>NC_090943.1:153625304-153929263 GCF_040807025.1 Struthio camelus
GAAGAAATATTCAAATTTAATTCTAGTAAATTTAATTCAAATTTAATTCTAATAAGATCAAAGTCTTAAAGCTGTAGCGGCTGAATTCCATTTCTTTCTGAATCCTGGACACCTTCACACTTGATAGAGTTCATATATTTGAATTTAGTTTCACTTGTAAGGAAAAGAATCCAGTAAAAATGACAGGTTTGAATGTGTGTATTGCCATTAAAGAATCCTCAAAGTGCTGTTTCTTTGCTACAATAAAGAATATTACAGACCCAAAGAAGATAAAGGCACAATTCCATAAACAATCTCAGAGGTGTGAAGCCTGTCAAAGCTAGAATAAAAAGTGTCCCGTTCAATAAACACCTGATTCTGAGGTGCTTACACCTGCAGATTTCACTGCCTTTGGTGCAGAATGCACCTACATTAGTAAATGGTGTGGTGCAAAGAGGGAATAACCAGGGGTTTGATTTGGCTTGTTCGTTATGATCTAGGACTGTGTTCACAGATCCTGCATCTCAGCAGAGGAGTTCACACCAGCTGTTCGCATCACACATATCTATTAGCCTATGTGAAGCAGATTTCTGTATGGCCATCCCAGATTACCTTGCCATTACTAATATAATAAGAGAAAAAACTGCTGGAGGACTTTGGAGACATCCTTTCCTTCCAAAGAAGTTGCCTTACATGTACATTAGAAATGGGATAGTTTTCTTGGCACACTAGTGAATGACTTCAGCCTGGGCTTCACCAGGAAGGGAACCACATCTAGATCAGCAGAGGGTGTATTTGAGTGCACATTGCATGACTCCAATTATAAATGCGAGGCAAATTTGCTCCTAACAAAGCAGATGCATCCATAGAGTAGTTGTCTTAGCTCATTTCCAGAGTCTCCCGGTCTGAGCCTTTACTCAAGCCTTTGTGGATCCAGCAAGTTTATCTGCCATCAATTACCTGCCACTCTCATCTGTCTGCTGACGACCACAGCTCCCTCCTGAGAGACAGAAGAATCCCTAAAAGTTAGTATCTTCCACTTCCTGAGTAAGGGCTCTACTCACTCCCAATCCTGCTTTAAATATAGAACAGTGTCATTCAGTTCTTCTAGACAATGCAGAATTTGGGGGTGGAGGTCTAGAGGAATTATTATTTACACCAATAGGTCCTCAAAACAGATACCTAAGCCCTGAGTGAGACAGAATACCTAGCACGCCACAGCCCTTGGAATTTCTTACAGTCCATTCCCACATAGGGTTGATTTCCCATCCAAAGGCTGGGACAATAAGGGCCAGGGCCACAAGATTTTTCTGTCAGACTTGCCAACTTTAGCTATCAGGGCTCACTACTTGATTGACTCAAGGATGTCAATCACAAAATGAAAATCCAGATCTGACAGTGGAATGCATTTAAACAATCTTTTCTCCTTTCCCTCAGAGGTTAAAACTGTATCATGTTTTGTTTAGGGACTGAGAATCGTTAAAAGGTAAGATTAAACATCTTCCCAAACATAATGGCTATTACCAATGAAATTTTATAACCTGATCACTTTCTGTGTGTTATCTGCCACTCAGTTTGGTGTTAATGGCTGTTAAATAAAAGACAATCACATAATCTATATCATGCCCTGAAAAGCATCACTACGACCCTCAACTAGGTCACAATTAAAAGCAAAATCTTCTAGGCAGAGAGATTTCCACAGAGCATTATTGGTACTCCAGTTACCGAGATCTAAAGGAAGTTTACTGGCAGTCCCTCTGAGCCAGAGAAGGGCTAGAATACCAGGAGCTACAGAAAAGCACATAGTCATTGCTATGTCCAGGTGCTGAGTTCCTTCATATCTTGTGGGCATCAGTGAGAGCTCAGTGTATGGAAAACCAGAGTTCAAACTATGAAACCACAGGGTTTGAGAGCTTGATAGCATGTACCCAGTTGACAACATTGTGGATTGCTGACGGGATAGGCGTTACTGCTCTTCAGCAGAAGTAATCACTCTTCACTTCTTCCTCAGTGCTCCTACTTTCTCTCCTCCATGTTCGTTATTACTTTGACAGCATTCCTGAAGAGCAAAGATTGCCTTTCTACGGCTTTGTCCCCACCTCCTGGCCGTGATGCAAGCTAGAGTAATGCAGATAGCCTCATACTGCTCTTGCATCACTGATGAGCTTTAGCTTGGAACAAAAAGCTGCTTTTAGATTTTGCTCATGTATGTCAGTGACTAGTTAATGTTGCATGAACCTGTTTTGTTTCTGCTCACTTCTTGCTCATGACTTGCAGCCTGAATGTGAGGGAAAAAAAGGTACATTCAAATTTGAATCTCTCTCCCCTCTGCGTCTCAAAAGTGAAATCCTGAAAAGATAGGCGTCTTTTTCTCAGTTACATAGAGGACCCAGTTTTATACTTAAAATGATGGTTGCTCGAGTATACTTGAAAATGCTCAGAAAACATTTTGAATTGTTCAGATTATTTCATAATGAGGGCTGAAATTTGCTAAAATTCACCTGGTTTCATGCTTTGTTAGAAATAAGCCATTCTAAGGGCAAGTTACTAACTTTTCCAAACGAGAGCAAATGCTGACACCCAGAGGCAGGATAATGCGATGCTTTATAATGTCTCATGCAAATGTAAACACTGAATGCATGGCAAAAGGAATTACAGGAATGGATTCAAAGTAGTCTGATAACATATTTACCTCCATAATGCAGGGGAAGATTAGCATAAAAAGTTAAGAAACAAGACCAAGAGTGAAAGTGGATTGTTTAAAATGAGAAGCCATGAATCCTTTAAAAGGCCATGCGCCTTGGAGATGGCAAATGTCACAGGCAGCAGCTGCATCTTCAGTTCTCCTTCTCATCCATGGAACATTTTCCTATCCTGCCTCAAAGCAATCCCACCATTTCCTTCAAAGCCTTCCTCAAGACTTCTACATGCCTAAAGAAAAACACTAACCACTTTACAGGTTCTGATTAAAGAGCAATTATGTCAACAGTTTCATTATTGTCTATTATATGAAGAAACCTTATTGGAATAACCTCACTAAGGATGAAGGGAGAAGCACTTAAATGTTAGGAAATGTAAAGTTACAAGTATTTTAATTGACAGTCTTTTGTTTATGCCCACAGCAGATAATTTTTTTTCCCGTGAGGCTCTGTTTCTTTCTTATTGCCTGGCCCCAAACCTTTCTATTACTCACTTTTCAAACTGTGGTTTAAAAATAGAGCGATACATTCCTTATCTTTTCATCCCAAGATCATCTTAAACAAAAAGGAATTTAATTTCCATGTACCATTCCTGTACCCTGCAGGAATTTATGATATTAATCCTATTTTAAAATATTTTCACCATTTCACCAATGGAACAGGTGAGACTATGCAGCCTCCATCCTTGGGATATTCAAAACTTGATGGGACTCAGCCCTGAACAGTGTGGTCTGTCTCAGAGATGACCCTGCTTTGAATGGGAAGGAAGACCAAAGACAAGTAAGATTAAGCAGTCCTTGCATTACAGAAAAAGTGAGGAAAGACTAATCTAAGCAACAGCTTTTTCTTCCTGTTATCATAAAGAGCCTGAATGATGCTGTGTACCCATGGGAAGTATATGTGTAATCATGTAATTAATTACTATGTCATAACACTTCCATTTTGGCATTTCCTAACTTCCAAGTGCTTCATTTTACACTATTAGTAATGTTTTGTTCCAACAGAAATGCTGTCATGTAGGATGAGTGTAAATGTTGGAGCTATTTAATTCACTGCACAGACCTTCAGGGATTTCCTCTTCCCTGCCTTTTTTCAACAGACTGTTCATCTTAACAGCATCCTACTTGAGTGTTCCCGGTCCTACTGTTCTGCCTGCACGAATCCAGCTCCTACAGACGTAAGTTGTGCTCAGTCTATGCCTGAGCTGCCAAGGAAAGTGATTTCTCCAATAACCTTTACTACCATCAGGCTGCATGGATGGTGCAAGCTATCATTGCTGACAAGCAAACCAGCAAGACCATCTGTGGGTCTGATGCCAAAGGCTTCCCAGGGATCTGACGTGGCTTACTAGCTGAGACGAAGCAGATCAGGGTGTGGGACAACGTGCTGCTAGATGCAGCAAACTGGCTGCATGACCACATCTGCCTTTGCTGATGGCGGTTACCTGTTGCGGCTGAGCAAGAGCCAGCCTGTGGCACCGTAGCTGTGGGAGAAGAGACAGCCTCCGCGCATGGTAGAAGGTGTTATTGTGTGGTTTCAGCTGCAGAGGAACCTCTGACTTGCTCAGTGACCGTAGTCCTCCGTCACTGCTCCAACCCTTTCCTTCTGCCCTTTCTTTTCCTGTGACAGCTGTGGCCTGCCCTTCTCATATTTGAAAGGGCAAATGCCTTGAGCTGGCTCTGCGCATGCTCCAAGCAGCAGTCTTGCTCCACAGCTCCCTTTCTTGTTGTGGCTGACTCTCATTTAGTGTTTCCAAGTCTGCCTACGGCAGATCATGCTTCCTCTTCACCAGGTGTAATTCCTCCTACATTGCTTCATCCTTTCCTGCTCAAAACAATGGTGGAAAGGCGACAAAGGCTTTCAGCTGTGCTGGCCAAAATCTGATTTCCACCTCGGTGAGTTACTCACATAACATTTTTCTAACCCAGTCTTTTCTCCTTTCCTCACTCCAAGCATCTTCCTACCTGTAGACAGGAACATTTTATTTTAAATTTGTCATCAAGTGCTGAAGAAAGGATAGAGACTCTGTCACCTTGGGTGTCCCTAACATGAACTGAGGAGATGCTAGTGATGCTATAGATGCTCTACCTAGTGATGCTAAAGGTGTTAGACAGTGATGGGAACAAGCTCACAACTGCGGGATGCGGATGAGGCCTTAGTGCTTGAATGTATATCAGTCTAGAAAGATGGTTTTAACAAGAGCTGAATTAACTTTTTCCTGCCACAAGATGGCAGATGGGAACAAGACAACAGTACAGGGAGGGGATTAAACAGAACAGTAAATTTTTCTCACCTTTGAGCCAAATAACAGTTACTGACGATGATTCATCTACCTCGTGGGCCACAATAGGACATCCATGGCAAAAAAAGAAATTTTTTCATTGAGGTTAAGGGGAAGCAGATGATGCTCCGGAGACAGCTAATGCTAAAAGAATAGGATAAAAACAGCTCAGACTACTGATAATAAGTTTCAGATTAGCATTCTGACTTTTAAAATGCTGATCCTTGAAAGAAATACATTTAGTAGGTATGAATTTTAGACTCACTTTCAGATACAGCTGTGACTATAGTAAATGAACCACTGGCTTTTTTTTTTTTTTTTACTTTTCACTTCTATTTTTTCAATTGTAGTGTATCCACCAGTATGCCATCCCTATCCTGAGGCAATAGATAGGTTATTTTTTATTCTGTTTTGTTCTAGTCTCATTTGCTTATTATAGACCCCTTTTTTTCCCTATTTTAATCTAACAATCTCTCCTTCTTAGGTGCATAAAGCCTTAGAAGTCTTCCCCTGCTCCAAGACCTGCATATAATATATGTCTGCATATTTAGGCATATAATCTCAATATGAAAATGTGACCTTTATTTTGTCTGGCCCTGAGTTGTTCTGTGAAAAGCGGCTCCCCTGCAGTGCGGCATCTGAGATCACTGCTAAGGAAGTTGCTTGGTGTAGCCCTCCCTGGGAATTGTGAGGTGCTAAGTGGCAGTGACACACGAAAAAATCTTGAAAGTAATTTGAAAGTCAATTTTCCAGCCAATTGGTCAGAATGACTTACAAGTATTTCCTTTATTGTTTTATTTGAGAGAAGGTGGGGGCTTCATGTAGATTTAACATCACTGTGAAATGTAAGCTGTGTACAGATAAAATTACACACTTAACAAGCAACTAAATAAGACGGCAGTTTGGTGGCTCTCCAGGGCACAGACCCGTTGAATTACAGGTGAAAATCTATTAGGCAGTTAGAACAGCATTTAAGCCTCTGCCTATAATCCGAAGTGGTCTTGCTAGAGTGGCCACTGCTTCACACTACACGGAGCAGTAGCAAGTGTGCAGAAGTGAGGGATGGGGATGTAAGGGGATATGCTTCAGATCCTCAGCTCTTCTGCAGCATCTCTCTCCTTCCTTGCAAGGTGTTTTTGTTCTTTAGAAGGTTTTAGTGAAGAAACTCGTGATACAAGAGTTGCACTGCCTTGAATAGAGCTTTCCCTGGAACAGGCTGTTCCCTGAAACAACCAGCATCCTTCCTGCCTAGCTGGTAGCTTATAGCTGTGGTGTTTTTGCTTCTGCAGCTATTACTGCACATAACAGTGTATCACAAGTAGCTTAAATGAGCCTACCTATTAAATCCATTAGGAGACTGAAGCTGCTGTCAGGGCACTATGTGGGCTGGGGGCTCCCCAGGGCTGGGCGGTTCCCAGTGGGTCAGGGCCAGGCCTTGCCACCAGGACCCCTGAGGGAGCAGGGCACTGAGGGCAGCCGGGGCAGCCCCAGCCCTGGGGGTCAGCTCAGCAGGAAGGGGCCACCCTCGGCTGTGCCGGCTCTGAGCTGGCCTCAAGCCCCCGCAGCCAGACTTCCCAGAGGAGATGAGTTCTCAGGGCCCTTGCAGCTGTTACGAAATCTGATAGCCCTATTACTAATTTAGTCCTATTATTTCATTACTTGGACTTGCTGTCTCTTGGTTTTCAGTAGCATTTAAGCTACTGATTTCAACTTAGTAAACCCTATATGGTCAAGGGAATGCCTATTTGAGAGATTACCAGTGTTGGCATATAGAGGTTGACTGGAAAAATAAATTCCATCTTGCAGAATACCTTCCCATCTGAAGGCTTGAAATTTGTTTTGCAAGTTGTGAAACAAAACAGACACCTTTAGAGTTCCAGATGACTAACGAATGGACTCTTAAACAACCGCTGATGTAAGAGACTACAATTTCCAATCAGGCAGAGCAGAAGTTAGAACAGTCTTTTACATCCCAGCTGTGTGATTAACAGACTAGACTGGAGAGTGAGCCTCTCTTCAGCTTGCCTAATTGAACTCATCTGCCCTGTATAAATAATTAAATATTTATTAGGCCTTTGAGCAATGTAGCACTTTCCTAAAGAGCCTGTACAGACATTTTTTCATAAAGCTCGATATATTCTCAAGGGTCATTAAAGTTTAGATGGAAATAATGAAATCCTATCCACTTTTATGTGGGAGAAAAATGAGTTAAAATATCTCAGTGATGTTTTAGCATGATGTCCCTGAGATTAAGAGTTGGGGAGTGATGGCAAGAAAATCTCTTTTGCCTGGAAGCCTACCTGGGGACCATCTTAACATTTGTATTGAAACAGCTGGAGTTTGTCAGTCTTCAAAACATGCCCTGCTGCCTTATCATCCTATGCTGTAGTGGAGTGGTAAGAATATGGAGGGATAGACTCTTTTGTGGAAATGAAGAGACTGTTTCTGGATATGCTGTTTTCTTGCATAGTGATTTGGAAAAAAAGTCAGAAACATCTATAGCTTGGAAATAACAGCTTGCTTAAGAAACTTACTGATTGATATAGCCTCGCTAAGTATCAGGGAATAGCAAAAAGTACTGATTTCCTTCATCTACAGATGTGCAAGGATCCCAGTGTCCCAAACATCCTCTGCTGTATTTCCTATTTCCCTAAATATTTCAAGTGGGATTTCTCCACAGTGCAGTGGAGTGACTCAATGACTCAGTCCATGTAAACCAAGAGTTTTCCACCTACCGTCCTGTAGCTGAATGGTTATTTTATTTGAATTAAGTGACTACAGATACTGAGGAGAAATCAGTGTTTGCCTTTGCAAGCTGATTCAGAGGAGAAGTCAAAGAGCCCTGACACACTGTGAGTTCTTAAATGAGGTTAATGGTATTTCCCAGTTCACCCCCCTTGCATTACCAAGAGCAGGCTCCAGGCCACCCTGGATGTGTCATGACTTCAAGACAGGGTAGTCACTAGGGCCTGTTAGACATCAGTTCCCAGAGCAAAGATTGCCTGATTTGCTTTTATTCACAGTCACACTTACATGCAGGAAGTGAAAGTATGATGCAAACCTCACTAGCTGGTAATTTAGAAGGGATATTGATTAATACAGATATTGCAAGAAACTGGAACAGATCAGACCTCAGCCTGCAATGGCTTGGCCAAAAACACGACCGCATGACCATTCATACCTGAGGCCTGAACACAAATATTTCAAGCATGGTGGACTTAACAATCACATTTATATAGATAGATAAATACATATGATCTGAGTCACACGAAATAACAATACATATCTATATACATGCACACACATATATAATGTATACATACATATACATACACATATACACGTACATATATAGTAGGCATAAATTATATTTATTTATAATTTTTCTTCCAGGCCACCTGTGGAAGATAATCAATAATTAGGTAAACAGCCTGGTTTCTGAGGTGACGCCACATAAGCTGCGTACGAAGTACTGAATACTGAAGCGTGAATAACCGTAATCACTCCAAGCACTGTATTACAAACAGGATTTTTAATGGCACTGCTATAAACTCCTGCTGATAGTAGTTACAATCCACTCAAACTTAAGCAAATTTGATGTGCCACAGGGGATTTCTTCAGGAAAAAGTTCTGAAATCCAGTAAACTCCGAAAGGGCCAGTCGTAGACATGTCATGGCATTATATCCATCTTAGTGACAAAGGCATCCTCCTCTTGGCTTTTTAAATACTGTAACTATTGTTAAAACGAACGCACAGAAAACGTGAATGAAAATCAAGTTCATGTCTCTTTAGGAACAACCAGTTCCCACACGTCAGATTTTTTTGTCAAGAAAAATAAATACAGTTTATTCCTTTTGGGCATGCAAAGAAAGGAAAGACAAATATAGGACTTTGTCTGTTTGTCTGTTACTCCCTTTCATCCAATAGCTTTTGAATTTAATGTTAATTTCAGCTATACTAAATAAGATATTCCACTCCCAAAACTTTGGTGAAAAATGATGGCAGGGGAAGGAGGAAGATAAAATTAATGTCTCTGATGAGGCAAAGGCTTAAGCCTTCGTCTGTCCTCATGAGCTATTTCTTTTGTGGTTTTCCGGTTATTCATTTGTCTGGTTCACACAACTAGGTAGTCATCACATGCATAGCTGGAAGCAGCTGGGAGTTAGGAGAAAGAGGAGAATTGTAGGGGCGTGAATATGGGGAGAACATAAAAAATTGCATTACATGAGCTAAAGAAACCAATCTATAGGAAGATAGGCTGCAATAGTTACAAAAGCTCAAGGAAAAATGTTTTCATCAGTGATAAACTATATGATTTTATTTTTCTGTCGTGTGTGTACACCTTGCCAGACTGATCAGTGCCCTCTGCAGCACTAAACAGAAGTATAGAGAGAGCTCTAGCTTTAGCCTTAGAGATCACTCAGGAAAGTTTCCTTATTTAGGGAAACGTGAGACTAGCTGTCAGGTTGGCCACTGTGAGCCCACAGTATCTGCTGTGCTGCCTTTGCGTGCCCTTGAATGTTCAGGCCTAACAACTACTTCTGGACTCTAAGGTCACGCAGCAGAAGTGACACCTTTAGAAAAACACCTGACTTTTGATGCCTTTTCACAACAGTTAACATGACTAAGACACTTTCACTGATGCTCCTTAATCAATTACACTTAGATACTGGACCTAAACCGTTTACAGTGGAAGTATCCTCGCACTTTTTGCTCATACCATCTCCAAAAAGATAGTTTTGGCTAAGACAGAAAGGACAAAATCAGATATATGTGGTTATAGATCTTCTTGCTCAGTGGTTTGTAATTGTTGGGGATTGAAAAAGTGACACAAGTGTTAGTCTATGCAGCTAGGGATGTTAGCAGAAAGAGACTTCAGATAATGTTAGTAAAGGGCTCTACTGTTGTAAACTTATCTATGGCCAATAGAAGTCTTACTGGCTGGCCGCAAAGAACTAGTTTTAGTCATGTCACAACTGTCTCAAATGTCATTTAGAGGAAGATTAGTACCTGTAAGTGTTTATTAGGACAATTGTTCCTATTAAAAACTGTAGCATGTACTTAGTAATATAAGGAAGAAATTTGTCTCGTTTTTGTGAGACCATCTGCTTGACATTCAAGTGTTTGGCATCATAGGCTTCATCTATACTAGTAAATCAAGCAGGCCAAAATTCATCCTTTGGCTGTGAGGGCAAGTGGCATTGCATATCCCATATCTGTTCATCTAAATGATCTTCTCCCGCTATAACTGGATAGGGTGGTCTATACAGCCTGTTGAGAAGGCCACCTGTTTCATGCTGTTCCCTGAAATGCACTCAGATATTCATCTTCTAGTAGTGTACCTGCTGGCCAAAAGCATACTGGGCGCGTACCAACAATTAGAGTGTCATACGCTAGTGTTGCACTGAGGCTTTGGCCTTGCTAGATCTACTAATGTAGATAGTAACTTTTATTTTCTGGGCTCATCACTTAACCAAGACAAACATTTGAAAGACTGAAGCTTCAGTTAGATGATAAGCATTCAGCTAGTGCTATTCTTTAAGGAGGAGCAATAAATAACAGGAACAGTCCAGAAAGGCTGCTGATGTTGCCTAGCCTTTTGGACCAAGGGAACCATGACACTGTTTAAAAAAACTTAGAACCCTAAGGTAAACTTTCATCCTGGAACAACAAATAAAGTCCATAATCTGTTACCCACCATCTTTCTACAGCTCTTTTAAACATGGCGTCCTTCTTGCATAACAGGTACTTGATCATGTGACAAGCACATGTGTAGCTGACGGACCACATTTCTGTGCGTTTATGTGACATGCCAAGTACACTTTTCATCACATGCCTGTAAGCCGGTCTGAAGAAGGGGCTAAGCCATTATGTGCAAGAGGATTACAAAATTGGATTATATCATGAGGGTGACGCGTGTTCAGTCACGTTCAGATTGGCGGTGTATTGGATATGTTCAATCATTTGACAAAGAGAGTGCCATTAAACGTATTCCTTAAGGGTTCCTGAAATATCTATGCAGTGTACCTGCAGGAAAGATTGCTACCCACATTCCATCTTGGCTATTTAGACTTTAATTTGTACAGAACAGAGATTGTCTATTGCTGCACAGTGCCCGACACAAAAGAGTAGGGGTCAATCTAAGAAAAAGCTTTCATGTATATCAGTAATTACAAATAAACGAGTATTGACATGAGACAGCCAGACTTTCATATTTTGACCCAATTGCTTCAGAAGAAAAATCTAGTTAATATGTTGTAAATCTCATTTGCTAGCGTTCATACGAAGAACAAAAGATAGATTGTTTTCAAAGATTGTAAACAGTTCGGTGTGATCTCGGAGTCAAGAACAAAGGCCTTCTGCCAGACAAGAGGCAGATGTGTTCTGCAAGGAAAACAACTCTAATGAGGATGGTAGTTTGAGTGGCCTGCTTAATTCATAGTATTAATTAATGGAGTTAAGAGCACAGGGAGATAAAAATAAAACTTGTTTCTCAGCTGCTGTTGCAGATGTGAATTTTCATGCAGTAAGAACACTTTAACAGGTGACACAAATACAGAGGTGGCAGCAAGTGCTTGGAGCCTTGTTTAATTGAGCAGCTGTAGAAAGGCATCTCTGGTGCATTTGAAGGGTGCTGCAAGTTTCTCTAAAAATGGAATATATTTACTGATAACAGGTATTTTTCAAGGATAAAGGAAATAGGAGCATAAATTTATATTAATGCAATTCTTACTACCCATTTCAGTTTACCCCCAGATGAGACTCATTAATAAAAGGTACGGCATTTTTTAGTAAGCAGCCTTGCAAGAACTTAGAGATGAAGATACTTTCTATATAAAAGTATTTACTATCTTATAATTCAAGAGCTATCTCTAATTACATGCATCAAAACTCCAGAACGCTTCTATTGTAAATGTGTAATTAATTTGCATACTAAGAATATTTCACGTCCTAAAAGTATCTTAAAGCTTAATTACTGAGAGATTGTTCCACAAATAGACGATTTAGGAAACAGCCAAAGCTGGATCAGGAAGATATTCTCTTTTTAGATTATCATGAGAAATTTTAGTGAGACTTATGATGAGCAATAAACCACTTGAGAAAAAAACGCCTGTTACAATCAGGCTATGCCTTCCCACATGATCATTGCTATTTCCATTTCCATAGGAAAGAAGCAAACAAAAAGCATCACACAGCAAGCGTTTACCAGGCCTTTTCTACTGAAAGCTGGAAAGAATGTTGGAATATTTTCAGCCTATATATTTTCCCTGAATGGGAATTGAGGTCTGTGGTTCTTTGACTGTCATTCTTTGCACTCCTAACAGTCACCCTAATGGCACTTTCAAATGAAGCCGAAGATAGATTATTCTGTCTATCTGATGAACAAAATTAGTGCTTTCTTAAAATTTCCCCAAGATCTGTATTTTTTCCTCAGCTGAGACTCCGGGGCAGTACATTATTGACTCCTATTTCCGAAAGGATCATTCACTGTGTTAGCTTTATCCTCAGAAAGCATTTGATCAACCTTTGAAGCAATGCAAACACAAAAAGAAGAAGCAGAGAAGAAGCAGGAAGCTTAGCTCAGATGACTTCTGATCTCAGGGGAATAGAAAAAGTAACTGGGTTTCTTGTGCTGCCGTTCTTCATTTCTACACATTAACTGAAGATACTACTTAGAGCAGCACTTAAAAAGATATTTCACTCTGTGTTCAATAGCAGGAAACAAAGGCCTTCTGGAGCAGGAATGCGGAGAAAGTCATTCAGAAGTTTTGTGGGAGAAAACTCATCTTCTGCTTACCCTGTTTTACCAGTGACCTTTTCACTGTTTCTGAGGAATGATGCAATCAGGATTTGAAAGGTCCTAGGATGAGTTTTTCAGACATCTGTCTTCACAAGATCCCCATTAGCAACTAGTGACATTACTGCTTGAATCATTTTGATGGTGTGTGTGACCTTTTTAAAAGTGGATTTTAAGAATAAGATAATATCTGTTGAGGTCAAGATCAAGAAATAGCTTTATCTTAGAACTTAAGAATAAAGTCATATCTGATTAAAGTAAAAGCAAATCAAGTTTAGCATTTACTTAGGACACAATAAACATTGATATTCTGCAGACGATGCCATGCTCTTATACCTCTGTGCAGCCTTATCAGCACTGTCTGGGACTCTTTCCATAAACCCTAGCTTGGAGCTCTACAGTTAATTTTTGTCCAGATCTGCTGGATAATACTCCTGAGGTCTGTCTGTACAGTAGGAAGCAGAACGCCAGCTCCTCTACTTCTGGGCCAGCCAGATGCTACACATCCCCTCTGAATTGAAAACTGAGCCAGGATACAGCAGCTGCTCCCTGAAGAACAGAGAACACACTAATAAATATGGCGTTTCCTACTAGAATTGAGGAAAAAACTCCCGGTGAAATCTTGGTTAGGTTTAGGAAAATGGTTTGTGTACTTCTAGATCCATCGCATGAGGAGCTTTGCTGCAGAGTAATCTTAAAAAACTTCAAGCTGATAATTGAAAACAAATCAAATATTATCAAGTAATATTATTGATCAGATAGTAAAGACTGTGTGTTACTTACTGGCTGCAGAAATGGGCTGCTGAGAGCAGGCCATTTCAAAGGAGCTGAACAGGACACACACAATCTCTGTGGAAGTAGACCAGCTGCCTTTGTTCTAGCCCTCAGCGATATTAACCTTTAAGAGGGCACATCACATCTCCTCAGGTCTGCTCACATCTGAACATTAATGGCATTTAATTTGGCTACAAAGTGAATCAGAACAATACACAAGAGAATAATCAAGGTACCGCATTGAGAAGATGCTTATCATCCTCTCAGTGAGCCAAATCTGGTTTTGTGTCTTTTCCCTAAACATATTCAGCTGCAGCTGATAAGTGTTTTGAACACTGGCACTTAAAATCTTCTAGTCTTCAGTTAGAGCAACCATATAATCAACAATGTGCTTGAAGATTTCTAGGCAAAAATGGATAGATAATTATACAGATCTAATTGGGGGAAAATATGTTTGCACTAGGTATTTGTTTTGTTTTGTTTTGGTTTGGTTTTTTTTGCCTTCGTAAAATAAATGAATAGATAGTTCTGAACTGAATAATTTTTTTTTGTAAACTCCAAATTAAATATTTTGTCGGTTTTTGAGTTTCCTTTTTCCTTATTTAGATATTAAATTTCACTTTGTTTTAATTAAATTCCATTCAGACACAAGAAGGGTACAATTTATTATCACACTTTTCTCCTCCACTTTTCTAGTAGAAAAAAATGTTGTAAATTCATGAAGAGTTTATCAGAACAGATTTTTGTTTTTTAACAAAAAATTTGTTCACCTCTACTGTTGTAGTACGGTTACTCATAATATCACCTTTCGTGTATAATTGTCTTGGATTTATTTTTGTATAAATATGTGAAGAATTATTGAAAATTGCTAGATATTTTCTGCCTAAGATGACAATAGTGCTATTCTCTTTATAGTCAAGGACATCATCAGTCAATTAAAGTAGAAAATACTGTGAAGGACAAAGCTGCACACAAAGTTTTTGTTACTGTTCTGAAAATCCTAGAATTTAATTTTCACAGAAAGAAAGGGGTGTAATAAATAGAAAAGCATGCAACATAATTCCGTTTCTTGACTGGTTATAATAGTGAAGGTGCTAAAACTGCATATGTTCAGGTTATTTGTGATGCCTTGTCAAATGATGCGCTTTTCAAAATCCCCTAGGATGTTTTCCTAAGCTTTTTTTCCATGGTTGTCAGTTTGAGCAATATTATTCATGTGAGTAAATGCTGCATCTGCTGTCTCTATGAATTTGGGATATTCCCTGTTGATAAAGAATTTTTGCCTAATTAGCCATTTAATTGAAAGCTGAAATCAACAGCCTTGTTTCATATTCTGATTTGCTGAAACCAATATGAGGTGAACAGTTCTTGAATTTCCTTGAAGAGTAAGGGCCCAGCCAGGTAATGGTAGATGACACTGACGTGTGGAACAAAAAAACACCTTTATCTGGAGGAACCTGTCCTCATGTCCAGCTCACCCAATAACAGCGAATTGTGCTGTGCAACTTCTAATTCCTTTCCTTCTCACTCGGGTGCTTGGCCGTAATCCTCGGCGTCAGGGAGCAGGTATGCACAGCTCTGGATCTGAGATGAGTGTTACTATTTGAGGGCTAGAACTGCAGAGAATGTAGGGCACTAAAAATTAAATGTGGCAGTTGTTTGCCTGTCATGCAGTGCAGTTCCCTGTGTTAGGCGCTCATGCCCAGAGGGATCACGTAAAAAGTGCCACAGTTCTGAAGCCTAATTTTAGTCCATTTATATCCATAAGGTAGATTTATATCCATAAATCTCACTAGTCATTAGCCAAAATATGGAAATAGTATTGAGAACTCCCTCGTCACAAGTGAATTCTCCAACTTAGCCAGTCTTCCACAGTTCTTGTGACCTGATGACTCTAGCCCACGTATCTGCACAATAGTATAGATTTGGTAAATAGGTTGTTTTGGAGTTTAAGGGACAGCTGGGTTTAAAATCACAATTTTGGCCACCAAGTCCAACCTTCAGCGTGCAAGTCCCCTGTTTTACGAGACAGCTGCACCTTTGCCTGTACTATGCAGGGCTCAGAACATAAATTACAGATCTCATGCTGCCCCTACTGGGCTATGTTCATATGCAGGGACTTGGAACTTTCCGTTCCCAAATCCTGTTCCAGAAAAGAGAAAAGAAATTTGTTCATGGGTAATATGTTTACATTTAATCTCATTTATAAAAAATATTATACAAGCTTATAAAAGTTTTCTATACTAAGCACTATAAAGTACTTGATTTTTACATAGAATAAGTTTAAAAGGGATTCTTAGACCTTCACCAAAATGAGAACCATATAATGCAAACTGCTGTTTTCCTAATTGTGAATCAATTCTTATGAGAAAGTCTTAAAAGAAAGTACATTGAAATTAATAAGAAACTTGGTTATGAAGAGTCTTTCAGAACAATGAGATCTTAGCAATTCACCCTTGGTGCAGTTTGATAATAATATTTTGTTATCTTTCACCTAGAGGGAAAATATAAACTGCATTGTAAGGATGGAGCTCATGCAGGGCTCTTACCCAACTGTGTTTTCTTCATTTTCTAAATCTACTTTATGAATGGTTATGTGAAGTAGGAATGTTGATCCTAAATGCTTCTGAAATATTCTGGTGTCTTTCTGTTTAGAGGCTGGTGGGATGTTCTTTAACGCAGTCTCTGAAATACTCAGTAATTACAAAAAGGAGAGCTGGATTTCCTTCCTATAAGCTTTTGGTGAAAATGGGAACTGTTACCAGGTACAATTTTCTTGCCAATGCAAGTGGAAAGTATATTTAACTCTTGCTGAATGGTTTAGAGGGATGGTCTGTAGGCTGAAGAGCAATGGTAAACATAGGGTATAAACTGAATTATTTCCTTTCATTTCCTAGTGAAGAACTGTAATATGCAGCTGTTATTTAAAGGATAGGTCACAGCTCTGCTACTTCAAGCCATTGTCCACTTCAAAAAAAGCATGGTCTCTTACCCTAGAGAGGCCTCTGGCCATGAATAAAAATATTTTCATTCACAGTACAGACTCTTAGATACCCGTGAGTCCGGGTCACCATGAAAACCTGCACCTGAAATCCGGCAAATGCAATGACTGCTCCTGTGCATAAAGTGAAATCATGATAACTAAGACATGGTAGAGATTAAAGGAATTTATACCAATATATCCAGAGGAAATGAAAAAGAAGAAAAGCTTTGGTACAAGAAAAAAAAAGTTGCAAATTCCAGGGAGATTACTTCAGTTGCTGCTCTGTGCTTACTAGGGTGTACAAATAACCAGGCAAATGAGCGATTACTTCAGAAAAAAACAGAGTGTGGACAGAACTGAACGCTAGTAAAAGTAATAAACTAGTAAAGCAAGGAAAGCCTGATTAAGAAGTACATTTAAACTTCTAAGCACACATGTAGATGCAGAGTTGGAGACTTAATATTGCCATTGTAGGCATGATCCAACATACAGCATTAACAGACATTTTATGTCTCACTGTCCAGCAAGAAAGGATTGTCTTAAAATTTGTTAGAGCGATTTCAATGTGTGTGATATGTAGCTGTGCTGGTTTTACTGAACTGCTAAGATCAATCAAGGAGAAAGATACAAGCAAGCTTTCAGATTAGGTTTCTCATTGCAGGAACTCTATCAACAATAAAAAAATTCCTTGTAATAATTTAGGGCTTTGAGAAATAAGAGGGGCAAACCAATTAAATACTGACACATTGTAGATGAAGTTATCAGTAGTACTGTCCTTTCATTTATACATACACAATGAAATACAAGTCTTCATCCCACTGCAAATAACAATTGTTTAAACTTTCTCACAAAGACAAGAACGTCGGGGTGAATTTGGCCAGTGGTAGAAAATGTCATTTGTTTAAAAAGAAATCTTTGTTTAATAGAGAGAGAAAAGGATACTTGTCCTCATCAAACAATTCCCAATAAGGTAGATAAAATATTAAGTTAGTACATTCCTTTTAATATGAAATTAGAAAAGGTTGCAATGACAGTTGAAAACTACATGCCCAGATGGATGCCAGGGGAAATGATAGATAGCTGGAGAGATCAAGACTGAACTTAATTAACTTGAAAGTAGAACAAAAACTGTGGTGCTATTCTTATTGACCAAAATACAACACTGCAAGCAGCATACTAAGCTGCACCTATAGACATTTTGAGTGAAGATAAATTGCCTTTTTTGTTATGGCAACTAATGACATTTATGTTTTCTTGTAGACGTTCCTTTGTTAGCTCAATGATTAATGACTTGCATGACAATGTTCATATTGTTTAATCTACGTCAGGTCCTGCATATCTCATCTGTGTATATACGTCGAATAGGAGCATTAACAAAAGCTTTGTTATTTGACACAAGAGACAACAGCAAAATAAAAAGAAGCACAGATTGTCTAACAAGCATGAGTTGATTAAAAAATTTCTGAAGAAAAAGACTGCGTGTATAGGAACCAATACAAGATCAAAC
Source organism: Struthio camelus (assembly GCF_040807025.1). NCBI lineage: Eukaryota > Metazoa > Chordata > Aves > Struthioniformes > Struthionidae > Struthio > Struthio camelus. The sequence continues at coordinate 153,643,327 of NC_090943.1, forward strand.
GCAGTATCAGGTAGTGAGGAAGGGGACTTAGGCAACATGTAGACTAATGAAACCTGACAGTGCAGCGGGCAATCTCTGCTCCTCGTGACAAATGGGATTGCTCAGCTCTGTCCCTCCAATCAAACCCTCCCTCTGGAACAGGATAGCCTGGCCCCTAGCGCTCCTGTGAACGGTTTCTGGCTTGTGCTAATTCCTTGGGCCTCCCAGGCACTGTCTGGGAGAGGGCTATGGGGAGAGACCAGACACATGCCAGGGAGGGTGCCATTAAGGTGGATGACTTTGTGCCTGCACAGGAAGTTGTGCCCTGGCCCTGGCAATAGACTAGAAAAAATACAGTGTCCAGAAAATGCAAATTTTCTTGCAGATCACATGCAAAGAGAGGTGACAACTTCTTAAAACAGCTCAGCTGGTCAAGAAAACTGATAGAGAGCTAGCCCAGTGACAGAGATATTGCAGCAGTTCCTTCTGTACTCATCCAATTAGATCTTCAATCTGATTAGATTTAAGCTATAGAAGGAGGTTAGTATAAAATTGTAAAGCAGTTTATAAGAGAATAAATTAAAATAAAAAACAACAGCAACCCATAAAAGAAATAAAATCCTGGAAGAGTGTGAGTTTGCAGCGTGAAGCTCTCATGATCTTGTTCTTCTAAACTGGACACACTGGTGCGCCCCTCAGGTGCTATTAAATAAGGATTTGCCGCTTGGATCAGTCTTTCTTACCAGCAAGCGACCTGCAGAAGTGTAAATACTACTTGCTTCTGAAGAAATTTAAAATATCTAGTGCCTCTAGCTGGATATTCCACACTGTGCACAGGAGAAAATTATATTGTTTTCCTACAGATTTCCAACTTGGATACTATCCTTGCTCCTGTAGGATGAAAAAAATGGTCTCTTAATTTATGTTGTTCTCCTAGAATGTGATTTAATAACAGAATAACAAGACTCCTGTAGTTTACGTTTCAGGCTAAGGAACGTTGTCGAAGTCCATGTCGGATAGCTCATGTAAAGCTCTGTGGCATTACACTGAGTCTCCTCACTAGACATTAATTTTTTCCTTTCCGTAAGAATAGAGCAATATCCCTACAAAAATAAGGAATCCCAGTCGCCTTTAATAGAAACTGTGAGCTCCAAGGCACACTACTAAGAAAATGGAATATTATTAAATGAACATTATTCATTTTTGAGCACTACAGATGCATAGGACTATACAAGAGCAAAACATTATTGTTTTGTGTTTTGCATCCAAAATCTACATCACATTTGCTAAGGTGAGATGAGTAATGTTTCCAACCTAATTAACCAACTAGCACGTATAGTAAGTTAGCTCCCTCTGAAATTAACATGAAAAATAGCAGACTGTTGCCTGTTGCAATTAAAGAAAAGAACACAGGATATGATTCGTAGACATGAATGAGTTATTGTCAGTCACCCAAATTTCAGAGGCTAATGGATGAAAAACATTAATATGTAAGAAAGTGAAAAATACCAGCTGCAAACTGAACTCTTTCCAACAACTTTGATTTTTCACCAGTCATGAAATAAATTCTCTCTTTCAGGCTCTCTTAATCAACTTTCAGTGTGTTCAGAGAGTGAAAAACTGCAATCCATGGACTCTGATTATACTATTATTTTTGAAGAGTGGTGTCTCTGGTATTGCTTGCAAGACTCTTCTATTTTCTTTATTTTTTTTTCCTGGCAACATTTGTATCAAGTAAGTGCTGTGGTAGAAGGAAGGGAATAATAGCAAAAGAGAAAGTTCACCTGCAGGTCAGCTTTGACCACATATTGCTCTTTCAGTGATGTCTTATTGCAAGGCTTCTAGTTTAACCTTGCTTGACTACCACCAACCCCAGATCTGTGCACTGCCAAATCAATCGACAGGACAAATACGTGCTAATCCAGGCATGGTTACAAAAATCACAGTTCTAATGTGCATTATTGGACTAGCAAGGTGCCTCAATAATGCCTCCATCATTCTGTCACTTATGCTAGAATTTGCATGCTCACCTAATACTGATCTGGCCTGGGAACTGTGAGACCAGTCATGTTTCACTTTGGGATGTTTTGGGCATCTTCTTCAAGGTAAAAGTTGGATGGACTCTACCCACAGAAGGGGTGGACAGTCTGTTTCCTAACTCAGCCGCCATCCAGGAAGCAGATACGTTAAAGATTTAATGTCATGTGAAGCCAGCTGCCTTTTGCGTTTCAGCACAGAGGGAATGATGTGTCCCTTTCATCTCCCACCTGAGCAAGTACAGCCTCAGCATCCTGGATCCAGGTCTGCTGCAACCGTGCAGTGACGACAAAGCTGCACCCAGGCTGCTGGCATGGGCCCCTCCTCTCCTGCTCATCAAGTTCCACATGCTGTTGCAGATGGCAGAAGTGGAGGTGAATTTAACACAGGCCGAATCGTTCAAATTGTGAGGAAATTCTCAGTGGTACTTCCAGAGAACAGCAGCCTGCTTTATGTAATGTCTAGGTTCATGAGGAAACTGCTGATTGTGCTAGCAAGGTGAAGAGACTGTTGGAAGGGGACATTCAGATACAGAAGGAGGGTGATATTTATTGATAGCAGTGTGAACTCACCCTTAATTATGGTGCTAAGCCACTTTTATTAAAACATCTTAATAAGGTTAATGATGTTTTGGCTAAGTTGGTGCATGTTCCCCTGCTGTAAGTCCACACCAAGATGATGAGAAATAGAAATGCCATCTAAAAGTCCTGATATCTGTTAGACACTACCTAAAATTCATTGATGCCTTTGGCTATTTACTGGCTAGCCAGCTCGCACTTGTATTTTTCCAGGGGTGTTCTATGAAATCGTACTGAGTAGTTCCTCTACGAACAATGCCTGAAGAACAGACACTGCATTCAGGAGCTGACTATCTGTTCTCAAAATTTGGTCCCATGTACTTTGGTTTCTGGATGCGACTAAGGAGAGAATCTGGACTATGAAAGCATTATTTTTCTCTTTATGAGCTAACTAGTTATTGGTGTTTCAGTTCAAATCTAGAACTTACAAAGTGGCTCATGAAGCAAAACAAGAGCAGACTTAGGCAGCTTCAGGTATCACTGTGGTGTTTTTTCCTAAACCAGAGCAAATATTTTATTACACATTTCATTAGTTTAACTTTTATGTGATGATCCAGAATGAAGAGCAAACGCACGCACACACACACGAAATCCCAAACTATGCACTGTTCGTATATCCATCGTTTAGAGACAACTATCCTTACACTTTGAGGTTTTAGATACTGACTCTGAACTCAGGTGTTCAGACTCTAATATGGGTTCTGCAGACTAGTATTTTATAAGTGGATATTTTACAAATGCCAACTGAAATTAATATAAGTAGTTAGCAACTTTCAACACCTATTTTTTCTCCGTAGTTGGTTGAGAGGCACCTCTCGGACTGCAGAAGGCTGTTCGTCCAGGCCTAAGACAAGTTTCCTCTCTTTCCTTTGATTAGTCAAAGAAGATAAACAATTAATTCAGACCATATCTAACTCTTACACAGCTGTAAGTAGGTTAGATGAATCCTATCCATCACACCTGGAGATTCTGAGAGCTTACACATGCCCTTTGGATTGAAAAGGGCAGGTTGTGTCTGTATTCTCCGACATGATTCATAACATTTACAAGATAGACAGTTATGCATCTACAGACAAGCAAGTACGAGCATGTCTCTCTGCATTGCTTTCTGTAAGAGTATTCTTGGAATTTTAGTGCATAAGGAGCAATGAAAATTGATGAAAAAAGAGATAAAACAATAAAAATCCAATTTATAAATAATAATCCGTAGAAAATGATGTCAAAAGAGTTCAGAAAGGAAATGGCACAGGGACAGTTCAGATTTTTTTAAAGATAGATAGGAAGGATATCAGGGTCTGTCATAGTCATTTACCTTTATTATTTCCCTCAGTCTTTCCTACTGGGGCTTCTCCTAAATCCCCATGTAACAAGGCCAGGTCACTGACTGTACCATTTAAACATTTCATCAGCAGCATTCCTGAAGAGTTTATTGTGATTCAAGAAAGTATGATAATTTGTGAGCAGTACAGAATGGAGTCTCTGAAAACGTAAAGCTCCCCATTTACTTTTGGCATAGGTAAAGCACTATCCATTTACAGAAGTGAATTTTCCAGTAAAAAGAATGCTACTCGTGGGAGCACTCTGACGTGAGCATGGTGGAAATGTGTACTGCATTCCCACATGTGCTTTCCTAGGACATTGAAAAACAATTGCTTCTGACTAGGAAAGACTACTCAAGGTAAATTGTACATGGCTACAATGCTTTTTACAACAAGAAAAGTAATACTGCTTCAGGAGAAGTAATGGGCTTGGTCTTTCTTCCACAAGATAAAAAGTAAGGATTAGGGTATAAAAAAATCTTCCTTAAGAAAGATTATACTATTCTTCACTTGCATCCTTTTGTATGCTCTTCCTCTCTTAATTCTCTTCCCCCTCCTTTCCCATTTACCTTATCTTCACCCATACACGGCCACTTCCCTGTGCTAGAGGCTGGGCACAGCCATGATTTTTTCATTTGGTCCCAAGTACGAAAAATGTGTTTTATGTCTTATAAAGAAGTCTTTCAATTTATATTTTCTGACTGCTGTTGAGTCTACATATCCAAGGGTAACATCTGAAGGTTCTAATCAAACATTCACGCCAGCAAACGTTCTCTTCTCTATAGGACTTGATATGTTCTGAAAAAAAATGATAGGAGTCTTTAAGAAATTTGTTTATGTTTGTTTTAGCTTTTAGAGGGCAGAAATGCTCATAAATAGTGAAATTAACAAATACAAGTTTCTTGCAATTTAACTGAATGGCAGTACCGGGCAAATCCATATAGAGATGCTTCTTTGAACATTTTCAATGTTTCAGCCGGATGTTTAATTTTTATTTTCTTCTTTAAAACCTCATTAACTTAGTTCTTTCAAACTTGACTTGAAAATCAGAATTTGATTTGTGCACCTTGAACCATTTTGCCCCTCCCTGCAGACCTCCCACGGTTCCAAGCGCAATGCGTCATTTACTTAGCAAAAAGCAGAATATCTTCTTCCTTACTCTTAGTTTCATGCCTTTTCAGAACACAGATGAAGTGATTTTTGGTTATCAGCCTGTGTTCTGCTGGCTTTATTGACGTGAATCACTTCATTTTGTTCAATGGAAGAGGGGGAGGCAAGCTTTAGTGTCTAGAAATAAAAAGAGATTCATGACTTATTTTTAGCATTTAGAACTTTTTCAAATCCATATTTTTACACCAACAGTTGCAGGTAGACAGATAATATTAATAAGTAAGACTTCAGATTATCACTCATATGGGATGCAATGATTTAGTGCTAGACTAAATAAAATAGAGCAATAAAACCGTATGTGAGATACATGGAATGAATAGCTCGCTGGCCAGGCTTCCAGTTGCAAGGCAAGAGGGATCTCTGTAACTTGCTTGATGATTCTTCGGTCTTCAACTCCCAGCTTGCTCGTGGTTAGCTTCTCTTTTTATTGGGACTTGTTTCTAAAAACAAATTTGCGATTTGTTTCTGAAAAGGCCTGTTTTCTCTTTTGAGAAGATCTGTTCATTAAGAATATGCTTACATTGCCGATCTGAGCTCCACTTGATGGATATATCGTCTAAAACAGTGTTTATATAACTAGCTTATACATCCTTAGAGTGGATCCTGAGCATTTATTGGCAAGATGAAGCCTGTACCACTGTGTTACTTTGTATTTTTTTGTTATCCAAAACAGCAACATTAAAATTGTTTGGGTAGGTCTTGCCTGCAATCTGAGAAATACTAGAGAAAGAGAGAAGACACCAGGCAGTCAAGGGACAATCTGGAGAGAGATTAAGAATAAAAAGTGGGAATTATGCTTTGATAATATGGGTTTTAATCAGGAAACTTTAGATGACTGGAGAGACAGTGCTTAGCATTCAGAGAATGGGTGAGCCGTCCAAAAAAAGGAGACACAAGCTAATAAATCTAATGAATTTCGGGAATAAAAATATGAAACTAAAATAGGGTAGGAAGAGGTCTTGATGCACAGTCATTGAAAATGATAGGAAGACTACTGCTAACATCAACAGGAATTATTGGAACACAAAAGACTTACAAGGGAAAAGACTGTGCTTCATTAAGAAAACAAAAGGGAATGGAGGATGAAATGAGGACTGGAAAGAAGTGGAGGTAGTACAGTAGTGGGCCTTATAGGTAAGGAACAATATAGGATTTAAAGGTCTAGGATGGTTTCGTGTATCAGAGAAGAGACTAACACACATATATGATGTGCATGGTTAATGCACAAATATGCATGGTCATAAAGCTGAGCAATTGAAATAATTTTGTCTAAAAATATGTACCAGATCACAACCTAGAAAAGAAGTACTTGTATGTATTCCATCAGTCACCCTTGCTGTTCTCTATAGGAACAGGCTGCCCAGAGAGGTCTTGCAGTCTCTGTTCTAGGAAGTTTTCAAGACTTGCCTGGAGAAAGCCAAGAGCAAGCTGGTCTGACCCCACGGGTGATCCTGCTTTGAGCACAGTGCTGGTCATCTGCAGATCTCCTGAGGTCCCTTCCAACTTGAATTATTCTGTGATAACGACTGCTTCCAAAGCTGTGCCTACTATCCAGTCTTTTTCTTTGGCAGGAGACCTAATTATATGTTCCCTCCAACTACCATAGCTACAAGAAAAAGGGAAGTCTGCAATGCGTTTAACCGTTCATCCAATCTTCATTACTTAAGGGAATAAGAGTCCCTTGCTCTGCATGAGTATGTTTGCAGCTCCCAAGGAATGACAGCCTGTATTCATACCAGGAAACAAAGACTCTCTCAGAGAAAAATGTTTTTAGGGTCTCACTCTTTATCATGCAAACATTCAAAAATGTGCATAAAAAGAGTACAGGATAAACAACTCAAGTATTGGCAATAGCTGACTCAACGAGAACGTTGAGCACAATAACTCTCCAAGAACTCAAAGCATGTGTTTTGCAGACATGCATTCGTTTCTTCAGATGACAGAGACATGAGGAGAACAAAGGAAAGGTTAAAAGGCCTAGTAATCTGAGAAAGAGGAATAGATGATTCACATTTAGTATTGAAATCACTTCATTGTTCATACTCTAATTAATCAAAAAAAGGCATACAAAATAGCATGCGAGATTTTACAAAGTTCCTTTGGATAAGCCACTGGGAGATTCAGTTTTGATTCTTCTGGCAAATTTTCTGATGATCAGACAAGGTTCAGCAAGGCAATGGCTAATGAGCCACACGAAGCCCAGCTACCAATTGGAGAACTCTGGCAGTTTGGTAATACAGTCTACCACTTAGATTACTTCTAAGTTTGCCAAAAAAGAGGAACCTTTTGAAGAGTGCAATATGTATACCTTTTATGACTTCTTACCTCTAATTGTATTATCCTTTGATAAGAATCAATATTGTTTTCTCAAAGAACTTTATCAGAAATTCATCATGGTCAATTTTTTTTTTGCTCTTTGAACACCTGCTTCAGAAGATGGGTGAATTCCTGAAAATCTCTACTTTCATTAAACCTAGCCACTGCTATTCCAAGGAAAAGCCTAAAAATATGAGTGGATGGACTCTAAAGATATGATCGGGCCCTAAAAACAGATTAATCAACTATTAAATTTATGACTCTAAAAAAATCATATTTGAGCGCTATCTAATCATGTGACCATGTGACCATTCACTGGAGCAGGCAGTAGTCCTCGTACTGTCACCCAGGCACTCAAACCAGGGCTACGATTGCTCTTGCACATCCTTTGTCTGACAGAACCATTTCAGACAAGCCTCTGAGAGTCAGTTTAGTGCCTAGGCATAGGCAGGCATTAAGTCAGATTTATGAGTCCAGTAATGGGTCCAACTTCTGACATTTCACTCTAAATATTTGATAAATCCATTGGCTTGTATTTACGTTAAAATTTTTTCAAATTTAATTTTAGTTATTTGGGCATGCATTTCACGGGTTAGCCTTCATGAAGAAATGTAGGGAAGTGTTTCTGTGCTCAAAGTTAGATATATACCAAAATAGCTAGGTGATTCAGTGACGTTAACCAAGCATTAGCCTTCTTTAATATCTATATTGGGCATGCACTCAAAATACAGATAAAAAAGTAAACTTTAAACATATCTAAAAGCTTAGGATTTTGAGATCGAGTCCTTCTAGTCCATAAGACCTGTAGCGCTGACGTTCTGTGTGCTGCTGACGGGTAGGGTTTTGACATCAGATACGTGCAATTAGTAATCTACTCAGTTGTCAATGGCAAGGGAGAGGCACTCCCAAAGTTTGATTCATCATATCCAAAGGTGACTATTCAAGAAAAATGGAGTGGGTTAGCATTTGCAGGTGCCTCTCTCTCCTCCTGGGCAGCAGCAGGAGCCTAAATAACTAGTTCAGTGCTAGTCAGCCACTGGCACAGACTGAAATTTCAGATCGTACCAGGGATCTCAGTACCACTACATATAAACCTTAGCAGGATTATTTTCTGATACTGAGGTCAGCCGGAATAAAGTGGTTGGTAGTATTACTATTGAGTACATTTTCACTCCAAAACGGTACAAAACGTTTGCAAGCTGATTATTGTGATTAGACCCTAAACCCTGTGGGAACTTCATGGGAGAGTGCTAGTCAGACTGCACCAAGTGTGTGCCAAGGATTATTTCAATCATTTAACAATGTAGAGGATTAAGTTCAAACATCTGGAAGTGCTCCTTGCACTGTTAAAAGTACCAGCTTAGAGACAGCTGGTGACAACAGAGTATTGAGCTGTATGCTCGGCAATAGGACTTCTGTAATTACAAGAATTTAGATGAAAGAAATCCTATGCAGCAGTATGGCAGCTGTTAACTGTGCAAACTTGATCTAGGGACCTGTGTGCTCTTTTCTGCGTCCATATTCAATTTATGTCCAAATTTTTATGAGACAAAAGAAATTTCTCCAATAGAAAATTACATCACAAATTACCTTCTCCAAAACAAAACCACTTTTTACCGGGAAAAGTTTTCATTCAGAGTTTGTTGTTGTATACTTGCATACTTTCCTACTGGTTTTAGTTGACGCAGGCACAGAAATGTTAACATATTGCTTGAAAACATAATCTCTTATCTGAAAGCTCTTAGGAATCAAAGCATTACAGTTCTAGGTAACCAGTTTCCAGATGCCATAGACCAAGACAGTTTGGGTTAAATAATGACCAACATGTTCATTTCTTAGCTTCTGAAGTTTCTCTAAACAGCAGTTACACTCCTACTCACTGCAAGATAAAATAATTATCTTCCTTAAACATTTGCATTTATCACTTATTATGAAAGTTTGTGCTGTATGGCTCATCTGAATTAGTGCATGGTAGAAATTACTTATCCAGAAACACTGCCAGTCATGAGTTCAGTTCATATGGCTTTTGCCATCTGTGAAAAAAGACGTATGTCTGGAAAGAAAATATAAATGTGACTCCTGGGGAAAATTTAATTCTAGATTTCTCTCCATAACAGGATAATTTAAGACGAGGAAGGTAAGAGAGCTGTTGGTGGTATGCAAACCAATAGGTAACAGGTAACAAATAAAGGATGAGGGGGAAACAACAGAAACTTGAAATGAGAACTGTAGAAAACAGAAGGGGAAGCAATGGTGCAGTAAGAGAAGGGCTGGTGCTGAGGACATCCTCTATTGTACACCCACATGCAAGTCTGTTGCGCTCTGCTGCTCAAACCCACTTTCTTTTTCTTCTTTGAGTAACTTTAAGAGGGTCTTTATAAAATCGGTATTTTTTTGAGTCAGCTGAATCAAATGTTTTTTAAAAAGCCACATGAATTCCTGCCCCTTTTCAATTATTTAAGCCACAATGAATTATTTAGTGTTCTCTGTGCTCATTTGTTTGTGGGCAATCAATCTATGTGTATCAGAGGGATGACATTGTTACTCAAGCACTTTTTTTTTTTAATGGTATTAAGAGTTCCTCTCAAAAAGAACTTTTAGAGCTCGTAATACTTTGTGTATTTCAAGAAACTATAAATATATCTTTCCTGTTTTTTATGATTGGTTGTATAATCTCACTTCTGAGCTGTCAGGCAAATACATGCTGTGCAATATAAACGTATAATTTAACCCCTTTTAGCAGTGTAGTTCAATCAAAGTGCTGGTTATCTCTGTTAAAAAGGGTGGGATACGTCCTCCCTAACTGGAGACGTTAAAATGTTGTTCGTTCAACAGGAGGGGCACTTCACTCCAGGAGATGGCCGATCCCAGGAGAGGAGGCGGGGTCACCTTGACCTCGAAGCTTCCCACGCCGCCCGGGCAGCCCCCGCAGCCTCGGGGCCTGCCCGAACAGGGGTGTTGCAGCAGAGGCATCTTCGGATGCTGAGGAGAAGCACTCGTCTTTCTCCTAGTCTACTGCGGACTCCGCTTTAATACCTTTTGATGCTGGTTTCTGTTTCTCATGCCACAGGCGGCAGTGATGGAGGTCAAGTGCAGCAGAATCAGCCGTAAGGCAGGACTACTGGCGTAAAGCCCGCAAGAAACTTTCTGTTAATGGTACCAGCAGGTATGGGTGTGGGGAATCGGAAAGCTCTTACTTGTGGGAGAGGAAGAGGAACTTTCTGAGTCAGGCAACATGTAGCAAGATATAGTGAAATCATAGACTGAGAGATTACTGTGGAGAGGAGGGATAGGGAGGGAGCTTGTTCCTCCGTACAGACAGGATATCTGTGGTCACTTTAGCCACATCAAGGGAAGACTGATGGGACAGGATAACCCAGGTGCATCCAGGATGGAGTAACACAGTCCACAGTTCTTCTCAAGGGAGGATCTGGACCTAAGGTTACGATCCTGCCAGCATGTTCACCCTTACTTCCTCTGACAGGCATTATAGGCCCACCTTGTGTGATGCTACCACTCTGGAGAGGTGCCTGAGCCTGTTAATTTCTACGTCATAAAGCATGTGAGGATTTAAACGGTTCTGTTGCCATTCAGAGAAAGTACTTGTAATTTAGAAACTCCCTACAACAGGGTAGTATTTTCTTTATGGTTTTAGAAGAAAAAATTGACTTTTATGGCAGAGAATGGTGGGAAAATAAGCCAGCTTCCTTCTGTTTTTCAGTTTTCTAGGAGCTGATACAAACTGGAAAGTAGTCTGTGATGGAGCAGGGAGCTTTTAAGCCCTGCAGACCCAGCTCCAGGTGTGTGTTTGAGGCTCCCCATCAGACAGCTTGTACAGCAGAGACCTGGGAGGCTTGTGCTGATGAAGTCGGTATTGCAGGGTTTCCCTTGCGCCATGTGTTTTGGAAGCCGTGGAGCCCACCAGGTTAGCCAGCAGGATTTTTGGCACAAGCCTGCAGAAAATATTTCTGAAAAGCAGTATTTCATGTCAAATTCCTGGAAGATTCTCAACCATCCCTACTACTTTCACATATAAAGTTCACTAAGTGTGCAAGCATTTGGGGATTTTAGCTTACATTTATAATTAATTACGCTAAAGATGAAATTAAAAGACACACAGAAAGTAATTTCCATCTCTGACTAGCCCATTCCTATCCCTTCAATCTTATTGAATTAGACAGAGCAAAGCACTAGAAAAAGAAACACGTTTTCAGGGAATGGAGTGGAGGACTTGGAATTTCTTTTGTGTCTCTATTTTCTAGGCTTGCCTTGCTTCCATATTTTCATTCATGTAAGTGTCTTGTTATTTAGCTTAGGTTGGAATGCCTGTTAAAGTAAAGTAATAAACAAAGCCAAGAGATTTTCCTGGTTATAAGTATTTGTTAGCAACAGTGATGCCTGGGGTTGTGTCTTGAAAAATTATTATTTCATGGAATCAGCAGATACATTTTATAGCAAGGAAATTGAGGATTAAATGAAGTACCATCCACCAAGGAGAAAAAATTCAGAGCAAAGTCGGATAGATTTGTTTCCAAAACCTCTATGTCATATTGCAGTTTTAACTTAAAGATATTTTTTCTATACTATGAAAGTCTTATAGCCTTATAAGCCAATGTACAGAAATAACATATATATTTTTCTTAAGAATTAACACGAAATCCTACAAAGCCGGTTCCACGCAGTCTTAAAAATAATCAATGATTTGGTCTGGAACACAAAACGAAATCGGATTCTCTCCCACCTTCGTAAACAGCCTATGGGAGTAGTTTCGCTGTTGGAACATATGCACTACAATGGGACATATGTGAATTAACTGTTTTTCTAATCACTACCCTAAGTGTTTTAATTAAAAACAGGTTCAGATCTTTGGCCAGTAGTTGACGTCGTCAGTAGTACTAATTTATGCTATTTAAGACAACGGAGCAGCGCTCGTTCTGTACCAAAGAAAACCAGTCTAGCAATCTTCGTTAGCCTAGTATATAAGCTATTTCTTGTTCTGTCAACAGTGCTTTTTCTTGTCTTGACTAAGTCTTTTGATGTATTTAAAAACCTTATTTGCACAAAGGCGAAATAGTATTTCCTTAGCTCAGCATGCTTTTTAAAAGATAAAATATTGAAGACTAAGACTCCTCAAGACTATGTTGATGGCAGCCAAGGGAGTAGGACTATTATTTTATTTTTCTGTCTTTCTTGCTTTCTTTTTTTTATATAGTAGGCCAACAAATTTTCTTTGCAGAAAGATTTGTCAAAAGAGAAAACTGTCAGGATGCAAAATTATTAAGTCAGAAAATCTTATCCAAAGATCACACTTTATACATTCCACTTTAGGTTGTGGGCCAACGGTAACTGGGTAACCATGTTTTATTAAAGAAAATCCAACAGCTATATCTTTTAGTAGATCCTGCTGTCCTTGCCAGATGGCAACAAAATAACAAGCAACACTGCTGATTGAAGCAAGAAAATAGGAACATATGCACCTGCTCTTCCCACTGCTTCAGAGATAAAATATTACTCATTCTACCAACCATGACTACATTAAGAAACAGTTTTGCCGTGAGAAATCAGCATTTGCTTTTTATGGCTTAAATAAAAATAAAATGCTGCTCTGATAGCCTGACACACTGTATAGTTATGGAGCAAATACACTGGAAGCTTCCAAAAGCTGCCCTGTTAGGTTATTAAAATCCTTCTTTAGAATGATAGCAAGTGCCATGCAGCAATTTCATCTCCAAATGCACTCAGTCTTTGACTTCTCTTCTGTGGTTGCCAGAAAGCTTGGGAACTGAAGTTGTTTCTTCTTCCTCTTCCTCTTCTTTTTCTGCTTTTACTGTGTACCTACTACCTTACTTTCAGCTGTCTTTTGATCACTTCCTTTTGAAGACACCTTTAGAGAGCAATAACCTTTTAATTATAGCGCATCAGAACTGTTTCTAAATTTCTTTCCTTGCGGGCCACTGCTTTTCTGCTGCCAGTTTCTTAAAGCAGGTGGCGTATATTTCTCTATTGTGTCTTCAATTGTTAGACGACCATTGCTGAGAACTTACCACCGATGGTACTTGAAATAGGCAGATGCCAAAAGCTACAGAAAGGCACCTGCAGAAAAAAACCCCAAACTAATTCCCATTGATTCCAGTTGCATGTTAGCACCAAGATGCTTCTAAATATATTATGGAGTGCTTCTAGTAATCCAAAAACCTTACTGACACCTTGTATCGACCTCTCAGTTGGGCTACTACATTTGTATTTGCCTGTATCTGTATCTAAATCAACAATATCTAAATTTGAAAGCTGCCTTACAGCCTCTCCACAGGAACCTTTTTGGGAGTTAGTCACATTGCTCATTCCATGAATATTCTGTATTAGGATCAGTGCAGCCAAGCAGTGAGGTGAGCAAGGCCAGAAAGGGAGAGGTGAGGGTTCGCTGCTGGTTCTCTTTGCTCATGACCTCGAACACTCGGGGGCTGTCCACATGCTGCAGGGGTGGCAGGAGGCTCCTCCCTGGTGGCTGCATTTGAGCAGGATTTCTGGGGTCCGGCTAAGTGAGTGCTGGCTGTGCCACGGAGATGCCACCTTGAGTAGCTGCATCCAAGTGTAGATAGCTGGCGTCGGGGAGCTTGAAGGTGATCCTAGGTACCAGTGTAGACGTAGTTTAAATACCTTCACAAGTCTGACTGCCCCTTTTTTTTTTATCTCATGTTTGCACGTGTGACCCTGACAATCCAGTCTTGGTTCCTGTCCAAGGTTGCATCGTTTGTGCCCGATTTCGCTCCAGAATAACCTCATAGGCTTTAATGTTTAGATAAATGCAGTTTCTTCTGTGAGGAGGAAACCAATATTCACACCAACTGAGTGCATATGGTCATGTTTTCCTCTCTATCTGCAGGGATATGAATAAGCTTCACATCTCACAGCAAAATGGCTAATCTTTCTACTGAAGCGGTAGAGTCTTATTCTTTGGTATTGGAACTCCTGCTTTCAGTTCATATAGATAAATTACGTTATATGGCCAGTGTCTAGAGAAAATGCCAGCTGGCTGGACAGGTCTTTTAAAAGACTGGAGTGCCTCAACATTTTTTTTTTACCCTGTCCCTGAGGGATATGAATTTGTCAGGGTGTATAGAAACTCAAGATTTAGAAACTTGGGCTTTCTAGTCCCAGCAGAACAACGCCACATTTAATACCTTCTATACTGTAATGAAACTATCACTTCTTCCCTCTCAGCTTGTTGGTCTCTTTCCGTGTAGAAGTGGAAAAAAACAAAGCAGAGTAGTAAAGTAAAGAAGAAATAAAGAAAAGCAAACATTTCATTTCATTGCTGGTCTGACAGCTGTGTACCTGAATGGGAGTAGTTTGTTCTGACACCTAAGCCTTCGTTACAAATGGAACCTGGAGCCTCCTTTCTAAGCTCCTGTAGATAGTGAAGAATTATTTAGTCAGGCAGGAGCAACGCCATTGTACTACTCATAAGAATTTACCGTTCTTTAGGGAGAGAGAGCACTTGCTTGTAAGTCAGCCTTCTCTTCAGGAGGGCTGGTTTGGTCACCGCTGATGAGCCTCTGTGAGGTGGCTGAGATAGGGGCAGTGGATTGCAGATGTAGTCCAAAGCTTCATCGTACACCAAATCCTGAAAGGATAATCCTTTTTTCCCCATAGTAGCGGCAAAGTTAGATAATACTGACTGAGTTCAAATCAAAGTGATTTGAAATAGATGCTGTTAGATTCACAGGTCGTTATAATTATGTACTGAATTGTACTAGGATCTGAAGGAAAAAAAAAGTTCAAATGGTCACCTTTGGTCTTACTGAAATATTATTTTTCCCCAAGAAAAAAACAGTGAAAGTAAACCATTAACAGAATTTGTCTAACTGTCAGGCTTTTCTCCCCTGCTTGACCATGGAAGATTACACCAGGGTTCCTATTTCCAAACAGCTGCTTTATTTCTGAATCTCAAAGATGAGAGCAACTCCAAGATGAAAAAAATGAAGTGAAAGCCATTCTGTGAGGCTCCTACTTACTGACCTGGATGAGTACAGAAGTTTTAATAGCATAAAATACTTCTGTGCACTTCTTTTGGAGGAATAATTAGAAAAAGCAATTTTATTCAGCTAGATCCGTACAGGCAGCATTTCCTTGGACTGGTGCTTTGGTGGCTCTCTGCCGGACGGCCTGTGGCTTAGAGAAGGCGGGAGGGAGGTCACTGGCATTCAGTATAGCAGAGGAAGAGTGACTATTATGGCCTGAGTATGTTCAGCAGTTTCTTAGCTTGGGGTATCTTTCTTCTTTTTTTGGGGGATGAATCTCTTGGAAAATCTAAAAGGTTCTCTCTTAATGCTGTAACTAAAATATTTGATGGGAGTTGCTTAGTACAATGTTTTGAGTGTCAAGAAAGCAAGTGTAGAAAGGGATCCTTGTAGCAAAGGAACCACCAGTACCTTTGATGACTGTAACTCAATTCCCCTCACTTCCTGAGCTCTATATTTTAACTTTTCCAGACTTCAAAGCAGTAAAGATATAGATTTAATTCTGTAAATTCAAATAATACATGGTCCTTTTTATTTTGGACGATTTTTTTTTTTAAATAAAAGCTTACACATTTTGAAGTCCCAAAGACCCTAGGTGATATTAGGGCTGACTAGAGGAAAGACTGCATTGCTCAAACTCCCAAATTTTAGAATTCAAGCTGGAAAAATATGATTACAACCAAAAGCCTTCAATATGTTCTATTATGTTGAGATGCTCTTGAAAAAAGGAATCAGATAATTCTACTTTTAGGAATTCAAGCAAAATATTCTACTACAGGTGCTGTTCCTGTAATACTGAATGCACATTTCAACCTGGGAATTAAAAGCAGAATGGGAAATGCTTTTATGGGCCATTATGAATGAAGGGAAAAAAAAAACAAACGATTTTTCATAGCCATTTCTCACAAAAGACTGAGGTGGGGTTTGTTGTTTAACATAGCCAAACATAAATAATAAGTTAGGCTCCTATTTACAAAAGAAGGACTTTACAAAGGTATATACAACACAGCAATTGTGATTATATTAATGGGTGCTAAAAACTAGGTGAACAAGCTTTGAAAAGATGCTTTCTATAGCCTGTAATTGATGTAAGTTTACAGTTAGGTATGGTAGCTCATTTAGAAGAAACAGCTACTACAAGGCACTAAAAGGTATCAGATAGCAGATTGATGCACTGAACTAACCTTATTATATTAAGTAGATATGTTCTGTATGCTTTCACTGTATTGGGTCATATGACAACTGTATTTTTTATTATTTGTTCTGAAGAATACATTTTTAAATCTTACATAATAAAAGGTAATAGTAGAAAAATCTTACAGTAGAAATTCTCCTGAGGGCTTACCAGCTTAATGGCTTTTTAAAAAAACATATTTCCAATAGCTTTACAATCATTCACCTAAATAGTTGCTCAGATACAAATAACCAGGTAGCTGGGCCTGCATTTATTCCGTTAGCAAAAAGAATATAATGAATTAAAATCAGCTGTGGGAATCCACGCTATACGTGTCCAAAACTGTCCACCCCATATGGCCCTGTGTTTAGACTGAAGCAGCTGAAAGTCACTGAACTCTTCAGTGGTGCTGTGCGACTAGATAGGAGAAGAGCAGGTTGGGATATTCCTCCTGTCCCGGCATGAAACAACACCAGGCAAATACCATGCAGATTCCATGTAACATCCCTGCTGGGCCGGGCGTGCAGGTCTTGTCCAACTCACCTGCTGCTAGTCCAGCTTGATGTTCACTAGTAAAACAGATGTGTACACTCATACACTTGTCTCAGAGGCACTCCAGCAATCACAGATGCTCGAATATTAGCGTGGACCCTAAATATGCCTAATAACTATTCCAGGACCCTGGGTCCCTAGCCCAGCTGTTGGCTTGGACAGACCTTTATCTTTCCAGATGCTGCTCTTCTCCTGCTTGCTGCCTCGTCCAGCTCAAAGTTTCCTAGTGAATAAGACGTTCCCACACATGCACACAGGATTAAGTTCACTAGGGAAAGACAAATGCACCCAAGTCTTTCCAGTTGCTGGCACCCAAACCTGTTGGCCCTGTGAGCCGTGGCCCCTTCTCCAGGTGCTGGCACTCACACACCTTGCAGTACTCACATACAGGATAGACAGTCAGATTAAATACACACAAAAATAATAGTTAATAAAGTTTAATAGGACGATAGGCTAGACTGCAGGGATCAGACACGGGGCTCAGTCAGACAAGTGTACTGACCGGCTGCTTTTCACATGGGACCAGACCCCTTATCCCTGCTCCTCCCCATTTTCCCACACTTCTCCCTCCCTTATCCACCCTGATCCCTCCCTTTCTGTCCCTTTGGCCCTCCTCCAAACAGCCCGTAAAAAGTTTTGCACAGTCCCACAAGGCTCTTCTGATATCCCATAATAAGTTTTGCACAGTACCTTGGGCCCCCTCTGACATCCCAAAATCTTCATGATAATCACATTTCCTCCTTCCTATGGGTCGGTGGCTGAAGAGTTTGGGGGTTTGCCGTTGTCTCTGTTATCATCTCAGCCTCAATGTTTGTGTGTCTGCTTCATTTATCACTTTCCTTATTATTTGTTATTTCTTTTATACTGAATAGCCCTTAACCAGATAACTTAATGAATCAGATGCTCTCACATTCTGCATACCCCTACAAGCATCCCTGGTATTATGGCATTCTTTTAATTATTTTATCACTTTAAGTTGCAATACTTTTCAGTGTTGAAACTCTCTTTCAAATTTTTTTTCATTATCATTTTAAGAACTTAGTGCTGGAACAACAACCATCATATCTGTATGCTCCACATCAGTAAAAGAGAAATAATAAAAGTTAATTGGAGAAATTTTTAATAGCAAAAATGTAAACATGTCTTAGGGGGTAATGACTTGTTGGTCTGAGTACTCTCAAAAATTTGTTTTTTAAGTAAATAATTGTTTATTTTCCTTCCGTTTTTGGCATATTGAAGGACATCTGAGACAAAGTATTAGAATTTAAAAAGCTCTTTCTATTTTGGACAGGGACGTATTATCAGATCTTTTCAGTTTCATTTGCTATTTGAAACAACATGCTTTTGTACAACATATTATATTTTACTTTTTGAATCATATTATTATGTGATTGCACTTTTTTAGCACAATACGTTATTTTTTTACTCACTTCCACACACAAGCTAGAATTTATTACTTGGAAAAAAGAAAAATAAAACAGGATGTAACTGTTTGCTTGAGTGCCCTTGTAAAGTAGACTTACAAATAATATTCCTGAAGAAATGCTTATCAAAAAGGGAAAACTTGAAGCTTCAGATGCTATCATTCACCGAGTTCAGGGCTAACTCTTTCCCTTGCAAAACCAAGTTTTGATGCTTTAGTGGAAAATACAAGGGATGATGTCAAAACCAGTATGAGAAGCACTGAGAGCCGATTTCCTTGCATGTCATGGATTCAAGAGCATGACAAGAGTAATTGGAAAAAGGAGCCTTATTGGCTTGGTCATTTACAAGCTAAAATACAGAGAAAGGGGGAGATTAAGAAGCTTTTGAAAAGGAGAAGGACATTATGGCTCAGCTCTGCTTTCCAGAGACAACCAAGAGCTCCACGTGTGTTTGCTGAGAGGGTTCTGACATAACTGATGCTAACTCAAAATTTCTACAGTTGAGCAATCTAAGGAATAACATGTGTGTAATAGCACAGTTTAGGTTACTGCTTTACAACAGAGTCATTCTATATAGAAATATGAATAGGAACATAAATAAACTGCAGAGAAGTCAAATAGTTAACTTACCTAGGAAATCAATGCTGAAGACTGCATTTTAAAGCAGCTAACACTAAACTTTAAAACTGTGTTTTGCAGTAGTATGGTGAGTTTTTGTTATACAAAAAAATTATGATAATCTACTAATTTTTTCCAGTAAGGGGTGCAGTGCTGAAAACAGTTCATTTAACGGAAATTATCCAAAGAAAGCAAAGTCTTGCGAAAATGGGCTCTCTTTTCATTGTTGTTTGTTTTTAGCACTACAATAAAAAAATCAGTATTTGCATGCAACACAGACAAGTGTCCCACAGCTATCAGCTCTATAGGGACAGCAACTCATTGTCCTGCACTCTAATGCAAGTATAAAGGTGGCGTTATCAAAATTGCCATATTAACAGATTGTACATCAGGATGAAAGCTGATAAAAATCTAATACAAAAAGTATTTTAAGAGACTGTTCAAGCTGGCTGCAATTTGTTGCTATTGTTTAGCATTCAATTTTGAAATAATCAGTAGATTATCAGAATCACTTTGAGTGCAATTTATGGCACTTGATTGTTAGGGAGACTGAAAGTGTCAAAAATCAGACTCTTATTATGTTTAGATTGTTAGTTTTTTAGTAAAGGTATAAAAGAGATGCTATCTCCCACGGTGCAGCAGAGGGAAAAATTACTTCCTGAATTAATTTTTAATGAAATATTCTAATGAAAGCTAATAATTTTGAAGCTTAAAGTTCACTGTGTTTCTCCAAATATGGGATAAATTCTGCAAAACTTATTCATAAGCAGAGGTTCTCTAAGTGGTTCTATTTTCTTCACATACCTTGATGGAGTTTATACAAACAATTAAGCAAAAAATTGTTTTCTTGCCTTGAATGCTTATACGTTAGTCTGAAATTTAACTGGAAGAACTGTGGATCCTAATACTTTTTAGCTTACTATAAAATTGCCATAGGGTTCAGTTAATAATGGGAAAAAGCAATGCATTGTATTTTACTGCAATTCACTAATCTATTTCCATACCTAGGTAGCTAGCAGGGAATTGAATTATTTTGACAAATAAAGTTCCAGGATCAGTCAATCGGAAAGACATTTCTTGTTTATCAAAAACTCCTTAGTCATTCTCTTGCAAATGTGGTAGGCATGACCATTCCATGGTACAAATCCCACATTTTGTGTAGAGTTTGGCTAAGAAGACACAATATGCACATATAGTTAAATGAAATACATTGGATTAAAAGTAAAAGAGAAGTCACGTTTCTATAGACACGATCAAATTTGAAAAATTCTTTAAAATAGCTGTTAGGAAAATAGGTCAGTGTTTGACTGACACTCTTCCTTCCACAGTCGCATACGTGTCACCTGGAGTAGAACCTATTTCACCTCTGCATGATCAAGCAACATTTCCTGCCATTTTCTTCAACTTTTTGATTTCTCTTCAGCTTTCTAACTGATATTCTGATCCTCTTTGTCCTTAGCTCCTTTTTCCTCTCACATCTTCTAAGCTCCCTCTGCTTGGTTCGCTGCACATGTGCTTGAAGTCATTTTATCTCCACTGCTCCTACAGCACAGAGGAAGGAAGACCTGGTATTTAATTTTTTAGCCAGTGACTCCAAAGGGAGCTCTAAATGCTTTTCAAGATCATCTCAATAATGGACAGGCATCTCACAGGGTCTATGACGAGAAAGCAGGCCATTTTATCTGCACTGAGAATCTCTGAGTTAAGAAGCTATAGTTCACATTTTATCAGGGAGATATTTACAATGATATACAGTAATGACATACAGACGCATATGATGCACAGATGTTATAGTATTCCCTTATGGCAAGGAAGGCCAATGGCCACCACTGCTGCGTTAGGCAGACAGCTGCCAGTAGGTCAAGGGAGGTGATCCTTCACCTCTCCTCAGCACTGATGAGGCCACATCTGGAGTACTATATCCAGTTCTGGGCTCCCCAGTACAAGAGAGACGTGGACATACTGGAGTGAGTCCAGCAAAGAGACACTAAGATGAGGAAGGGACTGGACTTTCTTCATGTCTCATATGAAGAAAGGCTGAGAGAGCTGGATCTGTTCAGCCTGGAGAAGGGAAGGCTCAGGGGGGATCTGATCAATATATAAAAGTATCTGATGGGAAGATGTAAAGAGGATGAGGCCAGACTCTTCTCAGTGACGCCCAGTGATACAGCAAGAGCACAAACTGAAACACAGGAAGTTCCACCTAAACACAAGAAAACATGTCTTTACTGTGAGGGTGATCGAGCACTGGAACAGGTTGCCCAGAGAGGTTGTGGAGTCTCCTTTCTTGGAGATATTCAAAAGCCAACTGGATACAGTTCTGGGCAATGTGCTATAGCTGATTCTGCTTAAGCAGGAGGGTTGGACTAGACGATATCCATAGGTGCGTATCAATCCGAACTATTCTGCTCTTCTGTAAAAATATGCTGTTTTCTTGGCCGAAGTCAGTGATGGAGTCTTATTGCCTTACTTTGGGCAATTTAAGTCAGTAAGATGTTTTCCAACTCCACTGGAGGAGAATGGCTGTAGAGCTGGCTTGTGACTAGTAGTCAAATTTTATGGAATATGTTAAGAATTTAGTTGGTTTTTTTTTCAGCTTGCAGCAAAGCTCCTACATTAAAAATAACTCATATTAAAAAGCAACCTCATAAAACAGGAACTGAGAGAAATCTCATTTGAAAGAGTCTGAATGAATTAATTTGAGGTAAAAGTTCTCCCAGATGGATCTGGGGACTTGGAAGCCACTGATCCCTGGATGAGCTGGGGATGGCATCTCATCCCTGGATGAGATGTCCTAATCCTGGGCCGGCTGGCTCCTCTGGCTGATTCTCTAGTGTCAGGGTAGGAAGGAAGTTTTATAGCATACGTTCACTGAAATCAATATATTTCCACAGGACATTTTGCTTTAGACCAATCAACACTTGGCTCTTGGAAAAACTTTTCATTACAAAATTTCCAGCCAGTCTTTTCTGAGATGATAGCAATTATCTGGAAAAAAATGTAGAATGCTATATCTAGCTTATTTCTAAGATCTTCATCTGGGTGATAGAAATTCTTGCGTTCTGCCTTCTCAAGCCTTCTAAAAAAAAACCAAGTGCAAGACTATTCCTAAACCTGTACTAGTGGCTGAGCACAGGACATCAAATTCAGTCTCACTGGTGTATTAGTAAGAACTTTACTGCATTTCTACAATAGTGCCCTTCATCTTGCTAAATGATGTACTGCACAGACAAGACTTGAGAGTGGTGCAAAGGATTTTATATTTGGCCTCCATTAGAAAAGTGGCTGCAGCTGTGCCTGTGACTGGACGCCAGCGAGGTTAATTAGCTGAACTGCTGACATCTGGTTACAGGAAAACTACAACTGCAACATAGAAAACCAGCTGGAGTATAAAATCTGCATGAAATGCTTACGAATGGTCACAATCAGTCTTCAGATGAGAAGAAAATAGAGAGGTTAATACACTGTGCGTATGCATAGGGCTTATGAAAAAGAGGAATAAACAAGAAGCAGCAGTGGCATTGTATGTGCCAGAGGCACGAGCTGCTCTGTGCAAATGTGCATACTCCCTGGTTGTAGCTTCAGCCTGCCTCTCCCTTTTACCCTAACGGAGACTAAAAGCATATAGATGCTGCAACTGACAGATTCATTCACTCTTTCTCTTCAATTTTTTTTTTTTAATAGCTCTGTACTCTTTTCAGCCTCTTCTACCTGTGATAAGCCTCCTGAAATGAAGCGGTGTAACCACTGCTCACAGAGTCTTCCAGACAAAGCTGCATTAAAGAGCATTCACAAAACTGATAAACTCGATGTTTTGCTGGTGATGTAGGATCACCAAAAGATCTGTGCATTTCTTATGTTCCAGTCAAGCCCTCAAACATGACACAAGTGATGAATAGACTGGCTTCTGGCCTTGATAAAAGCATGATTCTCATGCTGAGCCAATATAGGACAGTTTGAGAGAGATGATCCCCTGTAGATCCAACCCAAAAATGAATACATTGTGTTAAGTCTTTTCAGCTTGTTTTTGAGACTTTTATCTATATACCTGAGAACCATGCTTCCCCTGTAGTTCCACTACAATCACCAAGACCAACATAGGAAGCCCAAGCTCAACGTTTAAATGAAAAAAAAATTCTCTTAAGCCTCTGGACTTTGGATTCAGGGAGAGCTGCAGCCCTTTGCAAGCAGCTATGCAGAGGGTGAAGCCCGAGATCAGTTTTGCCTTTGGTTTCAAGGAATCCAGGATTCCAGTTGCAATTTTAGTCTTATTTTTCTTGCCATTTTGCCATGTAGCTGACACAAGCTTATTAAATAGAGGATTTGGGGCTAAAATCTTGTGACCTGAAACTGTATTTGGCACCGCATGGACCACGAATGGTTCAGTTTCAAAAATGAGCCCAATGGATAAGTGAAATAGCAGTCATCAGTACCGCAGCATATCTGAAATTAGGCATCTTACTAAGTGCTAGATGTCTAACTGCAAGCATCAGGCTCACAGGTCTGGGACAACACTGTATATTAGAGCAGTGCAGCTTAACAGTTGGGGAGTCATCATCTGAAGATCTGACCCTCTGGCCATGCTACTCCGTAAAACGAGTGCGTGTTAAATAACATTACTCACTTAATGCAGAAGAAAGCTGTGACACTCAATGTATTACAGCTCATGCAGTTATCTTAAACTGTTTCAGAAGCTATAAAAAATTGAGGGAAACATATTTAAAGAGTCACAGTTTAGCTCTTAAATCTTTGAAAAAAATGTCCAGGCAGTTGTTGAGTATCACCTGAATCACATAAGGCACTTTGCTCTGTATTTGTAATTATTTTATGAGTATAAATTATCTTTGTTGCTCTGTTTTTATTAGTAAAAATAGATTAATATGAAGTTTGGGGAGATTCTGTGTGATTCATGTATTTATACATCTAGAAATATCTTCAGATAGCATCGGAGAAATGATAAAGTGCTTCCCACTGTCTAAGGGACAATATTTAATATATATATATGTGTGTATATGCACAGACACACACACAACAGATAATATGTGAATACAACTAATACAAAAAGAAATTTCAGATCTTTTTTCAAAGATACCAGTTTATATTGTGAACCAAAAATCTCTTGAGGTTCTCTTCAGAAAACAGAATTACTTTTGAAGAACTTTGCATTAGTGAGTGCTTGATAAAAGATTAATATAATCTTGCTAGCAGCTGGACACACACACCTATTACATGATGAACTTCTTGCAGAAAGCAATTTGATGTGCAAGTTATTGAAATTAGATTTTGCTGGTAGTAGTTGATAATTCTCATAATTTTATGAGTAACTAAAATCCACTAATTTCTGCTTTGAAGGCACGGAAATATTCTCTCTCCTTCTGAACGATGTTTGTGAAGTATGCTTTTGAAAATAAATTTGTTAAATAAAGAAAACAAGTGACTATTCAAAGGACTACATACAAACTATCATGAAATACTAATGCAATGAAGAATTAAAATAGCTCTGTTTGTGGAAGGGCCTCTGTTTATGGTTGAAATTAGCTTTTCATTTTAAGTCTATTTAACACCACAGATCACAAGGTAACTGTGAAAATTAGTGAAATCTATACATATGAACTTTCATGCTGGTAAAAGAAAAACATGCAGGAGGTTTCATTCACACTGAAAGAGACATTTGAGGGAGATGAAACTTGGAGATTAATTGATCCCGTCTCTGAGTAATCTCAGCAACAAAATTACAAAATGGCATGGCCTAGAAATGCCAGGTTATTTAATCTGTTTTAGTAAAAAACGACCCCTCAAAAAATGGCATGGAGCGAGTCCAGCATGCTTCCCAGAGTAGGTGCCGGAGACCGTTTAGCAAATAATTTCCTCTGTTGTGCAGTGTTCCACTGGCTCTAGTTCCCTCCAGAGAGTATGTGTGCCTGGACAGGCAGTTTTAAAAAACAGAAAAAAAAAAATTAGTTTGCACAGTCTGACTCCTGCATATCTCTGGCCGTAAAATTGTAGGTAGCTCAGAGCAGTAACCTATTAATTTTATTTTACTGGACCGTAACCTCTAGAAGGGCTTCTCTTATTCATTCGGAGGCATGGAGAGAGGGAGGCTTGCTGCTTTCCTTGACAGTGCATTCCAGGGTTCACCTCCAAATTCATGTTTTCTCTGAATTTCTATAGTTTTATCTTCTGTCCTCAGGCTCATTCATTGCCTTTCCATACCTGATTATAGATCCCACTGGTATTTTTCTCTCCGTGAAGGCATGGTTACAGCTTAATCAAATTACACCTTGGTTATCTTTCTAACAAACTTAGGGGCATGAACTGTTCCAATATCCTGACCTGAAGTTAAGAAAATGTTTGTGATGAAGCAGCTAAAGATACAGTGGCCCTAATGCGTGATAAATCTTGTAATCTCTAGTATAAATCTTAGAGTTTTTCACCAGTGTAGCCTTTAAAGTGGCTGGGTAGATGAAGGCAGAGCAGTGGATGTTGTCTGCCTGGACTTCAGCAAGGCTTTGGACACTGTCTCCCATCACATCCTCCTAGGTAAGCTCAGGAAGTGTGGGCTAGATGAGTGGACAGTGAGGTGGATGGAGAACTGGCTGGATGGCAGAGCTCAGAGGGTTGTGGTCAGCAGCGTGGAGTCTAGTGGGAGGCCTGTAGCTAGTGGTGTCCCCCAGGGGTCAGTCCTGGGTCCAGTCTTGGTCAATGCATTCATCAGTGACCTGGAGGAAGGCACAGAGTGCACCCTCAGCAAGTTTGCTGATGATACTAAACTGGGAGGAGAGGCTAACACACCAGAAGACTGTGCTGCCATTCAGAGGGACCTGGACAGGCTGGAGAGGTGGGCGGAGAGGAACCTCCTGAAGTTCAACAAAGGCAAGTGCAGGGTCCTGCCCCTGGGGAGGAATAACCCCGTGCACCAGGACAGGCTGGGGGCTGACCTGCTGGAAAGTAGCTCTGCGGAGAAGGACCTGGGAGTGCTGGTGGACAACAAGTGAAGCATGAGCCAGCAGTGTGCCCTTGTGGCCAAGAAGGCCAATGGTCTCCTGGGGTGCATTAGGCAGAGTGTTGCCAGCAGGTGGAGGGAGGTGATCCTGCCCCTCTCCTCAGCCCTGGTGAGGCCTCCCTGGAGTACTGTGTCCAATTCTGGGCTCCCCAGTACAAGAGAGATGTGGCACTACTGAAGAGAGTCCAGTGGAGGGCTACCAAGATGATGAGGGCACTGCAGCATCTCTCCTGTGAAGAAAGGCTGCGAGAGCTGGGCCTGTTCAGCCTGGAGAAGAGAAGACTGAGGGGGGATCTCATCAACGTGTATAAGTATCTGAAGGGGGGGTGTCAAGAGGATGAGGCCAGCCTCTTCTCCGTGGTGCCCAGCAACAGGACAAGAGACAATGGGCAGAAACTGAACCACAGGCAAGTCCACCTAAACCTGAGAAAAAACTTCTTTGCTGTGAGGGTGACAGAGCACTGGAACAGGTTGCCCCGAGAGGTAGTGGAGTCTCCTTCGCTGGAGATCTTCAAAACTCGTCTGGATGTGATCCTGGGCAACCTGCTCTAGAGGACCCTGCTGACTAGATGATCTCCAGAGGTCCCTTCCAACCTAAACCATTCTGTGATTCTGTGATTCTGTAAACCAAGTAAATCCGGACATTTACAGGGTTAATGTCACATGGTTCCAGTGCTGCTCTTGACCACTCAGTCAAAAAATACTGACCTGGTCTTTTAGTAGAGGATTAGGTATTATTGAATACGCTTTCTCCCTCTTGCCTCTGATGGAAATAAAAAAGAGAAAAATGTTTTTTCCTCTATTGCAATATGCTTATGTAGGCCAACATTTTCTATCAGTCAGCTCTAATTTGAGAACTTCCATTGCTTTTTCACTGTAGCTGGGATAGTACTCCAGGAGAAAAGTCCTGCAGAGCTGACATTGGCAAAGGGATGCCTTAATCACTACTTCAAACCCCTCCTTGGTATAAGAAGTTACAGAAAATATTATCTGCTGAGACCACTATTATCAAAATATCAGAGGTAAAAACCAACATAAAAAATCCAGCACTTTTAAAAAATATAAATGCATTAATAATAAAATTGCCATTGCCAACATTTCCCTGAAGGTATCACCTGCTAAGGTATGGGGTTGCAAAGCCCTGAAATGCCATTTCTGAAGGAAGCACTTCCTCAAAACTGTCCTTCTGGAATAGAATCTAAAATGCTGTGAATCAGCACTTGCCTGACTTGAATTACTGTTTTCGGAAACGCCAACCAGGAGGTTTGCAAAGCAGTGCTACTAGAGATAACATGTGTACCACAGGCTGAAAATGGTCATATTTGATTGCTTTTCTGTTATAAATTGTGACATATAGTGCACTAATATACAATACATTTTTAACATAAGAGAGAGGAAATATGGAAGGGTAAAGCGCATGACTGGTCTTCTGAATATGCAAAGCTGGCTGTAAGCTTCAGCAGAGTAATCTAATTGGAAAGAGCAGCTGTTTTTCCTTTAAGGCAACTACATAAAGCGACAGATGTGACCCAGCATGCATAGGAGAACATTATAAAAGCTTGGAAAAGCTTATAGCTCTACTAGAAAAAGGTTTCATAAAAAAACTTTCTTCAAATCTATGACTCTAAGGAAACTCAAATGATTGCTTGTGGTTCTTTCAACGGGACATAGAAAGCACAGATTCACGAGTCTCAGCAAATCCTGGTGCCTCAGACTCTTGAACCCAGACTCCTGGTATCTTTTTGCTTCTTTAAGGAAGCTGTGAATGGGCTGGGGGATTCTCTGGAGGGAGGAGGAGATTATGCTTACTCTGGGAGCACCTGAGCCTACTCAGAGGGAAAAGGCACCAGACAGGCGGACAGGGAGATTTCCTTCAACTAATTACTTTCCTGTTCTGCTTCAGTCACTCAACTGGTCTTGCTGCTCAGCTTACTTCAGCCAAGTCCTCCAGCAAGATTGAGGAAGCTGTCGCAGGTGGAAAAGGTCAGCACATGCCAATTGATTTAAAAGATAACTTTTATTTGGGAAGCTAAATAACAGATCACAGACAACGCAATGGCACAGTTACTCAGCTATTTACTACATGCAGGGGTTCGGGTACAGTGGGTTGTGTGTTGCAGTTAGGCTAACCACCCCATGGCTGATCAGGCCAGGAAAACACATTTATTAGAACAAGTGTCTAGACCTTATCTTTTACCTAGTCGGCATGTTTTAGGTAAGGAATCAACCTGCAGGAGTAACTCTGAGAGACATCCCTACTCAAGGGGAGGTTCTGCATGCAGCCAGCTGCTGTGCAGGACAGCTCAGAGGGCTCCCCCAACTGCTCCTATTTATGCTTTGGGAGGATTGATCTGCAGTCAAATCAAAATTGAGGTGTACACTTGATTTCCGTGTAGGGCCATGCAGAGCTGAGCTGCAGTCCATATAGGGTCACGCAGAGCCGAGTTGCAGTCCATGTGACCACACCTTGTGTCTGGGCAGTTACCTGCTGCTGGGCTGATGAAATATCTTACACAATATGTCTGCTTCTGTTGGGGGGAGGGTGGGTGTGCAGCACACTGTCACGGAAGCCCGATGGAATCCAGAATAAAAATGCAAGTTTTTCTGCAGTTGCTGCTGCCTGCAGCTTTTCATTGCTTCACTGTCCCCACTAAGAGCCATAATCACTGCGTTACAACTCCCTCATCTTTGTTCTCCACCTCTACTCCAGTAATACATTTATTTTTGTAAAATAAATGCACAGCTGCAGCTGACGGATGGAGAATCTGTACCCTGTTTGACACTCCCCTTGGGATGGGAGATGTAGATTTAAATCTCCTTAGGCTAAGGAAAGGACCGAAACATCAGCATTTCATGTCTTTGATGAACTCTTCTTCCTCCAGGTATCATTCAGAAAGGAGAACAGAAAGGAGTAAATCTGCTTCTACTCTATTTTGAAAGAAAGAAGAATGCCCTGTTTAACCCTCTGAAAGTGCTACGGCTAGAGCTTACCCACTGAATCTCAACTGGATGAGGGTGCCTCCATCAAGGTGTGAGAGTATCAAAGCGGAGTGGGATTTCAAACATCCTTCTCCTTTTTGGTTATTACTAGGCAGCTGCAGCACCTAGTAATAGAGAGCGCATTGACTTAGAGTACTTCATGACTGTGCTTCTGGTTGTCTGGATACCGTTCAAGCTGTCCAGTGTGTCCCTTGGAAGCTGAGGTAGATGGCATTGGACTCAAATAACATTGTTCAGGATAACACTGATGCCCTCTCCACCTTAAAAATAATATATATAAAAAAAGTTGCTTTCATTGGATCAAACTTATGGAAATACACCTGTTCATCCCTGCTGACGACCTACTTACTAGGAATAAGGGTATCAGTCTCTACTGGGATGAGTTAAACAATAGAAGACTCATAGAATTATCTGCAGTGGGACTCAGCTTTTCCTAAAAAAATGTAAAAGCCAATTGAAGAAACATGGACATTTGAGATCTATTATATTTATTCATCTTTTACTAAAGTATTGTAGCATAGCAAGTGTTACAACTCTGAATTATGCAAGAAGTCAAGCTTCCTATATTTCCCTTAAGTGATTATTTTACTATTTGTTAGATCTTAGTCTTATTCAGCTTCCTTTGCCAAATATCATTCTTCTATTAGTACTACTTTTGTAACCACAGAAAACAGACACTCTTTGGTGGTTTTATATCTTTAAAATACTTACGGATCCATTAACAGCTCTTTAGTCAATATTGTTGATAGCTTTGTCTTGTTAAACGTGATTGACTTCCACCCAAGTTATCTATCTTTTCCTAAAATACCTAGAAGTGTTCTTGCTGTTTGGGATGCCGTCTCATTTGTGTCTTACATAAACTCATCCCAAGGAGTCTCATTCTAGTGATTTTCAGCTCTGGATCTTATGTGTAGGGGTTGGTATTTTATCTATTTGTCTTTGAAGAAAAAAGGAAAGTGTATGTTTTCCATAAAATAGTATTTTGTGAAGGCCATTTTTCCTTCCTCTTGAAAGAGATGACTTAAGATCCCTCTTGTCACCTATTCTTCTAGGTGAAGGCTTGCCCTTAAGAATTTAAATATTGTGTTATCTGCACTGCTACATGTGAACTTCGTACCTGGGTAGTAATCAGCACATTCTGGAAAAAAAAAATTGTCCTTAGATTTTCTATAACAATCAATTGATGTCTAGGTGTCATTATTATTTTCCTTTCTCACAAATTTCCTCAAGACTTTCCAGACGGGTGTTAGCTCTGAGCTTAACTGATTTCTAATCTACCTTTTCTTCAGATTATTTATATTAACCTTACCGCAGAAAATCTGTTTTCGTGGTATGGCTAATTAACTATGCTACTACTATTGACTTCAATGTGAATATTGCAATTTTTTCCCATCTAGAGTTTTCCTTTCTGGTTTTCACGTGGTATGATTATGTGTAATTAACTGAATAAAAATACAACCAGGACATCCAGGCAGATGTGCAAGCATCATGCAAATGGTGAGAATGAATACGTTTGGCAGTTTAGCTTCTGTGAAACTCGGAGCTAGTTGTCATTCTTCCCCCACAGAATCCTGGGAAACTAGAGGGAACTGGGACTGTTGGCAAGGAACTCTCATGCCGCTCTGTGAGAGATGGGACCTGAACCACTATGGGCCCCACCAGCGTCAGACAAGGGTCCTTGGCTCAAGCGCTCCACCAGTGTTTCAGTTACATCCCCCATCGCCATCTATGGGGCTTTTTAACTCAAACGACAGTAGTGTGTGCTTTCAGTGCGGTACTTTCAGTGCTTATCTTGACAACTGTAAGAAAACCAAAATCTATCAAAAAAGGAAGTGAGCCTCTGTAAGAGGGAGTCCTCCTTAGCACAGTGCACCCAAGAAGGATGCATTGGCCTGTTCCTGAGGATGAGTTTTAGGGAGTGTGGGTAAGTCCTCTAGCACACACTTTATTCTGATCCTGTGCTCAGACCACCTTGAAACAACTCTTCTGGGTGGAAAGAACCCAGTTTCATACTGGCTGTGTAGCCCATCCTGGGACAGCTTAAACAAGCTCTATTTTGGTATTCACCCAAAGCCCAGTGTTTACACATGACCATTTATTTTTGACATGAGCTTCTTGTCCACCTCTATGTGATCTGTCTCCAATCTCCTTAGGTGAGACTTGGATGAGAAAAAAGGTATTAAGCATGCTCTGAATGTACCAACAAGACCTAATGGGTTATTGGGTCCTTAACTGGGCATGCTTGGTTATAACACTGCGCTTTGGGGGCCTCTGAGCCTGCACTGTGATGCTGAGCTCAAACACCTTGATAAGTAAGAAATGTTTAGGCAATTTTGCAAATATTGGGATTGGCGATGGAAAAACAGGCCCTCATGTCTGGATTCAACTTCTTTAGTATTACGTATCTAATTTAATTTAGCAACTTTAGCTAGATCCTAGCAGCCTAAGGTACCCTCTGTAGTCAAAAGAGGCACAGTAAAAAGGAATTTAGAACTCAGATAACTCAGGCTGATTTAACTTCTAATTTTAGCCATCCCAGCCACATGCCTGAAGTTAGGTGGAGTGAATTCTAAAGGGAAATTTAGCACTGGGGGATTTAGGAACCTGCAGGATTTTCTGTTTTTGCAGCAGACTTTGAGCACATCTGTGATATTTAACGGTTGCCCAGCGAAGTGTCTTTTTGCTGTAAAAGGACTTATCAATGTGAACTTTGGAAGAATTCCCTTTAATCAGTTATTAGAAAATCACAGTGGTTTGATAATGATTGAACAAGGTGAGGCTGCAAGGGTAATATTTGTAAGTCAAAAGTGGTGTAAGAGCGGATCAGCTATCCTGTGCCTCCTCTGCAAGATGGTCAATGAGGAGGAGGCAGAAAGGCTCTTGTAGATGAGAGGATCAACCTGGGATCATGCTGCCGGATCTGTCAGCAGGTCTAGATCTATGGAGCGGTTAGGGACATGAGGAAATAAGAGGAATCATCAAAGAGTTCAAAAACTGAAACATTTTTATTCTACAGTTTATTTTCCTTTCAATGAAAAAAATGAAGCTCATCTGAGATCTTGTAGGGCAGCCCACAATAGGTTACAGATGACCTGAAGATAAGGTCATTTGTAAGAAGCTAGAGCTAACCTGAGGAATTCTAGTGAAAGTTGGCTTTTTAATGAGAAATTTTTTTCAAAATCAAAATGATCTTTTTTGAAAGTTTCTTAGTTTCAACAAACTACCAGAGGAATATCTGCAGTGGAAATATGATCATCTGCTAGATTATGTAAAGATCTGCTTAGCCATACTTTTTACGGACTACCCTTCTTAAGCAGCCATGCAGACTGCCATGGGAGGAGGGATCCCAAGACCTTCAGGTTTTCTGTGCACCTTGCTATATAGCTGGGAAACTTGCCCATGTCTGTCTGTATTGTTTCAAAATCTACAGGTCCTGAGGTTTTCAGGTTCTTAGTTTCCAGCAAAGCCAGGAGCTCAGAGGTATTGTGATCTTCCGAACAATACATTAGTTATACATTTTGACTGGAATACTTTTTATATGAAAAATTAAAAATAAGTATTTTGCAGAGGGGCCAGAGGAGTAGGTGTAAAGGACTGTCCTGAGGAGAGGAGAGCAGAACGGCAGTGGTTGTGTGCACCCTTCCACTGCTTCGTCCCCAGTCCAAGACACTTTCTTCCTTACGGCCCCTGGGATTATTTCTAAACTTTCTAAGAGAAAAAATTCACAACAAGTTCAGTTAATTTTAGGCCAGTTCTGGTTTACAAAATCGATAACTGGACATAGGAAACAAATTTGATTGTGATGGTGCCTGTTGTTTTCTCAGAAATTGATGAGATGATAGCTTACAAAGTGGAAAAACTCTTCTTTTTGGCTCCAAGATGATTTCCTGTATGAGGTAACAGCTTCACCATCCAGGTAAAACAGAAACTGGGGAACATGGAGCTGAGCATTCTCCACATTCAACCTTTTGAAGTTATGTCATTGCACAGAATAAGTAGGGAAGATCTCAATGCTGGAGCTTAAAGATGCATATTTTCCCTTTGGAAGGGGAATGGGAGCTGTTTAGAATTACACTTTCTGCTATTTTTTTTTTATTCAGTGATTCCTTCATGCAAAATGCATTAGCAGTCACTGGAGCAAGGATCAGAAATCAGGTTTCACTGCTGACACTGAAATTTAAAGAAATTATTTTGTTCATCTTTGTTTCATAAAGGTGCCACTACAAAGCATAGTCAAGATTGTTCTATAGCTCCAGTAGGCACTCTTGTACTTGAATAAAAACATTTTTCTCTTTTTTTTAAAAGGAAACTTTTAGGAGAAGAAAAAACTTCTTCTTTTTTCCTTTTAAAACAAGGAAATCCTAAGTTTAATACATAAAGCAAACAAGTGTCTACATGGATAGACAATACACATAGCTCTATTTCCTTGAATATCCTTGGTCACCTTCTTGTTGAAGATTCAATAAAAATAGTTATTAAAAATGGAATGGCTTTGATATTGCTTTTAGGTGGCAGAATTTATACATCACCTATTCCAGCTCCTCAGCCATGTTATAAAATTGGTCCACCGGAAGGTCCAGAATTGAATTAAAATGAGGCGGAAAGAGTAGCCTAGTGAATGCTGCCAAGTGACCTTCTGAAAAATTAATACAGCTTGACATAAGCTTTATTGCTTTAAACCCATAACTCTCATTCAATTTCATGGAGAAAGCACAGTCTGGAGATAAAGAACTGATGACTGAGAAAGGAACTGTTTGATTTTTATACTGATTTTGAGCCCAGGTAATTGTTTCTCCCCCAAGGGCCGGTGTGAAGCTTGTTGCATCGTTTTGGTCTTCCCAGGTTAGATGCCCTCACGTTTGCTCTTGATTCAAGTATTTCTAATAACACTACTGTGAAAATTGGCTGAAATATCACATTTCTCATTTTAATATATCGTTTTTTTAAGCATTGTGTTAAGAAGAGACTTCTGTGATTTCCCACCATAGTCCCTATCCTGTGCTTAGCTTTCCTTAAAGGTTTGCTGTCTCCTGCCTTTCAGTGAACATTAAACCTCTTTGCTGCTTTGAGATAGCTTCTAGCTCTAATTATTCCTACAAAATCATGAAAATTATTTCTGCCTGCCTTACAGGGTTTCATTGTGGCCAGAGCGGCATAAAGTTCATATAAGGCTTCCTATAAGGCTTAGCTATCTAAAAGGTATAGATACATATATATTTCTTCTGTGATTTTTAGAGATTTTTGGTAGCCCTCAGTCTAACCTGCCTTCCACTTCCCGTGCGCTGCCCGCTTCGAGTCAGTCCGGCCATCAGGGCTGCCCTGCCAAGAACTGCGCTGTCAAAAGGACCTGATTCAAAATCGATTATTTTACTTCCCTAGCGAGGATTGTGGCTGCCTTGGGATAGATAAGCATTTCAGAAGCTTGTGTGCACGTAGGGAGCTTCAGTAGGAAATGCTGACTACAGAGGTACTTCTGAAACCCTGTTGCTCCCCAGAAGTTGAGCAGTAATCACTGCTTCAGGAAGGTATTTCTTTCCATGCAGTTTATGGCCTGGGAAGTCTTTCATGTGCATATTACTGAATTTACCCATCTCCACAGCAAGGCATATAATTATTTCCTGTCTTTGTGGATCACTGGTTTGCTACTGCAACCTGTTTTATGTACCCAAATACTTCTTTTTAATCTGGCCCAGAATAGCTTTAAGCAAGAATTTAAAGATTATCAGAAGATTCACATTTTTTTCCTCAAATAATATGAATAAAGAAAAAAAATCTCCAGATTTTGCCCTTAATCTTCATCACTGAGAAAGGAGTGGGGGAAAAAAGTCCTCAGACGATGATCAGAGTTTCAAACTTGGACTATGTGCTTCTCAATGCATTCTTGAAAACAGCCATAGAATCACAGAATCACAGAATGGTTTAGGTTGGAAGGGACCTCTGGAGATCATCTAGTCCAACCTCCCTGCTCAAGCAGGGTCACCTAGAGCAGGTTGCCCAGGATCACATCCAGACGGGTTTTGAAGATCTCCAGCGAAGGAGACTCCACTACCTCTCGGGGCAACCTGTTCCAGTGCTCTGTCACCCTCACAGCAAAGAAGTTTTTTCTCAGGTTTAGGTGGACTTGCCTGTGGTTCAGTTTCTGCCCATTGTCTCTTGTCCTGTTGCTGGGCACCACGGAGAAGAGGCTGGCCTCATCCTCTTGACACCCCCCCTTCAGATACTTATACACGTTGATGAGATCCCCCCTCAGTCTTCTCTTCTCCAGGCTGAACAGGCCCAGCTCTCGCAGCCTTTCTTCACAGGAGAGATGCTGCAGTGCCCTCATCATCTTGGTAGCCCTCCACTGGACTCTCTTCAGTAGTGCCACATCTCTCTTGCAGCATATTTCTGAATAGCCGTGGACAAGCCATAGAGACGGACTGCCAGTGTCCTCCAGCTACCTGTGTTTTCCCTGGTGGCTGTGAGTTATGTAGCCAGTCGTAGACTGCCTCCAGTTCATCTTGGAGGCGATCAGGTATTCCATGGCTAGTTCCTGCATTGAGAAACTGAGTACTAGACCTCTGAATTTCAAGCAAGTTGCTCGCATCACTGTAAAGAAGGAACTAGAGATTTCAGGGTTTATCTGCACGCTGATGATGAGATTTATTACTGTGCAGTCATTGAAATGTTTGCAGGATAAAGTACTCCTGCAACAATGGAGGGGAATGTATTTGGGATGATATTATTTAGCGTTGCTCTGTTCCAGAAATGTGTAACTAGATGGACAACTGTCTCAAAGGCTGCCAAAAGTTCTGGAAATGCTAGCAAAATGGCTGGACCACAGCCCATGTTCATATATCGGTTGTCAGTCAGTGACATAAATTCTGTTACCATAAAGAAATGAAAGAATCTATCTTCTAGCATCTCTGTAGTCATATAGTTTTTGACTATCTTTGATAAGTGCTGCTTTCATGGTCTTACTTTTCTCATCAGAGATCAGTTATCTTTTCTGGACAAGAGAATCTAGAAATCTGAGGTAATTGGAAAGGATACTTAATAATTAAGTAACACATTTGTGTTTGATTCCACCCATTCAAGGTACAGAATAAAGTAGCTGGATTTTGTAGCAGTTGCTCTCCAAAGGAAAGAAGTAAAGCAGAAGGAGAAATGATGCGTCACTCCAGTCCAGGTAGGCCCAGCACCTATGAATTTTTTCTCATAAGCTAGTAGGGGGTCTTACACTATTAAAATGTAATTTCTAATAACATGCTTTTGGTTGTCAAGATCGTTTATGGCAAAATTCCCTATTTATGGAAGGCAGCAGCATAGCAGTAGATAGTATGGAAGATTTTAAGCAGAGGCAGTCTTCTGACTTTCAGGATGCTGCTAGAGATATGCATCAAATATTGCTTTTTCCTGAAATAGTAGAGGAAAAAAAGACTGTACGAGGATCACCTGTTGCACGTACCTTCACTGCAAACATTATTAATAATCATACAGTGTTTGGATCTGAGTAGCTCAAGGCAAAACTGAAATAAAGGCAAGTGATAGAAAGGAAAATTATTAGTAGTGATTATTAAAGTGGCAATTTAACCAGTCATTGTCTGGGGCTAATACAGCTGGAAAATTACATAGCTGGAGTGAAAAGCTGTCTGGAAATCTTCCTGGACTTTTCTGCAGTTATAGAAGTAAGAGATTCTTTTTCATAACGTTATAAGTAATCTTCCAGTATTTTCTCTCTGCTGTCCCAAACAACATGAAGGAGTTTAGAGAAAAGTAACTCTTTAATTCTTTAAAAAAAGCCTTAAAAGTGTTGCTGACTTTTTTTGCATTAAACCTGCTTAAAGCAAAGAAGCTGGAAGAGAAACCTGACTATGGAGAAGAGGTTCAGAAGGGCTGTTTCTGCTCTTGGTCGTCTGATTCCAGATTAGGATCATTTACTTCCGGTGATAGTAATGATAGCAACGATAGTACTGTGCAGTTTAACATGATAGACTTACACCAATCATTTGGGTATCAGAGTATCTTTTGAACTCTCCAACCAGTGCTTTTGAATGTCAGGTTTTAGCTTCTTTTTTTGCATAAAATAGAATGTGTGGAAAATCAGTTTCTGAGAAAACACGAAATGATTTGACCAAAGCTGAAAAGAAGATGTTATTTCAGATAGACTTAAAAGTTTATCCTACCACTGAAAGCTAGATCAGGACACCCTTTTTCTTTCTACATTACAAAGACTATCATTGCAGCAAGAAACTTGTTTTCATAACATCGCACATGACTCAAGATATATTTTTCCTTGATCCAGTATTTCGACTTCTATTTCCAAGTTTATTCTTTTAATAAAACAGTTACACTATATGGGGAGACAAGTAATGTAACTGAATGGTAATTGAATGTTTTTAATTACATTCCTGACTTCAAAAACTATGTGTTACACTGACAAAGAAGGCTAAGTTGAGGCTTCATCTAGTTCAGTTTTCAAACCTATGGGAGATATTTAGGTTTTATTATAATCCATTAATGCTGAATGTCTCTCTCCTAACAAGTAGCCTACCCTGAGCTAACTGAGCTCCTTACCTACCCTGATGGCTACATCTATTCCATGCGGGAATTCTCTTGGACAACCCTGATGGGTGCTTTGGCCTACAAAGAAAAAAAATGATGAAAGGCACCAGATTTGTACCTGGGCACTGGAAGAAGGAATCATTGGGGCAATAGAGAATTCGATTCCCAGTGAATGAGTCAAGGGTCCATTAGGAAGATTCCTGTGCCTGCTGGCATCTCTGACCCTAAGGGTCACAGGAACATCTTTGTTTTCAAGGACAATTTAAATATCTATTTTCTGCCGTATAGGTAGAGGAATGGTTTGTCATTGCGCTGGCTGCCGGGTAGGGGTTACCACATTGTTCTCACCGGGCTTGACATTCACATTGTGGCTGAGCCTGGGGAAAGCAGGACTACGCTGTGCACTAGGGCTGTGAGGAACAGCGTTAGCTTCACCCCGCTGCCATCTACCTCTCCCTGCTGCTCTGCTGGCCCCATGCATTTCCTCTGTGTCCTGCTCTGAGGAGTGAGGGAAGGGATGGGAATTGATGGGACTGGAAGACTCCCTTTAGCTCACTGTTGCCCTCTCCCCAGCAAGTCTGCAGCTGAACCTGGAGATGCAGAGGACAAAGGTGACAGAAGTCATTTATTCCCATAATCTGTGACAGGGTGTATCTCTGTCCCTGCTATGATCACCTGAACAATCTTATGTTAATTTAAATGGACTCAGAACTAATTTCTGAGCACCAGGAAATCATATCATGGAAACCATAGTCATGCTGGAAGCAAAAGGTCTCTCTGAATGTTGCTCCCTCTCATGATCAGTGCATCTGGATGCAATTTGCAAATCATGCTTGACAGGGATTCCCTGAACTGTCTATCATCAAGAAGGTGATGCATTTTAACAGTTATTCCTCAGTGTATAAGCTGATGATCTGTGCTTCCTGAAAGAGCTGGCTCAGTAGTTTTGAAGGATTCAAGCTTGGACTTTGGTATCTCAGCATGACTTAATCCCACACAGTCATCTAAAAGCTTTTGTGGCTCTGGCTCAGTGAGCATTCTCCTGTAAGTGTGCTGGAAGGCCCTGATGGCAGCACACATCCGCACAGCAGTTCTTTGTCCCAGGAGAAAATCCCAAAGCTATATGTCTCGTCTGTTGTTTTTAAAGCCTATGCCAGGTACAGTTATTTCCACAAGTAAGCATTACAAGGGGAGTAAAATGAGGTCAGAAATGCCTGTTAAAGCTTTACTTCAAATAAGAAATTTTAAAACTGATATGATGTTTAGTAAATGATTATAACCTTTTTATCAGAACTTTACCACAAACAATCCGTATCTGTCATGTTTTTATTGAAGAACATTTACCCCGACTGACAGCTATATGAATGTTGTTGCAAACAGATGTCATCGTGATTTTAGAATGGCTCAGACTACAGAAATAATTTAGGCTTACTCTTGAAAATTCCCTATGGACAGCAGACTAACATTTTATCTCTTTGGCCGTTATCTCCTTGTGCACTGGAATGAGAAATCTGTGTTGCCAATTAGTCAGTTTAATAATGTTTGTCAAAATCTACTTATGAGGAGCTGTGCAATAAAACTCATGTTAATTACATTTTGATAAGTTCCAGTGTGAAAACTAGATCAAAATGCCTTTATTATGATCCATATTGACACAGAGATCACTGATTGACCACTGTATTCTGTAGATATGGCCATCCCATCAAATGAATACCACGTAAGGCTATGGGAAGCAGCAAGGAGGACAGGCTTGGCCCAGGAAAAGCTCAAGAAATTGGGACCTGTTCTTTTCAGCTCAGAGGTGGGTGGACTTCTGAGTCCCACCTGGCTGCAGAAGAGTGAGAACTGCCAAGCAGGGATGGCACAGTGCTGGGAGAGCTGATACTGATGGCAAGACAAAAAGGTTTGCTGGGGGTGGGTTTAATGGCACGTGGAGCTGAGCATACACAGAGTCCTAAGGTTACCTGTCACATTTATCCTTATTCAAAATACTTCTCCTTTGCTGTGTCAGGATATGACAAGGCTATTTTATATCAGCATCTTGGCTGAGTTTGCTGTAGAACGGAGTAGTCGTATCCTGAAGCTCGCTTCATGCCATGACTGACACACTCTTTTAGCCAAGCCAGTGTCAGATCCCTGGCAAAGCTCCCATTCATTTTGAAAAGTGCTCAAGGATACATTGCCTCCGTCCCCTATCCTCCCCGCCAAAAAAGAAAAAAGAATCAGGAAGCCAGGCCTATCAAGATCGAAGCCTTACTGGCGACTGCAGGGATCGAAGGTGCTCTGCACCTCCTGTGCACAAAATCTGCACAGCTGCAGTCGATGGGAGTTTTAACCAGTGCCATCAGTGAAAACTGGACCACATACATTTCAGTGCAATATTTAAATAAACTGCGTAATTCATTTTGATGGACATATGAAATGCCATCTCAGATTTCTTCAGTGTTTTACTAACACAAAAAATGCAGAGAAATGGAAAAAATTAGTAGTATCAATAGCTTATCCAGAAGTGGTAGAGAATAAGGGTCTTTTTTCTTATCTATTATCACAAAATAAGAAGAAATATCACAAAAAAAGTCTATGTGCACAATAATAGTTTACCCAGAATTCCTCCAGTGACTCTTGGGAGTACCTGTAGTATATCAGAAGTTGGTAAGGTAGGGGTGGAAAAATCTTACTAGTTTAAAAAAAAAATCTGTACTGTGTGTTGGCTGGCCACAGATGATTAAAAAACTATTTTAGCAGTTGTCAAGAGCAGTAGGAGGATTGAATGTGTTCCTGCAATAATTTTACTACTCACCACTTAAAACAACTGAAGTCACTGCAATTGAACTAAGTGGGAGTAATTTAGTGCAGGACTAGACAAAACTTTCCTAGTGATTAGGTATTTCCTTGTTTTGGAAAACTTCAATATCTTGGCATTATGCTATCTCTTGACACAGAAATTTCCAATAACAGTGGAAGAAATTTAGTGATCACAGAAATTTTCTGCAAGAAAGGGAACTGGTAGTAGATGCTCACTTCCAGGGAGTCCCTGAGCCATTTGAATCCCTTCTTGCTCCTGACAATAGCTGACTGAAACGACACCTTTATCATTTATCTGGAAAGGTTAAACTATGCCTGGAAACTCAGAGGCTCACTGTGCTGGGTGGGAGATATACAAATAGGTTTCAAGAGTTTCAAGACTGCTTGAAGGATTTGTCCACCTAAAGGGGCACAAAAGATTAACTGTAGAAGGTCACACAGCAGGGTAGTTCCTGAATCAGCAGTAAAGTTAAGGAGGACAAATTTTCACTGAGTTACTCCTCAGAGCCCAACAAGAGCTGCCCCCGAGCAAGGTGTTATAGACGGGATGAGGAGTCCAGGTGGATAAGTCTGAAAGTCCGATGCTGCTCCTATGACAGACCAGCTTGAATGTCCTCTGTCCACATTCCCGAGCTGAAATCTAAGGAAGAAAAAAACTATGGTCCCAAAATATGGTTCCATCCCAAGAAGGCAGAATTTCTCTGAGATGCTCATTGCCATATTTTTGCACATTACGCTTAGTTACAAAAGGTTGTGAGATGCTGCATTGAACAATACATTTTCTCTTGGGTGTTTTCAATGGAGTATCAATTCTCTTTGACTCTTTTTCCAGGTATAATAGAGATCTAATTTTTTTGATACTTTATTTTCCCTCCTGATAGCACCATTAATTTTGCAGGTTCAGCTGGGCTGGTTAAAAGCCTAATGTAAATAATTTACAGACAACTGAAAAAGCATATTTAAATGTTTTCCTCTACCTCTTCACAATTAGTATCTAGTGTTCTTTTTTAAATAAAAGTTTCTTCGTGGCGTTTTGAGCATGTACAGCCAACATTACTCATATTGTTTCTGCATTCCAGTTTCAATTAGGGTGAAGTATTGGCTAGGTAAGTGGTCAGTAAGCTGGACTGAAAACTGGCTGAGCTGCCAGGTTCTGGGGGCTATGATGAGTGGCGTAAAGTCCGGCTGTAGTCACTAGTAGTACCAGTCACTAGTAGTGTGCACCAGGGGTTGATACTGGGACCAGTACTTTTTAATATCTTCATTATTATGGCCTGAATGATGGGAACCAGTGCACCCTCAGAAAGTCTGCAGATGATACAAAACTGGGAGGAGTGGGTGATACACCGCATGATTGTGCTGCCTATCAGAAGGACCTTGACAGGCTGAAACACTGGGCGGAAAGGAACCTCAGGACGTTCAACAAAGGAAAGTGCAGAGTCCTGCATACGGGGAGGAATAATGCCATGCACCAGTACAGGCTGGTGGCCAATGAGTTGGAGAGCATCTTTGCAGAGAAGAACCTGGGAGTCCTAGTGGACAACACATTGACCATGAGCCAGCAATTTGCCTTTGTAGCAAGGAAAGCCAATGGTATCCTGGGGTGCATTAGGCAGAGTGTTGCCAGTAGGTCAAGGGAGGTAATCCTTCACCTCTACTCAGCTCTGGTGAGACACGTCCGGAGTACTGTGTCCGGTTCTGGGCTCCTCAGGACAAGAAAGACATGGAGCTCCTGGAGCGAGTCCAGCAAAGGGCTATGAAGATGATGAAGGGACTGGAGCATCCCTCCTATGAAGAAAGGCTGAGCCTGTTCAGCCTGGAGAAGAGAAGGCTCAGGGGAGATCTGATCAATGTCTATAGATACCTGAGGGGTGGGTGTATAGAAGAGCCAGACTCTTCTCTGTGGTGCCTGGTGGACAAGAGGCAATAGGCACAGTCTGAAACACAGAAAATTTTTTCTGAATATAAGAAGAAACTTCTTTCCTGTGAGGGTGACTGAGCACTGGAACAGGTTGCCCAGAGAGGCTGTGGAGTCTCCATCCTTGGTGATATTCAAAAGCAATCTGAACAAGGTGCTGGGTTGGTAACCTGCTCTAGGTTGAGCAGAGGGTTTGGAAGAGATGATCTCCAGAGGTCCCTTCCAACCTGAGCCATTCTGTGATTCTGTCTTTCTCATCACTACAAAATTCTTCAACTTTTTAAATACACTTACATATTCATTGAGGAATGAGGTAAAAAATACAGCCCTCCTTCCTGTTAAGAGAATGCCCTGATAGCTGGGCTTCAGATCTGTGAGAGAAGGATAGGGCCCTCCCCTACACGCTTTGTAGCCTGGCGCTTAGCGTGTTCCTCTGTTGTGAGAAAAAAGAAGAACCTCCCACAAAAGGTTTGTGGATCTCCTGAATGTACATAAGCCTGGACCATTAGAAAAATACCATCTATCCTGGCTTGCCTCTTCTGTGGGAGGTTCTTAGTTGTTTTATAAGCACTGATCAATGCGATCTAGTTGACTCCTGGATAGTGCTCATGTCTGTGGATCTCAGGAAACTCTCCCTTAAGTGTGCAGTCAGATAAGTGATTTTCTCTGAGTCGTGGCGTTCTCCTCTACACGTGTCTTTTTAACTATCCCAATTTTGTTACGCAGATGGCTGTTATTCATCAGTCCTGGCCTGTGGGCTCAAGAGCTAGTATGAATTTCTGTAGGTGGCAGGTGCCCCTGGAGGTCAGCTATTGCAGCAATGAGCCCAAGACCTCATCGTGAATATTCCCCTTAAGCAGAATCGGAATATATATAAGCTTCCAATAATCACTTGTGTAAGAACCAAAAACAGAGATTGATGGTCTGTTACTGGTTCTCCCCGCATAACTGTACTTCCATTCCCCCCTCACTGTATAATTAAAATTTTGTTAGCCTATTTTTGTGACAGCTAGAAATAACTTAATTTGAGAACTGTAGAAGATAAAAAATGTGAATCATATTTCTAAGGGAAGTTGTAAAGCCCTGTGCTTGGGATGACTATTATCAGATCTATTATAAACTA
Source organism: Struthio camelus (assembly GCF_040807025.1). Lineage (NCBI taxonomy): Eukaryota > Metazoa > Chordata > Aves > Struthioniformes > Struthionidae > Struthio > Struthio camelus. The sequence goes on from NC_090943.1 coordinate 153,686,908, forward strand.
TGTGATAAACTATTATAAAATCTAGATGGAACAACTGTCTTTTGAGAAAGAAATTTAATTAAGTGCTTGGAGACAATTTAAACTATCAGAGCTTAAAGTGAAATTAAGAACAATTATGAAATGCTCAAATATAGTTTTAGATAAATTAAAAAGAGAAAATTTAATTGTTAAAAAGTAAGTCAAAAGTGTGGCTTGGGATATGGGTGATATTAAATAAAATCTGTGGGTCTTTAAATAAAAAAAAAGATAATTACAGACTTCCAAGGAGGAAGAGAATTCACATAGCATGCACTATCTCAGAATTATCGTAAAAAAAGTAAGTTCCTGAGATGTAATTCAGTGGTCGAAATATAACAACCATATATTCTTTAAACTGAAGATATATTGAGATTGCTTAAGCCAGGTCTTTTTAGTGAATATTGACCCAATGCACAGCATTTTTTGGGTTTCCACTTGAAATACCTTGAAGGAGTGGGATCTTCCAGAAAGCGGCTGGTTTTAGCAAGTTCTGAAAAACCAAGCCTTTCCAAGGCCTTGCACTTCCTCATGCAAAATCAGATGCCACTCCTCACAGTGTTGACCTCCTATCAGAACTTTCTCTGTTTCTCCGTCCTTAGTGTGGAAACATTTAAAAATTAATTCTGGGAACAGTACGGCTTCCCTCTTCGACTATGCCAAGGCAGAGTCAGTCTGGGCTGCAATCCCAGGGAGAAAAAACATGTGGTAAACACAACTGTAGAGTAAATAAGCCTCTGAAGGCTAGCTCAAGAGGAAGAGTGGTCATGAATTTGTTAGAATTTAGCTCCACATTCAGACACCTAAAGTAGCATAGACATTGGAGATCTAGTCAGTAAAATGAAAACTGCTATTCAGATCACCCTGAGGCAAACGCTCAACACCGGCTGTCTGAAGAACTCTTTAGATAACAATGATAACTTGAAATTTGATTGTCTAAACATCAGTGTCTGCTGTCAGTTAAGATGCCACAGAATATCTTGCCTGACCTGCAGCAATTGTTCCAGAAGGTCTCAGATCTCCTATAACATTTTTTGCCGTATCTATCAGTCCTGTAGAGAGACCCTAGATACCCAAGAACATGTCAGACAACACTAGGTCTTATTATTAGGCAAATGAATCAAGACCTAGAAGTCCACTGACATAACAGCAGTTCAAAACTTAGCACATATGTGATATGGGGATTTTGATTTCTTAATCTTAAACTGAACCCCAACCATTGATGAGTTTACTCAGATGGCTAAATGTATATACTCAATAACATGTGAGAACCCTTATGGTATCTCAGACACGCATATGAGTCTATGAGCTATGAGCTATGACAGAGGATCTCTAAAAGAAAAGTGCCTGTCCCTTGTGGCAGCTGGAGGCCAAGGCCTGGTGTATCTTGCAATTCAGCCCTGCACTAGAGAGTTGAATTGACCACTGTTAACGCTTTCAGGATTGCATTAACTCATTTGAGCGTCAGGACACAAATGACCTCAATAAAGTCTTTTCTGAGGAAGTGATAATATGAATGCAAGGACAACGTTGCCGTGATCGTGGTTCTAAGAGCCCTGAGTGCATCCTCCCTGTCACGAGACGATCGACTACCTTACAGTCCCAGACCGTGTGGGCTTTGTGTGGCCAGGGAGGAGGGGAGGAAGGTGGGAAGGAGATTTACTGCATGACTCCACAACTTGTTTCAAAGATCAAAGTTTACTACAACAGTTAAAATGATACAAAGCAACAATTCTTATAAACAGAAACCTAGCTCAACTAGAATACTTATTTTCTAGTTAACCTAAAATTATGTTAACAGTAACTACTTAGTAAACAGACAAAGCTAATTATTTTGTATTAATTGTAATTACCTAATGAATGAACTAAGCAAGGCAATTCTAGTTGGAACTTACCCACTGTTACTTCACCGGCCAACGTACACTCAATCCCAGGAAAGTAGCAGTGGGAGGGCATCCCCGTCCCGAGGGGTTCTGCGAGATGGCAGACCCGCTGTGACTGCAAAGAGTGAAAGACGGCCTCCGGGGCCAACGTGTTTGTACCTTTCAGGGGAAGGCGGAATTGGAGTCGCTAGGCCAGTTGCAGTTCTCTTCACGCAGTCACAGTCCTTAGTTTTTTTTGTTGCAGGGTTCAACTCTCCTCTGTTGTTACTGTGACGATCACACTCACAGTCATGGGGTGGGGAGTGGGGGTGGCCAAACATTCCCAGAGGCAGACTGCCTGCCTTGAACACGCTTCAGCACTGGAAAAAGGCATCTGAGTGACTGCGAATGACTGCTTTACTCTTGCACTGGTGAAGAAGCAGTTAATTCCAGTCCGCAGTGATTAACACCGTCCCAGCAGTAAGAGGTGGCTTTTGTTTCTCATGGTCCTGACATCCAAGTAGGCCTTATCTCAAGTTCTTGACATCGTCCCCTCCGGAGTGTGAGGTACAGGAATGCAGACTGCTTGTAACTGGCACCAGATATGGGAGGGTGGGAGGGGAAGCTGGGAGCATTCCCCAAACTCCTGCTCTTGGAAGTTTGGCTGCCTCTGCTCATGGCCAACCCAGAGCCAGCTCAGCCCTAGGGCTGTCCCTCTTTCCTTCAGGAGATCTTGGAAAGAGGCTCCAAGTAGTGCTGCTGGGAGGTGGCAACCAGGGCTGACCCCTGGCCTGGGGGAGATGCTTGCAGCTGAAGCTCTGCAGTTTGGATCCTGCGTGATCCACAGCTCCTGATGCGTCGCAGCTGTGACTGTGTCAGCGCACGGGCACCACTGATCCAAACCCTGATGTGACCTGATTTTCTGGCTTAACTTTGGCCTGTCCACATCCCCTTGGCAGTGCCTGATGCCTGGTGTGGGGGCGGCCTAGGCTGCCCCTGGTGCCCTGCTCCCTCGCAGGCAATGGGATGGCTCCTGGTGCTGAGGCCAGCCCTGCCGCCACTGGGAGCCTCAGTGAATCCTGGAGCCTGGTCCACAGGGAGTCCCCAGCCCTCACAGTGCCTTGAGGGGTCAAAGGATGCATGCAGATGCTGACTGTGCACATATTTCTTTTCTCCAGTGTGAAGGCTTCAGGAACATTATGCATATACATACCATTATGGCTGCATCTGTATGTGACAACTTATTCCAAAATTGCTAACATCCTTATACTGCTGTGAGAAGCTCACTGCAGAGTGGAGTGAATTATTGCAAACATGGGAACCTGCCCCAGATTATGAGTGAACAAATGATCAGACATGAAACTTGATTGTTGTCACCCATTCAGTCAACAGCAGCTTAGCAGTGGTAACAGATGTCTTTTTCATCAGAAGATATAATGCATCTCACTTTACATGAATGGGTTGAAAAACCAGCACATCTACAGAACCGTCTTAGAAGAATTGCAATAAATAAAAGTGGCTAAGATTAGTCAGGCTCTGCTAGGCTTCTGGTAATGGTCTTGTGCTTATGTAGAAAACTACTCTTTACAGGTTGGAACAACACTGTCATCAGATATATTATTTCATCACTGTACCTTGGCAGCCCCATGTCCCAGTGGACGTCCACGAGAATTTTGTGGATGCCCTACAGCTGTATAATGAAGTTGCAAAGGCAATGCATGGATTTAACATACGGTTGTCTAGCTGTGTAGGCTGGAGAGAAAACTAAAACTCCTGAGATAAATTCATATGGTTGTACCCAGGACTGCTTTCCAGAACCAGTGAGCTTTGGTGTACCTCCTAGCTACAGTGAAACTTCATACTGAAGGGAAATCTCAGTGCATATCACCTTCTGCTTGACTAACACAGATTTTCACAGAAAGGAAACCTGAGCATATGGTCTGGTCATGAGCATAGTGCACCCAGCAAGTTTTCTAGATAAACTCTTTCAGATCCAATTCCAAGAAGAAGAAGAAGAGATCTACACTGTGAGTTATATAGCCTACTGTTTTGAATATTGCCATCTTTGAAGCCTTAGGGAGCAACTTATACAGATTTCAGACTCAAAAGTATCCCAGTTTATTTTTTCTCAGTAGGCAATGTTGAGGTGTGGATAATTCAACTGAATAAACTTCTTTCAGGTATCATGTAATATCTGAAATCATTGTGCAGAATAGCTCCATGTGACGTCAACATCAAGACGCAGCGCTGCAACACAAAAGCAGGAGTAAGAAAGTAGCAAAGGAGGAAATGGGAATGATCCTGTTTGCTATATGGGAGAGAGGACTGCGACTGCTTAATGCTGTCTCTTTCTGTTTTGAGGAGTTCTGCAGCAGAGAAAAAAGATGGAGGATTATTTACAAGACAGGCTGCAGCAGCCCATTGACTCAGATCCTTTGCTATTGGCAGCTGAGGAAGGATCTGCAGCCAGCATTGAATCATCTGGCTGCTATTCTCTCCACTTGTTCTCCATCCAACATGTATTCGAAGCATCTTTTTAGCAGAGCTGGCATCATGACTTCCATTGGGTGCCCTTCCACAACAGGGAAGGTTGTAGGGGGAAAAGCCTTGATGCTCAGAAACTGGATGGTAGCCAAGTCTCTTTATTGAAAAATACTTCTTCTGCTCTTTAGAGAGTGCCTGCACATGCTGCTGACAGTCCCTTTCCTTTCTCTGGGATTCAGTGGCCCACTCAATGCTCTTGTAGCATTGTAACACAATCCCGAGCACCTTTTTCTTATATCTCCTGGAAAAGAGTTGAAGAGGGGACCTATTCCTGTGTAACCATCTATGCTTCCATTTTTTCATCTGGGCATGATGTTGCTTGGGGATCTATCCTGTCATGTAAAGGAGCATGGGCTGGGGAGCCAGTTTGGCTTGGAACTGGGTACAATAGAGTAGGGATAACAATTTTTCACGGAAGCCTTCACAGACCTTCACCTGCACTCAGTGACTCTGAGTTCTTCCTCCATAGCTGGACCAGAAATCTGGTCCCATATAAGATCCTTTCTACCTAGGGGCATCGGTGTAGTTGGCCATGCCTTGCCAGTACTGCCAAGGGCTTCCAGTTTGTGGAGAAGCACCTGGAGCAATGACAGGTGCTTCCACTCCCCCTTCTTTCCACTTTTGAGCATTCTTTTTACTACTAGAGAAAATGCTGTCAATCTTTTTTTTTTCCTGCTCTCTAAGAATAGAAGAAAAAATAATTTAAATGACTGCAAGGGAGCTTCCTGTTTTGAGTCAGTAAAAGTCAAAGTTTTTCACTTTGGTGGTGCTGGTGTTTGTTAGGTTATGTGCTAAAAGGCTCATCCTCCCCCTGCCCCTGTGCAGAGGTCTGAGAGCAGCAGCTGAAGCGATAAGGCAAGGAACCTCATTCCTGAGTAGAAGAGTTGCTGTGTGTACCATTGCTTTTCCCAGGTGTCCTTCCAGAAAGCTATGATTCAAGTCTGGAAAGAGACCTGCCATGGGATACACTGAATCAATGTGCCACTTGGATGCCCTCTGCACCTCTCCAGAGCTCTCCCCCTGGGGTCATCGGCTGAGTGGAAGTTAGTGATTTGCAGTGGCTTATTCCCTTCCTGCAGACACTGCCAGACTTATCTGGTCTCACCTAATTTGATGCCCTACTCCAGCTGGCCTGTTGTGGTCTCATTATCTCACCTAATGTAACTTGTCAACTGCCCTCTTGTCTGGCCTCTGACTGTCAGTGTTCACAGATTCACAGAACGCTTGAGGTTGGAAAGGGCCTCTGGATATCATCTACTGAATACCCCCCTGCTCAAGCAGGGTTGTCTAGACCATGTCCAGACAGCTTTTGAATATCTCCAGGGATAGAGACTCCACAACCTCTGGGCAACTTGTTCCAGTGCTCAGTCACCCTCACAGTCAAGAAGTTTTTCCTCACGTTTAAACTTCCTGTGTTTCAGTTTGTGCCCGTTGCCTCTTGTCTTATCACTGGGCACCACAGAGAAGAGTCTGGCCCCATCCTTTTGACACCCTCCCTTCAGACACTTATACACGTTGATCAGATCCCCCCTGAGCCTTCCCTTCTCCAGGCTGAACAGGCCCAGCTCGCTCAGCCTTTCTTCACAGGAGAGATACTCCAGTACCTTCATAGTCTTTGTGGTCCTTTTCTGACCAGTATGTTCATGTCTTTCTTGTCCTGAGGAGCCCAGAACTGGACACAGTACTCCAGATGTGTCTCACTAGGGCTGAGCAGAGGTGAAGGATCACCTCCCTCGACCTACTGGCAACGCTCTGCCTAATGCACCCCAGGATGTTGTTGGTCTTCTTTGCTACAAAGGCACATTCCTGGCTCATGGTCGACTTGTTTTCCACCAGGACTCCCAAATTCATCTCCACAGAGCTGCTTTCCAGTAGGTCAGCACCCAGCTTGTATGCTGTGTTGTTGCAGCTGAGTGAGTGGCCTGTGATCCACTGAGTTCTTGCAGCTGATGTATGTGTCTTTGTGAGTGTGTTTGTGAGTGTGCGTGCACGCATTTGTATGTGCATTTGTGTTTGTGTGGTGAAGGGGGCTAAGACTCTGGGGGTAGTGCGGAGCTGTGGTTGCTCCCTAGATAGGAGAAGCCCCACTAGAAGGGGTTCCCTTTGTCTGAGACCTGTGTCCTGTTCCTGTCTCTGGCAAGTGAAAATACACCTTCATGTGGGCTAGGTTGCAGGTGGACTCCACTGTCACTTGACCTAGAGCCTGGGATATCAGATGTTAGGACTTTTTACCTCCTCAGTCTGACCTGGGCTGCCCTAGGTGGGGCAAGCATGATCTGTGACTGAATCTTCTTTTTTTTTTGGTCTGTTTAGGCTCAGCTTCCATGGCCACCAACCTTAGTTTAGAGTTCCAGAGAATTTCATATCTATTTTCTGCCTGCTTTTTTACAGTTCTTGAGGTCTATGGACTGTTTTTCTATATTGTCCTTTGGGTGGTTTTCACTAACATGAATGAATGCTAGAAGGGTTAAGTTTTTTCGGTTTTCTGGAAACTTTCTGAAGGGTTTTTGGACGCTGACAAACTAGAATGTATCTGAGAAAAGATGAAGAAGAATCCAGTAGAGATGGAGGCTGGACATGGTTCCCTCTTGCTTCATACTTTGTCTTGGCTGCACATGCAATAGGAGTGCTGTACAAGTATGAAACTTCAATAAGGTGATTTAAAGGTTCCTGTCAAAAATGGAACTAAAAACTACCACCATTAAATCAGATTCTTTCAGATTTCAAACTAAAGCCCTGATCTTTCAGAAACTTGTAAAAGTGAAAAAAGCACTGCTTAAGGCAGAGGAATTGTCAGGCTACAGGCTCCTGAGCTGCCCGTTTTTTCTTGATTTTTATGGATTTTTTTTTGTCTTTTATTTTTGTTGCATAACAAAATAGTGCTGAGATGCATTTTAAAGCATGATTTATGAGACAACAGGTTTCATGCTCAAATACTAAAAAAGCTTAAAGCAACAACTGTTTAAAGTATCTCTGGCACACTAATGTAAACAGGTGCACATAATTCATAATAGAAAGACAGAGCACATATTAAATTCATATGTGAACGGTTCTAAACATAATTCTGATTTCTTTAGATGATTTTGATCTATTTGTGGAATATTTTATCATTGTTACTGGTCTTTAATTAATTCATAATTTGCTCATTGTGACTTGATAAACTTTCTCCTCATTTGCCTAAAAGCCACTGGAAACAAAGGATAAAGGTGCAATTGTAAATGAATTCAGAATTTCCTTTTAAAAATATCTTTGAATGTTTGCTTAATATTCACTGACTCTGCAGATTTCCTTTTGAACTCAATTAGGATAATTTGAGAGGAAAAACTGCAAAATATAGTAAGATACTACAAAGAAATGCACAGTATGAATTCAATAGAATATTCTTCTGAACAAAACCAGAATAAAATACATGTAAGTTATACATTCAGACAAAAAGTCATAAAGGCCTTTTTGCAATCTAAACCTAATTCTAAATGCAGTAGATAATTTTATATTTATATCAGTGTGCACTAGAAACTCCACTGCAGGGCAGGATATGGGGATTTGTACCTCTTTTCCTTGAACACAAGTCATTATTTCAGTGCACTCACCTTTGGGATTATTGTTTTCTCTCTTAGATGATTTCATCTGCAAATTTCATTATGGTTCCCATCTGGCATTTCTTATATAATACTGTGCCTTTGCTTTAGTGCATTCATAATTATAATTCAAAGTAATTTCTGAAAATAAGTCTGTATGTGACTTCTATGTTTCTAAAACTTTGTTACTCTTTGTATATATTGCACTAAAGCTGCTGGGACTAATGGTTCTGTGCTGCTTGGCTTTATTTTTTATTGGTTCAAATGCTCTTGTTACTTGTTATTTCAGACTTCTTGTTCTGATTTTCTAGGAAAGAGAAGTAGAAAGGTCTGTTAGATGGATAGAAAGGTCTGTTAGATGGATAGAAAGGCATTGGAAGTGCCCTACATTTCTTTTTAAAATCAAGATTCAAAAATCTTTTTAAAAGGCTTTTAAAATCAAATAACTGACTGCTCTTTAATCCAGCTGTGAGGTTTTCTAGTTAGTCAGCATCTAGAGAGCCTATAGCAGAAAACACAACCACTATGGTAGTGCTGAACTTCCTCAGGGATTGAATCCACTCTTATTTCTACAGTTTCACGAGCACATTTTCTTCCTTCATCTGATCCCTGTCTCCAGCTGGTATTTAAATATCCTAACCTAAGCTAAATGAACTCCTCCCATTAGTAAACCACTGAGACTAGCCTTCCCAAATTAAGACTCCTGTAAAGCGATTGTGTGTTTGCTGCTTGATAGATGGCAAAGAGAAACCCATAAGAATGACTTTCCATCTGGGAAACAAAGGCTATATCAGGCTGTGATCATTTTCTGAGCTGCCCTCCCAAGTGTTCCTTTACGTTTTTCTTTAGTTAGCCTTGTTTTTCTGACACGTGTTAGAAATTATCCTATTTTTGCTCTTCACTCCATTTCAGCTTGCTTTCTCTTCATTTTTCCTTATTTTAGTGTGCTTTCCTTTTCACCTTCTAATTCCCCATCTTTATTTTGTTCTTTACATTTCAATATCTCAGTATTCCTCCTGCTTTTAATCTTTCTTGCATTCCCCTTGCATTCCCCTTATCCCTCTTCCCAGTAGCCGTCACTGTTTCCTGACCTTACCCCTCTCACGTTAGCTCTCCTGACTTTGAGACACTGCTGTTTTTGGCTTCTTAAGTATCTTCAGACTCTGAGTGAAAAACTACTCAGATTTTCCCCCTAGAACTGTTTCAGAGAGTTTCATGAGTTTCCCTACCCCAGCTTGGCATGGTAACCTTGCTTCTTGCATGTGACACCTTGCTGACGCATAACGCGATTAGTCTTCTGAGAGCAAATGAGCCGAAAAATAATAGATCTTTATGTGTGCATAAACTTTGTCAGTCAAGTATGCAAAGTATGAGTAAAAACTGACAGGATAGTTTCTTCTGCTAACACGCCAATGTCCTAGTCAAAATAGAGTCAACTTTTATTGTTACTCCATGAATTCCTTAGCTGCAGCTTTGTGCTGTAATTTATGACCACTGTACATCACGACAAATCGTACATTCACGAGAAATCTTCTTACCTCTTAGTGATGTTATTTTTCCTTACTGTCTCAGAGCATGAGTACACCAATATCACAAAAGACCGTAGCAGCAATTCCTCCACTGACAGTTTTCTGAAATACCTTCTTTCCAAAAAACTCAGCCTGTCTCCAAGAAAGCAACTAAGCCAAAAGCAATTACTCTACTCCCCCTGTGTCAATATTAATGGATATGGTCTCAAATGCATACAGGAGTTTAATCCTTGAAACACTAATCTCCTATAACGAGATCTGAATATCAGAACCTGTAAAGCTGAGAATAGAATATACACCGACATAAGACGTTTATCACTCTGGAGATATCAAGCAGAATATATATTGGACAAAAGACTCCTATCAACAAATTCAGCACTGATGAGAGCTTTTCCATATACGTTATTTACATCTGAGACAAGGCTATCTCACTCACTCATTTGGATGAATAATTGTAAGTAGTTTCTCTGTGAAGTGCTATTATGCTTGACATATTTTACAGTCAGAGAAATGTATTGTATTTTAATATTACTTCTTTGTGTGGTACATTCTAAAATAACATTTCTTCATTTTCCTGCATCTCTCATTAACATTTATATCCATTGTATTTAACTTGATGCTGTAATCTTTTGAGTGCTATTGAATATAGTCAGCATCACAAAAATGATACCGTACCTCCAGTTTCTGGTAAGGTTATACTCATATTTTTGGAAAAATTCTGGCTCTCAGAAGGAGATATTTCTTGAGCTAACTGCTGCTTCACTTTGTATGGTCATATGACCTTGTGTCATATTTAGTAACTGTTAATAATCCACAGTTTTAAAAATGAGTAGGAAAATAGACAAGCAAACATATAATGAAATCAACTGACCTTTCCAAAAGCTTTTCCTTTGTTAAGAGAGCTCTTCTTAATCTGGGAGTTTTCAAAGCTTTTGTCTACAATCTTGCATTTAAAAGAACTCTTTCTAGTGCAGACTTTAAATTACTTTGCAAAAAATCAAAGAGAATATATTTGAAGGAAGTAATCTAAACGCAACTGGTTTCTCTAGGGTGAAGATCATCTAGAAGGAGTGAGATTTGATTAATCATCCCCCCATTCATCAAGGAAACTTCTCAAGACTGTATCTTCACTCTTCTTTAAGAGTGCCCACTGAAGCTCCTTCAAGATGAATTCAACTATGCATGCTGTTTTGATCTTGTGAAATGCTGAGGGCCCCTTATGAGCAGTCTAGAATAGCTGAGATGCCCGAGGAGAACACCAGGAGCAGCTGCCCCTCCAGTGTGCACCTTGTGTACTATGCGTAACCCCTTGGGCAGCTGCAGGCTGCCAAGGCCTGCAGTGTGAAAACAGAAAGGCATAGCAGGGTCCTTATTACCTATGGAGCTGAGCCCGTGTGTTAGCATGACTCTTCATAAACTAAACTCTGGTAAAGTCTAATCTTCTTGGTTCCTGGAAGGAGAAGGTGTTTTACCAGTGAGTTATGTGACAGGAGGGGTGCTCTGCTGAATCTGAAAGGGATCCTGCAGCAAGAGTCCTACATAAGGGAGGGCCGCATGCACAACTATTGCTTCAGCCAGAAACTGCTCTCTTCTTCAGTTACTAGCTGAGAATCATTTGGGTGAGAGACAACACTTGTGCTTTTCAAGGTCTGTGATTTATAGAGACAGTGCGCCCTGCTGAGGGCTTGTGTTCTGCTACTGCTGACCAAATGACAAGATCAACATTGTCAGAAGACCAAAATTTATATAACAGCTTCCCACGCTACAACAGTATTAGAGCGGTCACACTGGGCCAGACCTAAGGTCTTCTTGTCTCTGGAAGTAACCAAGTGGACGGCTAGGGAAGAATATTAGAACAAGGCAAATGTAATATTTCCACTGAGTATTTCCCCAGCCCCTGATCTGCTGCCGAGGACTGTTTCTACGTATTTAGTAGTCTTTAGTGGGTTTCTCTTCCATTAACTTGTTTATTTGAATAACCTGTTGAGACTTTACTTGATGGAAACCTATTATAACAGTCTGGTATAGTATCAGTCAATAACAGATCATCTAGATAAACAGTGGCGTGTATATGAAGCTGTTTGACCCCATCCAGTGTGTGCTTGCGTTGATTTATCCTCCATTTCTACAGGAAAGCTACTCAATCTAGCTGCACCATTTTTAAGCAGGTCACGTCACTATCCACAGTCAATGTGAAAGAACGCTGATATAGGTTTGACTGATACAGAATTAATATAAAAACTGATACAGAAAGACCAAATGCAAGTATTCTTATCTGATACAAAACATTTCATGTTTTTCATGCTCATCTGCTCATCTCCACGCTGGTCTTCTGTGACTCTGTCCTCTTTTGGGACTTGTGTTGCAGTGTGGGTGTATACTACGAGGACAAAATGGAGCAACCCCACACAACTCGCACTGTGTTTCTCCCCCAGTGCAGGGACCTGCAGAGGCAACTCTGAGGGATCCTTAAAGCATCCAGCATGGTGGGTATGCCCAGGGTATTCCAGTCAGTACAAATCAGTGTTGTGCTGCTCTAGACGGTACTTATTTAGTGAGGAACTGGGGGCAACAGTGGCAGAGAATTTAAAGTCACGCAACCTGTATAGACAGTTCTCATTTGTAGAATTAATTGCATGAAACACTACTATGTTTCATGGGTAGAATTCTCTGCCCGGTCCTGATGGCTGCTTCCCACAGAAGGTTAAAAAGGAACAAACCCTCTAGATGAAGTGTTATCTTTGGATGATGAAGGGTCAAGAGAAAAACTGCTGATTTATGAAAGGGAAGAAATATAACTTTTAAATATAAGATTCTTTCTCCTTTTTTCAACAGCAAGATATTAAAGCACTCTGAAAGACTGTGGTTTAGCTTCCAAAAACAAGCTCACAAATGTTAAGTACTGTCAATTTGTAATAAAATTCAACATGTAATAAAATTCAACAGGTATAGCTGCTTTTTGTCTGGATATCTTATTCATTATACAAGACGGGAATACAATGTAGCAGAATTAAGAGTAGCTGAGAAATTTAGCTGTTCCTTCCTAATTTTTGTGTGTTTGAATTTACAAGCTTAATACCTTTCTTTTAGGATATTTGTCTAAGTTTATGCAGAAATATTTATTTATTTGTATTTTAGTAATGCCCAGAAGCCCCACTCTGGATGAAGCGTATTTATTGTGCTTCTGACCAAACTTATAGTCAGAGACTGTGAGAGCAAAGATATTGCAAAATGACTTGCTCTAGCAAAACAAAAAACAGCTGAAGTCAGAGGAGAGTAAATGGTAATAACAGATACACCGCTGTCCTGTCCCATCTGAAGTCACCTATCTGCATCTAGCCACTGTGAAATTTATTTCCAATAACTCCATCCACCCTATTGACTTCCAATGCAATTAAGCCCTGCAAACCATTACTTTTGTCCATGTAGAAATGTGGAGTTGCCCATGCTAAATAATGGGTTATTCACACAGTCCGCAGAGACTCCTGAAACCCAGCATCCAGTCCACAGTGATTTAGAGCTCCCTGAATCATCCATGTAATGAGCATACCCAATAATCTATGCAATAACTGACAACTTCAGATATTATCACGTTTTTCTGTTTAATCTGCCAGATTTTCTAATTTATGAGGCGAGTTCCTCACTGCTGCTGAATCACTACTTGTCATTTAATGCTCTTTCCAATTGCTTTCCCTTTTCTCGCTACCCATTTGCAAAGAGCAGAATAGCAAGACTTTTCCATAGCCTCTGAGAATACTTGCTTGCTAATGTTCACTGTTTGCCACTGATTGAACTTGGCTGCTTGTGATGTGAGGTGAGAATGAGAGCTGCATCCTCAGTTAAAGAAAAGAAGGTAAGAGCTCAGCAGAGTAGGCAGATAAAAGAGGATTTTCTTTTTACATAAGACTGTTCTCATTTTTCAGAACACCTTGCTGAGAAATATGTTCAGTTAATTAGGTAAATCCTCTTTTCCATTTTAAAACAACTTTAAAGAAAAACTGAAATAATTGCCAAGAAAGTCCAACTCAATTTGCATGCGTGTTTAAAATATCCTTATATTGTATGGAAAAGTGAAATCCAGCTATTCATGACGTGATATGTGATATGAATTAACGAGTACTACCTCTAACACAGTGTCCAGCAAGAACTGATATTACAACTGTCTTGCTTGCTATTCCCTGTCCACAGGCTGCCCAGGATGGTGCTGCTTAGTATCCCCAGAGAGGCAAGGGGCTCCCTTTGTGCAGCAGCAGGTCTTCTAATACTTGCAAATACTTTAATCAGCCTCCCATAACATCTCTGGTTTCTTTTTAAACATATATTTTGTTCTGAAAGAATTTTTTCCTTCCCTATAATTTCCATTTTCAAGATCTTATTTGATCATAGCATAAGCACGCTCATTCCTTAGATATATTTCTGCAATATCATAAACCGAGGGGAAGGAAAGTACATTTAGAATTTTGAAGGTATCCTGAAAACACTCTTCTCCACACAGAGAGTTACTTCTTTTCAAACTAGTATTTAAGATGTGACTATAGTAAAACAACAACAACAACAACAACAACAACAACAACAAAAAGACGAGGGGATACTTGTGTAGTTAATTAGCCTCATGGCAGTCATCAGAAATCATGATTTTATTTCTTCAAATCAATGACTGGTATTTTAAAAAGCATTTAAGCATCACCATAATGCAATTGGTGAACGGATGCTTAAAAGTAAATGTGTTTTCTGAAGTGTAACAAAATGACAAGTTGCACAGAAGCAGAATAATTGGTTGGTTAGCTACAATATACCGCCCTAGAGTTCCAGTTACACAAAAACATTTTGACCTTGTTTTAAAGTACGTTATACACCCAAGGTAAATCACAAATAATATGTCTTTTGTATATTAAGTATACATTTCAGATCTCCCTGTAATGTGGTATTTCTGCACCTGGGGAAAAAACAAAACAGAACAGAAATTTCAATCCATTGTTGAGATGAATGTCTCTTCTTTTCATTCCAATTGCTCTGTGTAATCTTATTCAGAAATTGATGTCAATTATCTCATCAGATGAGGAGTCATATTTACTACCTGAATTCAGTTTTATAAGGGAATAAACAGCACTGAAATCAATGACTGAATCTTGACCGGAATTCTAGGTACAGCCATAGGCATATAAGAATAGTTAATGTGTATGCAAAACAACTTCTATGCCACAGACATATCTCAAATATTACTTATAAAATTTAATTCATCTTAAGTCATTCAAAAGATTTCTATGTTGCAAAACCTCCCTGAGAAGGGAGGTTTTCATAGTTCCACTGCTTACAGACCTATTTATTCACCATTTAGTGTCTCTGTTCACCTTGCATCAGAATATATTCTGTTAATTCAGTGTAATTGGCCTCAAATATCAAGCACTGATAAACTGAGAGGAAACAGCCAACTAGCTTATCAGAAGCCTCTTCAGGTTATCCTATAGTGAAGTAAGAAATTATGTCCCTAGTGTGACATAAAGCAGAACAGACTCTGATAAAGACTGCAGTTCTTCTTACCCATATCACAGAAGTCCCTTTTGAGGGCAAGGTATAAAGAAAATTTTGGACAACCGGCAACACAAGAGATGGATAAATACAAAGCCTAAATAAAGCAAAGAACATCAGGACAGAAAATATAGATGAGATCTTGAAACCTCAAAAATTCTTTCTGAATGCAGATATGCAGCTAGCTGGAAGGACTGGAGACAGTTCCCATTTCTTCTTTATCCCATTCAGCACATATATGAGGTATTTGTTAGATTCTTTTGCCAGAGGAGGAGCGGAGTGCTGGGATCCGTGTGTTGAAAGCAGTATTCCCTTTAGTTTAAAATTTCTCCAAGGTTCACAACCTTTAGTTTTGTTCTGTATCAAAATATGAAAGCACTGTCTGGAAATCAATGAAAGAAACTCCTCCACCCTGGAATATCTAAAAGTCTAACGGTTTAATCACTTCCTTAGGACTTCAGTATCAAGAGTTGAAGTGCAGAGTGCCAGACCAACATCCTAAAATAAAGCTGCAGAAAGAGATCCTGCTAGCCAGGAGTCCTAGCATCAGCACAGAGCAAAGAAGAAATAATTCATAAGATTTCTTTGCTTACTAAGTGTGAAGACACTAGTGATGTGCTATGGAAAAAATCTTTCTAAGTAGAACACCAGTGAAGGAGTGGAAGGATAAGGCCAAAGCAGTGGAAGGAGTTTAGTTCCTAAACCACCCGGCTTTAAGGTAAGATCCTCTGTGGAGGAGGCTACCCAACTTACTGACTTTTAGAAGGAAATGGATTCCTCCTCAAGGATTCATTTGTTTAGAAATATCTCCATTTTGTGGAGAGTAATCCTACACAATCTTTTATATAAATAGTACATATGAATATTTTATTTAAATTGTTCATACTAAGCATAGAAAGACAAGCAGCAGTTGACTGAAATGGTTAAATAGTTTTGTGAGAAAAAAACATTAAAAAATAAGTATGATCCATTGGAGCCTATTATAACACCCATATCCTCACAGAACAGAACAGATTCGCACTCTCTCTGCCATCTGGAATGGAATTATGTTAGAAGTCTCTAAAAAATTACAAATTAACTATTTCATGCATTTCTATAGTGTGATCCTTCCTTTTTCTATTCACATCTCCTGTTCAGTTAAGAATAACAACTTTAAAATCATTGTGTGAATATTACATTTGCATTACTTAGAAAGTAGTGCTTGTGGAAGGGAAATATGAAACTTGAAAGACAATTTAAAAGGAGTTTCAGTCATCGAGTTTACGGTCTTTACAGCCATACAGCTATAACAGATGCTGCTTAAACTTGCTAGATCAATATTCTTACAAATAGAAAGAACATCAGGTATGTATGATAAGTCTTTTATAGGTATTTAAAATAACATCCTTAACACAGAAATTGTGAGAAAAAAACAGTTAAAATATAGGAATCTCACTTATATCGCTGCAAAAAAGCCTAGAGTAGATTCATGTGGTTCCTCAAATTGGTTATTACAATTAACGTTCATTTTTAATGCAGCCCTGCATTTGGTTTGTGATTCATTTGCAAACTGATTTTATTCCCTTGTCACCTATTTGTTATTCATAAGAAGTTGTGGAATATTTTTGCATAACTAAGTTCCAGACTCTAGGTTGTTTGCAAAATGTTCATTTCAGTGATTCAGTAACTGATTTGTATTTTATAGCTGATCACTTGAAGCACGTAGTCTTGCTCCCATTCTATGAGAGGAAGACTTAAAATGTGTGACTTTCTGAATGAATGGAAGAAATAGCACTACAAATTGTGAAAGCATTAAGTTTCACAGACATTTTAAGATTACCTGATGGGTGTTTGCATAGTGATAAAGAACAAGTAAGGTTGAAGAAATAAGATCATTTCTATTTGATCACTAGTCCCAAAACAACCCGGAGTGGCACATTTGGCTCTGGCTGGTGTTAAGAGTTTCCAATGTTGAATTCTTTTTATTTTTTAAGGTTTTCAGATTTTTCCCTGCTTTATCCCAAGGAGGACCCTCCAGGCTCCACCTGGAAGGCATGAGCTACATGGAACTGATGATAAAAAGGTGTCGTATTAATATATAGAAAATAATTATGCCCAGATTCACTCCACCAAAGTTTAGGCACTTCATTCTTGGATGTACTTGGGCTAAGGGAGGGGAGCTTAAGGAGTACTTTTGACTGATTCGCTTTGTGAAAGAAGGAAAAATGATTAACTCTGATGATTATTTCCAACTCAAAAAAACTTTCCCCAAAAGACCCTCACCCAAATCCTGCATAGTTCTCTAGCTGCAGCCCAATTGGATTGATTCAAAGCAGTCCTATCTGGCTCCAGAGTGAAGAACTTTCCTAAAATCTGTGTATTGAGTGTCTAAATCCATAAACTTGCTAGTGCCAAAAAGGGCTCCGGAGGAATTATTTGTCTCTCCGTAATTTTGAGTTCTAACATGCAAGTGTCTAAACCTGAGCTAGTCACTCTAACCTATTTTAGACGAAATGACTCCAAAGAGTCACTAAGATGATTTGCTCTAGTGTAACGTTTTCACACCATAATTATCTACCGTTAGGTTAGATGAATCTCACTCCTGCCTGAAGTATAATTCATCCATACTGGGAGCTCTGTCCTGAATTTTAAGGATCAGACCCCCCTTCCCCAAATTTTTGAGGCTTTTTTCATCAGTCCCATGTATCTGCCTGAGGGATATCCAGATAGGGACAAAATAACTCCATACTCCAAGTAATAATACATAGATGGGGCATATTTTTCTCAGTTTAGTAATCTTGCTCTACAAAAGATTACCCCTTTTGACTTATTTAGTTTTTAGAGCACATGTAAGGTAATATATCTGTACTGAACTTTTTAACATAGGTTTTGCAGAATTTTCTAGATGCTTTTCATAAAGAACTCCAAAGAATGATCCCACTCTGCAAGTACCAGGACTAAATGATAATTTTGTCTTACTTCAGAAGGAACAGGAATGGGACCCTGGTGCAATAGTGAAGTGTTGTCATCATCCTGGCAGGTATGCATTAGCAACATACATGCATGTCAGATCATAAGAATGAAATTTAAGGGAAAAGCAGCCCAGATGACCAGGTAGGGCAATACATCTTAGCCTTCAACTCAGGTCCTACGGCAGACACAGACTGATGTACTTGTTCTTCAGAGCAAAGCCCTTGAAAGAGTGTTTCCATCAGGAAGTCTACAAAGGCAGGAAAAAGATCCAGTCTAACACAAGTTTTGAGTGTGATCGCTAAACCAAATACCGATGTGTTATCCATGATTAGCATTACTGTTTACAGGCTTGGTTGCTGTAGTGATAGCATCACACGACAACTGCAGTCTAGCCTGAATCCTTCCAGCAGCAGAATCAGTTTTCAAGCAGCTTTTAATTGCTTGTTTACAAAATCCTCTTTAGTTCTCTGTGCACACAGCCCAACAAATTAAAATCAGGAGTATAGAAAGTCTCCAGCATTGCCTTTCCCTGTAGAGAAGAGAAATTGATTCCAAGCTTGAGAATAAAAAAACAACAACAAAAAAAAATCAATCTGATGGTAGCTGGCGTGGCTGCTGCTGCCTCTCAGTTGCCCAGGTCCCCGCCATGCAGGGCAGCTGCTTTCCCACTGCCAGGACTGGGAGCAGCCCTGGGATGCCACATGAGTGTGCCCTTGACCAGTGACAAACCCAGTAGCAGCGCTTCTTGAGCCCAGGTTTGGTGTGACTCCAGAAACTCCATTTAATAGGGAGTAACAACACACTTTGTGGAGTCAGCAACCAAGTGGTACGTGAGCAATGAAGCCTTCCTCAGTATCACAGGGACGGACGCTGTCTGGGTGAGGGCACCAGCTTCGAAACCTCGCTGTAGCTGGTGTGTAAAACTCCTGCCAGCCATCTTGCCAGGCACTGCAAACCCCTTGACTTAGCCATGCGCACAAGGTCAGTGCTGCTCCAAAGCCATCTGGGCAGCAGCACTGACTGCTGCTGGTCTTTTTCTTGGAAGAATAGGAATGTGTCTGTCATTGTTTATAGAGCCTGGATAAGCATGTGAGATTTATTCCGTATACTACAATTCCTGCCCTTAGTTTGGTTGCTGGAGATGAGAAGCAGGACAAATGGAGAAAACTAAAAACTGTGGTGTCATTGCTTCCTTGTCTTTTCTGTCTGGCTTGTATTGTGTTATAAGGGTGCCTGAAATGAGCAGCCGATTCACCAATATAATTGTTTATTCTCTTTTTCTCTCCCTGCCTTATACCAGGACTGTACTGCACATATTAACAATTCTCAGATGCCTGAAGCAATCGTACCACTTAGCCTTTGTCCTGCATGTAAATTTGTCCCAGGTGTGCTGCAACATACTTAAAATGTTCTTTCGACAATGTCTCCAAAGTTGTTCAGAGGCCTTTTCCTGGAAAAGAGCCTGTTCTGTGTACACTGGAGTGGGAACGGGGGAGGTGAACCTGGCAGAGCATTAGCCAGGTTCTGGTAATGCTGAATGTTCGGCTGTTTGCTTTTTAAACAAATGCTTCAGATCTCTACATTCCAAAATGGAAAAAAATAATTTTTTTTTTTTTACACGCGAAAGAAAAATATCTGTTCAGTTTTCCAGACGAAAGTATACTTTCGAGCTACAATGTTTTTTTCCTATCACTGACAAACAGATCTTGCCCAGATCTATTAAAAATATTAAATGCCTGAATTACATACCTAACTTGGTGAGTTAGAACCCTTCATTAGGAACTTCTATGCCCTGTACAGAATATAGGACAATGTACATTTCAAAAGAATTAATAGTTTGCATGAGATTTGCCTTAGGCTAGACAGAAATATTTAGTATGTGAAACTGGATCTCATACTCTGGATTTGTCATATACCTTGTATTAGTTTCTGACTTATCTGCCTTTCTTTGCCTAGGTTTAAACTGTTATTCAGAGTTTTAAGATTTTCTTCTTCTCTTAATAACTTTTATAAGTAGCAAAGCCTCATATATTTTCAGTTTGTCTGCCTTACTTAGATTCCTAACTGTTTTTACTTTGCTAAAATCTTTGCTAAAATTATATTTTACCTTGTTAATTGAACACCTCTACACATGAAGGCTAGGCGAGAAAATTTTACTGTCTGGAAAAAGCATAATGCGCTGCCTAGAATTGAATGTGCAAATAATGCTGCATCGTTTAACAGCGCACATTCAAATTCTAGACCACATTCCTTCCCTGGGTGACTTCAGTGGCATTGAACACGTCCTACCAAGTGGAACAGGCCAACTGAGACCTCTTCTGCGACTTTTTGAGGCTGAATAGGAAAAACACTAGGAACAGTTGGAAAGACAGCTGGGGACACTGTGGATGTGCAGAGGAGCCATTCCTTCTGCCTGCTCGTGTTGCTGGTCTGTATCTCACTGGGCTCGTATAGGGACCACCTGTTTTTGCCTCACAGACTAGACCTGGGTTGCAGGTGTGTGTAAAAAGCTGTGGCTTACTGCATCCCAGACGGCACCTTCTGCTTCTGAAAAGGGTGCTTGTGCAACTTCCTATCCTGTAACCGCACGTGTGCTGTGTCTGCTAGCTTATTACCAGCAATACCTATTAGCAGTTTTGTCAGGGTAGTGTCAGCACTGGCAGACTACATCATTCTGGCGTGATTCAGCTACAGAACTGCGTCGCTTGGGCAAATGTAGCTCTGATCTGAGGCGTATGAAACAAGGCAGGGGAGAGTGACATACTTGTTCCTAAGAAACTCAAAAGATAACATTGACGGAAGCATATCCTTAATAAACGAAACTTTCTCAATCCACTACTTGGTGACAGGTCTTCAATTTGTGATGACATATGCGGTAAGGAGTGCAAGCGATGGTTGTTTCGAGCACTGACTTCATAGGAAAGTGACATTCTCAATACAGAAGGTCCTGAATTAATTACACCCATCATGTTTGTACTGAATATATTGCTTACTCTAGTGTCAAACTCTAAAAACATTAAATAATTGCTATGTGAAACATACTAGCTCTGAACCAAACTGAAATACTGGTGACAGGTGAGGATAACAACGTTCCCCTTTTGTTTTCTTCGGCATACGTGTCTTCACTTCTGTTCTAATCAAGTCTCCTGCTGGACAGCTGATGCGAGCATTTGCAGCATAATGCAACCTCCACATTATAATGATAGCCAGTGGCATTTTGTTAGCTCAGTCTGCCAGTATTTCCACTGCAATGCCTTTGGCACAAGCAAACTGGGTTCATCTCCATGCGTAACAAAGCAGCTTGCATAACAGAGGATGCATATTATTGTGGTCCTTGTTGTGGCCCAACCACATGTCCAGCTCTTATATAGCAAAGCCTCTTACCAAGAGTGTTGGCCAGAAAGTGGGCTAAATTCCTCCTGGTGTAATTTCATTAAATCAATAGATTTGCCAAAGTCAACATGTCAGATTCATTCTGCAACAAATCCACATGAAGGCTTTTGGGTAAAACTTCCCTCCTTTACCGAGTCAAAAAGACTGTAGGGTTTCTGTCCTACATATTTGGATACAATGGTCTTTAGGAAAGGATTATGTTTCAATTTAGTGCAACACTTGCACAAAGCATCTTACGTCTTGGGGTTAATTGCACTACCAATTACATGAATTATCTAAACCTGGAAGACAGGTATTTTCTCACAAACCATTCCTTATTTGTTACTGAAGTCTTATTTCTTCAGTGATACAAATAGAAGCTCTACATGACAGGTTGGTTCTGACCAGCTGTAAGCACAGCTTACCCACAGCTGGGAAAACTGGGGTAATCGGTTGATTTAAAATCTATGCTGTCCCTGCAGCTGTGAGAGAAGCACCATGCTTGTTTCTCTTGACCTCAGTTTTGTCTGCAATATAAGAAAATAAGAAAACAAGTTAAATTAATATATTCTCTTTCCTTTAAATTGAAATTCAGTCTTTCAAAAAGTGTTTTTAGTGTTCATCTCAGAAGACCAATGCAAACATGAATTCACGTGCTTATGCACGGTTTGGGGTGGGGGGAGTAGTGTCTAATATACAGTACAAAATGGCTAAGCATGAAGTAAGAATAATTAATATGTGATCTAATTTGTGGTATGGGCATATGATGCATACGAGGTAATGATCAGAAAAAAATTTCTTCCTCTGCACTGAGCCATGTGTACTCCTTGTCTTTGTCCTAGGAGAGGTAAAACCCACAAGGTCAGTCACAAAACGTCACTGGCAAATCTCAACTGAAGAATGTCAATTTCTTATTTTATATTAATAATTTGCTCTCTCCTATTCTACATCCATTATTCTTCTTTTCATATACTAAGCATTAATAATGGATTCACTTGTCTGTTTAGGGCTTTAATACCAATAGCTTTTATCACTGCACCATGTAATACATAACACACAAGCTATGGAGGGAGCCAGTACCTTTGGTAGTTTCTACCGTCATGTACTAGTGGCTGAGTGTTGTTGCTAGTTTAGGATAAAAGAGCTATGACTTTATGAATGTCGCTTCACTGGACAGTAGTTCTTAAGCAGGCACATATTCATCTAAGAATATTTTTCCATAATTCAGTATGGTTGAATTGCATAATGTATTTCCTACCTCAGGCTGAGCGCTACAGTTCAGGAATCTGAAACACATGGCCAGCTGTAAAGAATTATATCATTATTTCTCTTTTAACTGTTCATTTTTAAGCCAATTGCCATTTTCAGCTGTTTTAAAAAAATATCTTTAGGAATAGCCAGTTAGTTATCCCTGCTTCCAGTAGCAGTTGTAATGGGCCCTTATGAATTCTCTTTCAAATTCTCCTTAGGAACTGGTTCATATGTTAGGTAGAGAGAGAGAGCATGCTCCATCCATTTCTCAGGATTTATATCTACTGTACAAAGTTTGGAAATAAACTTGTCTTTCTGAGTCAAGCTATTGGAAATGAAAAATATATACTAACCGACAAGCTCACATAGTCATAATTCATGCTTTAGAAACAAACACTTCCAGTTTTATTAAAAGCTGTACGCAATTAGATATAAATAGAGGTAATCTTACATCTGTAGTAGTCCTGCCTTATTTGATAAGGAAGATAATTTCACTTTGAAAGGCTGTTACGGAGTGTTTTTCACATATTATAATAGGCCTTTGAACATAACATTGTTCAGATAAACATAACTATAGACAAAGGCTTTTTTTTTAAGAACCTTATTAACTTCAGGCTGTTCTTGGTTCCTCTCCCTTAGGGAAGTTATACATCTGTCTCTCAGGCAACTTCTGGGGATCTCAGAAAGGCAGCAACTGCTGTTCACATAGCCCAGCTGTGAGAGGCGTTCCCTTCCCCGGACGGGCTGCGGCCTCCTCCCTGCCGACAGCGCCATCCTCCAGCAGAAGCGCCGGTCCGGTCCTGCGCCTCACAGTCACAGTTCCGGCAGAAAAGATTCTATTTCATATATCACTAACAAAAAAAAAAAAGTCAATAGTAACTGAATCCTTCAGCTTAGTCTTTCATTAAAACCCATTTTCTGATGGAGTGGCTTTAATCACGGACTGCTCATCAGGTCTAGCTCACCATTTACACTGAGCTTAAGCTCCTTACAAAACTGTTGTGAGCAGTGAGTGCACTGTCAGCTCTGGTTTTTTTTGGAGGTGTTTGCGTTTTCTAGTACTGATGTTTAACGAAAAGACAAAGCTGTAGTAATCACAGAACTGGTTAAAACTCTTAAAAATTGAAAGATTTAATTGACAGCTGACAAAATGCTTTTCAGTCCTAGAGAGATTATTGAGTCTAGACCTTCAGAGGTCTGAAGGACCCCTTTCTGCTACTAGAGGTGTGACTAAGGCCTGCACTGCTCTACCCTTTCTATAGTTAGCCTATGTACTTAGAAAGCTAAGTACCAGAGGCATCAGCAACAGCTGCTCTGATGCTTTTTTGATGGTGGGAATCTCAACAGAAAATTCTGTGGTAGAGTTGTGAGTATACCTCAACGGAGGTTTCACAGGATAATATCGTACAAAATGAGAACAGTGTAAGTTATTCATTATCAGGATAATAATAACAAGATGAGAATACTTAGTGGTTTTGTGTCATAAAACAGAAAAAAATGGCATTGCCTTGTAAAAGACCTCATAACTTTCTCCTATGTGCTCATTTTTGCAGTTAACTTGTTTAATTCAAAAGCTTAACTCAAAGGTTAACTCAAAAACTCAGAGTTAGCCAGTGAAAATCCTGCTGCAGGGAAAAACTGCTTGACTTGTACAGTTTATATTAAATCAAGACAGTAGTGGTTTATTGATTTACTAACAACATATAATTGTGCAGGAATCAATGAACTATGCATTCAGAGTCATTATCAGGAATACAACAGGTAAACCGCAATTTGAGACACCGACAACATATTTGTAAACACGAATCTGTAAACACCTTTTTGTAACTAATCCTCAAAAGTTCTGAATCATCCCCCCAGATACAAGCATGCCTCACCTCTCACGGACATATTGCTTGCCCGACTTGCACATTCCTCCTCTTGGAGCTGTGGTCCAGCTTTACGTGTACCCGTGCTGCGCCCTACAACCTGCTACTCAAGCTCACACCTTCACCCCTGGGGAGTGTGTCCCCTGAGGTGCTGCACCCTCTCCTGGCACCCCAGCAGCCTGGCACAGGCTCCTTGCAGAGTCCCACAGGAGGACGCCCAGTCTGGCCTGGGCAGAGGTCGTGATGCTGGTGGGACAACTTCTGGCAGTGTTTGACTGCTGCTCTGTACTCTGTTGTCACCCTCTGTCACAAACTTTCAAGTTCTTTTATGCTTTTCAAATTTTTTTGTTCATGAAAGTCATATGTAATCCCCCAGTTACTGTTTGATCTGTTTGATATCCATTTTAAGCAAACTGTGTCACGGTTAATTTCCTCTTTCAGGTTGTCAGTTTTAGGGTAAAGATCACAGAATCACAGAACAGCTGAGGTTGGATGGTGACTCTGAAGATTGTCTGGTCCAACCCCCAGCTCAAGGAAAAGTCAGCTACAGTAGGTGGCCCAAGACTGTGTCCACTCAGGTTTTGAATATCTCTAAAACTGGAGAGTCCACAGCCTCTCTGAATAACCTCCTCCAGTGCTCACAGAATCACAGAATGGTTTAGGTTGGAAGGGACCTCTGGAGCTCATCTAGTTCAACCTCCCTGCTCAAGCAGGGTCACCTAGAGCATATTTCCCAGGATCACATCCAGATGGGTTTTGAATATCTCCAGGGAAGGAGATATCACCCTCAATCACCCTTACATTACCAAAAAAAAAAAAAAAAAAGTATTTCTTAAGTTTGAATGCAATTTCCTGTATTTCAGTTTGTGTCCACTATCTCTTATCCACTGGCACCACTAAGAAGAGTCTGGCTCTGTCTCCTTTATTCCCCCCACATCAGGTATTTACACACATTGATCAGATCTCCCCTAAGCCTTCTCTTCCCCAGGCTGAACATTTCCAGCTCTCTCAGCCTCTCTTCATCCGAGAGATGCTCCGGTCCCTTCATCATTTTAGTAGCCCTTCACTGGACTCACTCCAGTAGTGCCATGTCTCTCTTGTAGCGGGGAGCCCAGCACTGGACATAGCACCAGTGCTGAGTAGAGGGGAAGGATCACATCCCTCGGTTGCAGCCCAGGACGCTGGTGACCTTCTTAGTATGGAGAACAACAAAGAAAGATTTTTAGCTCTGCTTACAAAGTTCTGGTGGTGTTGACCACACTGTCCTGAGTGCTATCCCAGAGCACTGGCAAACAAGATTTTTCAGATTATTAATTTACACTGTAGTCTATGATACCACGTTTTGATTACCATTGTTTCCTGTACTAGTAAATCAAGATTAGTGCAGGTTTGCTTACAAGTTTAGCAGTTACCTATCCTTTGATAACAGTTTTACTTAGTGGTTTAAGCCAAAACACTGAATTTTCGACCAGTGTTACTGATGTTCCGACACATGATCCTTTCTATCATCTCTGCTGTCAAATGGTAATGGCAGAATAGATGTAAAGACAAGAGGTAGTTTCTTACTCATCTTCAGTGTGATATTCTAAAGTTAGCACAGTAATATCCTTAATTTGTTGACATAGTGGTAACTGAGCTATTTTCCAAATCTATGCTGGTAAGTACATGGTGTAGCCTCACATTTTACAATTTTAATGTTCTGTACTTTTTGTTGCTCAGTATGAATACTCTGGTCCTTCCGTCTGTAAAAGCTGAATTCAGAATTGACTTTTATTTGCAAAATAATTTTGTTAGTCTCAGCCCATAATAAGAGAGTCTATCCTGCATAAAGAAATGATTGGCAAACACTTCTTGGGGAGATGTTGAATTTAAAAATAAGAGGTCTGAAAATAGAAGCCTAAGCAACTACTGAATAAATTCTCAGCCACCTTTCCCCACGGGCATTTCTAGGAAACTTTATCTCCAGAACTCGTGAAAGGAGTGAATCAACTGATACATCCCAGAACATTTCTCTCTTTCCTTTGCAACCTTCATAAAAAGCACAGGCTGCGATAAAAGAAGCCTTTCCCTATAGAGAATCAGTCATCTATCTAACTGCATTTCCTTTTTCAAATAGACATCAGATGCTGTACAAAGAAGCACAAAAGACATTACAAAATAGCCTTCCCACAATAAAAGCTTCTTCCTAATTCTCTATAATTAGAATGACTTTTGAATAAGAAACAGCCTGTACGATTTGTGCAGCCTGAGAGACATCCTGCTCCAAGAAACTATGAAATAATAACCTAGAGTGGGCTGCACTGAACCTTTCACTGTAGAATTAGTTTTGTCGCCTGGACATCAGTGGGAGCTTTGTCATGGGTTCATAGAGCATTTGGACAAAAGGAAACACTGTGATAACATAGTTTGATCTCTGCGCAATACAGACCACACATCTGATCTATGAATTTTCACACCTCGACAGTTTTGGGGAGAGCAAGACAAGCTCTTCTGGCCTCGAATGGTTTCCTTTGGCTTCTACCTGACCCAGGCACCTGCTGTACACGCTGCTTTGTTCCCAGATCCAAATGCCGACTGATAATGGTTGACAAATCGGAAAAAGTTTCATGCTGAAAGTCTGCTCAGTTTGTATCCAGGCTGAAACCTTTTAACATTTTGCTTGCTGCATTACGTTTACAACATCGTTTATAGTGAATGGAAGGAAAACATACTAATATATCAAAACAAGTATTATTCAATGTTTACTAATAGCAGGTTATTTCAGCCATTCATATACTCTCAAGGGGAACTTAAAACCATCTAACAAATAAATACTTTATCAAATTATAGAATTTAGAGTTAATAGATCTCCTTTTTTAGTGAGTATGCTGAATTGTACGTCAAAATTAAATAACACTTATGCTTATATTGCCAATAAGAAACATGAAATGACTGAGGTCATTTATTTTTAATTTGCTATTGAGTTTTATACATAATGTGGCAATGTCCTAGTCTCGGATGCTGAAATCAGATTAAAGTAAAACTTTACTTGCTAAGAATAATAACAGGGAACTGCAGAGCTGAGGGATGGGAAACGAGCAAAAATAGCTTTGTTTGATTTAATTTGGGGCTTTAATTACTGCAATAGTTTTAGTGTCTAGTCCAACAATTTCTCATTTTTTCCCTTGGAACAAAAGTTTTTGATGAAGGATTTTTCTAATAATGCTTGGCTAAAGATTATTAATTTATTAATAAACTTTAATAATTTATTAATTTAAATCTGGCCCACTCAAAATGATTATCTACTGATTTTCACTGGAGACAGAGAAACCAGTAGCCTGTAACCTTTCACCATTTCTGCGTCTTTTGATAGTCACCAATGACTTTTCTTAAGCACAAAGTTACTTAACAATTTTTTCTCCTCCATCATTACTGATGCTGCAGGTTCTAAAGATGAGATTTTAAGTTCAACATGCTCTAAAATTGAGTGCATGCTTAGCTAGACAAATAAGTTACGAGAATCAAACCACAAGGAGAAGGTTTGGGTTTAAATTTAGTCTGTAAATGACTTATGCTGTAAAGGTAGTATTAGCCCCTGCAACTTCTAGAGTAACCAGAGAGGATGCTCTGAATTTTGGCACCTATATCATGACTATTTTTAGACTTTGCGAAGATCTTGCATCTGCTTAATACTTTCACCCATCTTCTGATACTCACTATGTGTCTTCTCTTGAAATGAGGAAATTCTCCCTCTCTTTCATGCAAATGCAGAAGATGGGGATAAGAAAGGAGGCCAAGATGAATCTCATAATAGGAAAGTCAACATAAACATATTCAATATTTTACTCCAATAGATTCTCTTTTCTGATTTTCTTAATCGCTTTGATTTTCATTTTCCCCCTGCAAATACAAATCTTAAAATTCTTTAAAATTCAAAACACCATTACATTTTTGGCTAAGACTTTATTATTATACATCAGCAAGAACACAAAATCCAAAGACAACCCTGCAGGTTTCAGAGCCCCTTGAGAGCTTCCATATTTTGAATTCTGCCTTTTGCATATACTAGTTATCTCAGTCTGTCAAAGTAAGTAAAACTCCAGCTTGAAAAGCAAATACACTGTGTGTCAAATAATAACAATAATTAAAAAAGAGATGCTTAATACTACATTTTCAAAGTAGTCTATTTGCCATACAACGCTAAATAACCTAAAGTCAAAACCAAAAATCATCTCCTCCACTGCTCCTTGTACTTGTTCTCTCTCTGCTTTTTAACCGTAACATATCCATGACACTGCGTGCATATACATCTCGCAAATTAACATTGATATTTGAGTCACTGGATGAGTTCTTTGTGAGTTTCTTCAAAGCATCACGCTGCCGAAGAGCAGCTTCTTTTATTTTCAGTGTAAAGTAACAAGCAGAAAAACGGTCATTTATTATAGCTATTGGCAAAGCCAAAACCAATATTCCTGATAGTATACACATAAAGGCCACTACTTTACCAATGGTAGTGTCTGGTCGAATGTCACCATAACCGACAGTTGTCATGGAAGTTGTTGCCCACCACCAAGCACCAGGTACACTTGTGAAAGTTGTGCCTGGCACACCTTGCTCAACAAAGTACTCCACAGTGGAAAATATGGAGATTCCTACAGAAAGAAAAAGCAGCAAAAGGCCAACCTCCTCGTAGCACTGTGCAATAGTCATTCCAAGAGACCGCAAGCCTGAAAGACAAGAAATGCTGTCAATAGGTTGCTACATGTAGCTGTCTTTATAACTTTGCAAAACATCTCTTATTTGAAAGCTGACTGCCTTATGCTTTTGCTTTGGCTACTAGTAAACATGCCAAAAGACAAAGGGGTGCTGATCTTTCCCACTACTGGGAAAATGTGATTTAAAAAGAAACAGATTAAAACGTTAGATTGAACCACTGACATCATTTGAATATCCATAAGATAGAGCATGGGAATTCTCCTCATTAATTACTGTTTGAACTACAGCATACGATTTAGAAAAACTACCCAAACTTGATTTAAAAATTGACCGCAATGGAGGATCTACCACAATTTTCAGTTAAGGTGTCCATTTAAAAATATACTGAAATCATCTGCTCCCTACTTCCCATCTGAATGTGACAAGCTCCTATATTCCAATTATTGTCATTTTTTGTCAGACTGAGTAGCCCTCTGTCGTCAAATTTCTGTTCTCAGGTGTGTGCTTAGAGCCAATTCAGTCATCCATTTCCTTGCTGTGTGCTAAGGACTGTTTTTGATCCTTTTACAGTTCTCATAGACTCTCTTTGAACCTTCCCACCAACCTCTAAACATCTTTCTTTAACTGTAGATATCAAAACAGGCACCATGTTTCAGCAGCAGCTGCACTTGTGCCAAAACTTGAGGTGACAGCACCTCCCAGTTCAAACATCATTGCACTGTAAATTCTCTGACGTCCTGCATCAGTCCCATCGCCCGTGAGCTGGGCAGGGAGTTCATGCGCAGCTGACCATTCTCCACAACCCGCCGTGCTCCTTTTAGAGCTGCTGCCTCAAGCTAAACTGCTGACAAACAAAGCAGGGAAGTAAATCCATAACAGTGCAATGGATAAATGCTGCACACATAAAGAAGGGAAATAAAAGGGCACCAGCTCCACTGAGATACATGGCAGACCGGGATTATCTTTGGAATTGCAAGTGATTTTGGATTTTTTTTTAATCTGATTACTTAAAAATGTGCTATGTTTTCTTTAGGGAGGAAAAAAACACAATGCTTACAAATTACCCTTCATGTGGTACCCTTATTCCTCAACCAGTGTTTGCAAAATAGCTTAGTGGAGCTCTGCTTCTGTTTGCAGACTTCATATGCCCATTGGAGTAGTTAGCAATTCGATATGCCTTAACTTCCACAATCTCAGAATAAATATGTTAACATTTTCTTCTTCCTTTTGGCTCTATTTCTTTTCCCCTTCAGCTCTAAAGGGTTTTAAAGGTTTTGTGTATGTACAACAGAGTGGAATTACCTACTAGAGTTTGTAGAGCATGTTTCCTTTTTCAGTATTTTCTTCTGTCTGCTCCAGTTAAGGCCTTAATCACATCCAGCTATATTACTGTAACTACAGCCTGTTGGCTACAATGTTTATTATAATGAAATAATTTAATTTTGCAACACAAGAGGAATAAGATGTATCAATGTAATCCTTTTTTCTATTAATATAACTGCCTCCACATTATGAAAATACACTATCTGACTAAGATTAAAGCAGTGTGAAGGCTGTGTATATGACACTTGTAAGAATCCAGATCAAACAACCCTCATATTCCAAGGAATTTAATATCATCCACTGCCCTGTAAAACTTAATATTGAACAAGGTAGAAGAATAAGTCCTTTGCAGTGACCTATAAACAAGGGGCGCCAAA
This sequence comes from Struthio camelus, assembly GCF_040807025.1. Lineage (NCBI taxonomy): Eukaryota > Metazoa > Chordata > Aves > Struthioniformes > Struthionidae > Struthio > Struthio camelus. The sequence goes on from NC_090943.1 coordinate 153,717,803, forward strand.
AATACTGTAAAATCCAGGGTTTGCTTCTTGTGGTGGATGCTGAGAGTAAGTGAAAAAACAGTACAAGATAAACCAGGAGAGGAAGAGGGAGGAACACGGCATAAGGAGGAATAAGGAGAAACTGGGCAGTGACTGCTACCTCTTTGCACTAATGAAACCTTCAGTAAAATATTTTTCCAATAGTTAATTATTCTGACTGCTAAGGAGTCTGAATTTATCTTTATTCTTCTTAGTTCTATTATCCTCCTCAAAGAAAGATATGGAAAAAACTGGAAAAGGTGCAGAAAAGTATAATAAAAACAATTCAGTGTCCAGAAAAACGGAGCTCAAGCTGTCTCAGTTATCAGAAAGAAAACAGGTACTTAAGAACTATTTTGGTTATCAGAAAAAAAAGTACTAAAGAGCTCTTAAATTTGCTAAAGTCAAAGCAAGACACAATTCCTGGATCTTGAAGTTTAAAAAATCTCCCTATTGCCCAAAGGGACTTGAAAATACAAGACTGGTTTTCAGGAGCTTCAGTTTAGACACAGCACTTCAGTCCAGCTCAGAGGCAACCTGGCCCTGAAGGCAAGAAGCAGTCCACAGGCTTCCTCGACTTTTGCCATTAAAATTCTGAAAGTGCTGAAGTTTTGCTTTTTTTATGCATTCAGAGGCACCTCATCCTGATAAACACTCTAGTCTTCTCTCAAAAGTGCGCTCCATTGCCATTACAAGGCAGGTACTCGCTCTTCAAGGACGTGCTCTACAAGCCCATCCCAGAGAGGGACCAGCAAGGCTTCACACAAACGTGGCCACAGAGGAAGGCAACAGATGAGCATCAGAGAATTCTGAAAAAGCAGGTTCACCTATTCCTGCAGCCATTCAAATCCACTAGTTCAATATCTCAAAAGAGTCTTCTCACTCTCTAGCTACACGGTTTCTAGATAGGGATACTGCTAATTTTCGGTCTCTCCTTGACAAACTACAGCACTTTGGACAAATAACATTCACTTCAATGTAGCCCAAGTATCTCTATACCCTCCTATTAGCTGAGATCAGCTTTCAAAGAGGTAGAAATTAATCTCCTATTTCTTTGTCTCTTCCTCAGGAAAAGGGTTAATCTGCCATTTCATTAAAAATAAAGGAAAAAAGAATAGAATTGATTATTTTTCCTAATCCATTTTTATCTAATGGCAGAACCAGGCGCCTGTTCGGATCCCAGCTTTGCACAGTATTATAGGGACAATGTCCTGCTTGTGCCTGGCCACGCGTCTCTGTTTTTAAGTGGCCAGCACGTGAGGTGTTGGTGATAGATTGCTGGCTGCAGCCACACAGTTTCTTACAGCTGCTCAGTGCTGCAGCTTTTCTTCTGCTCTCATGCTCCTTTTGCCACACAAAATTGGTGACCAATGCATAAAGCTTTATCTGGTCTAAGAGTGCAGGAGCCAGAGAGAAGCCTCACTGGGAGGCAGTTTTAAGTTGCGAGAGATAAGGCAAGACAGCAGTGGACGTGTGAATCCCACCTCAAAACCCTGAGATTTATCAGGACTGCCTATGTGTGTTTAAGGAGGATGCTCTCTGTGTAGGGTAATTAGGGAGGTCCATCTTATATTAGTAACTATAGTCAATGATGTGTTTAGAACCGTATTATCAAAACTGTCTTCAGCTACATACCTCTAATGGTCAGAAATCAGGCTTCAGATCTGTTAAAGTATTTTTCTATTTTTATTCATTAGGATATTTTTCCTTAGTGGCAGCATCCGCTCTGAGAGAAGATTTGGACTGTGACTTTCTACATTTAAATGATACAGAAACTGTCAGATTTGATTTAGTGTTCTAAGCCTAAGTGACCAGCAACCCTGAACTATTACAGAAGCAAGGACAGTGATAGTAAAGCTCTTCTGAATTGCTTAAATAGATACTTTAGTTCCTTCTAATTCTGTATGTTAAAACCAGTGTTTTTAGTTCTAGTGTAAAGACAGAAGTTCACTCTCAGATTAGGAAAATGGATTTTGATAGAATTAAATAATTTCTTTTATCTAATACAGCAATTAAATTACTAAACTCTTTATGGCACTCAATATTATGATACAAGCTGATGTGGTAATATTCTAATGAATTTAACTTTAAAAATAAACAGATAAAAAAGCTGGACTATATTTGAAAGTCAGCACACCTGATGTTAACAGCTGTCAACGACTGTTAAGAAATTACTGTTAAAAGCTGTTGCAAAAAGTGGAGAATGGGCTTCTTGCAAAGCAACTGTTTTCAGTGTCTGCTGTAATAAAATTATAATGAAGCAAAACAAACTCATTGACAGACTGGATCATGTTAGCCTCCTTTCAACTGCTTTCTAAGGAGCAGTTATGCACCAAAATAGACAAAATTTGCAGTAGGGGAGTACGATAAGATACTTCCCAAACCACTATCATATGCCTTAAGCCTACTCCCTGCCATTGGTAGGTGGGTTCACCTTACTTCAGCGGAACAAAAATAGAGAGACATGTGCTGCTGTCTCATACTGCACAACCCACTGGAGCAGGGCCAGTTCATAAAGAGGGTGGAGAGCATCCTCCATGAAATGGAGAAGCATCAACCCATTCCCTTCATGCCAGGGAACCCTGGAAGCACTGCACTGAATGCCATGTAAGAGTGACTACCACCACCTTCAGAATAGGCTATTACCAGACAGGACAGAGACCATGATTTACTCTTATGGCTCTGATTTTTCAAAGCTGAACTTTTCTCCTGTCAAATGCAGTGCCACATTCAGCACCAATTTAAATGGGAACATTACTAAGTCATTTTGAAAATGCCAAGCACTGCATAACATCACAGTTGGGGGATTATGGCTGTTATTGTGTCATGTATCCAGGTATGCGTACAACATGAAGTAGTAATAGAAAGGGGAGGGGAAACTAACCCTTTCCAACTTCTCTGACAATTTCTCACTTGAACATGTCACCTTTTATGTCTACCCTATACTACTCCAAGGGGGCAAACAGCAGTGTTCTCTCTTAGAAACGCACTCCACCTTCCACCCATTTCCTGCCTGCTGTTCACCCAAATGTCTGCCGACTTGTAAGGGGCGCTCACAAAGGGCCTCACGCTTACTGATGGGTGAAGCCTGATTAACACTTCTAGTCTGTGCTGCAGCTAAGTCCAATTCAATGAGCAGTCCCCAGTTGTCTTCAATATACAATATATATACTAATGTGTTTAAGGTAGCCAGAAAAGCCATCAATCCTTTGGTTGGTATGATTTAATTTAAACAAACTTCACGGAACATTCTCTGCCCATTAGAGTCTGATTGTTCTGGAGGTCTAAGATGTAGACAAAAACATGATATACTCATTTGCACTCTCTTTTAATGAAACACACCGTGCTAGGTAATTATAAGCTGCCCTTACTGGGCTTTTGATCATATAAAAAATGTGGGACAACAGTCACTTATTGTTTCATCCCATGTTTCCTTTCTAACTGAATCAACTGGAACATACATTTGTAAATAAAACACTGGTGAACGATTTGAAGTGTGCAGTTTCAAGATCTGTTTTTGTAAGTGTTCTGTGCAAAGAACATACACTGGCTTTATAGAGAACTAAAAGTTAACGGAGAAGTCATTCTTCATTGCCACTCAATTATCAACATCCAAAAATAAAATTTCTACAAGATGTTATTGCTAACATTAGATTGTGTAAATCGGTTAGGTAGAAATACACACAAAATGGGGGACTTGAACCAGGGACATCTGCTATAGATAGCAACAACTAGAAGTGTCACTGCCATGGCTGAAAGTACCTGTTGAATGTCTTCCCAGCTTCAACATCCGCAGAGCTCTGAGCAGTCTCAGCACTTGGACAATGCGCCCCACGTTTTCCAGTTCTTGCGAGCTCTCCCCACCACACAAACTCTCTACTAGCAGGGTGATGTAGAAAGGTAAAATAGCAAGGAGGTCTATGATGTTTGCAACACTCCTTAGGAAGCGACACCGATCTCGTGTACATAGGAACCTCAGAACAAACTCCACAGTGAACCACGCAATGCACAGGTACTCTAGGGCATCCAGGAGTGGTGGTGCCAGCCAGCTTAGCTCTACTGAAATCAAAGCCATGTTGGCAATGGACACAACAACAAAAGCCATGGATAGAGTCCCAAAAGTCCTGGCCACTGCAGAAGAGCCAGGCTTTTCCAAAACTTCCCAAAGCTTCTGTCTGACATTGGGACAGAGGCTACCGGAAAAGTCCTCTTCTTCATCTTGGGCATCCAGTTCTTCTGCATCTTTCTTGATGTCTAAGGCTTCACTCAGCTCCTTCCTCCTGAAGTACCTGTCCAGGAACCCCCCAGAGAGATTTTTAATACTGGCATGCATTTGTTGTTCTTATCCTCTACCATGTGAGGCATAAGAAGACATATGAAAGTACACTTTAAACGAACTCAGAATATCCTGATGTTAAGCACGTGGTTGAGCATTTTATTTATTTGAGACCCTATAGCATGTTCCCACTGACTTGATGTTCCTATTCCTCCACTTCACATCAGTGACCATTTGTACGTGCAGGGTATTTCCATAAAATTAGAGCAGACCAAAGATATAATCTGCATTTATTCTGGAAGGGTGTGATTTACATGGGTAGTGTTGACTGCAGTAGGATTAGGTGCACGATTAACGTATTCTTGTAAGGAATCCTGGCACAATGAGACCCTATGTTTCTAAATTGTCCTCAATTTTATGAAATACATTGCATTTTTATTACATTGGTATATATCTGTAATGCTAAAAGGGAAGGCATAATAAAAGTTATGCAGTTTATGTAAGAAGTTCTGATCAATACATGCTAAGATGACAAAACATATCATCTTACTTTCTTCAAATATTTAGATCCTCACACAATAAAGTGTGTAAACATCTTTCCTGAGTTAGTACTTCAGATTGTAAATGCATAGCTAAAAGTGCTTTGTTAGAACAAAGATATACTTACAGAACAGTTTCATGAAACAAGGACATTCTTAGAGTACAATGAAAAAATTCTTTTTTTCATATGTTTCTTGACTGCTGCAGATGTCAAGCTTTACACCAAGGGGTGAGGCAATTTTGCCTTCATCTGATGCACATTTACCCCTGCATATGCTGAAAACGTGTGTAGCAAATTGTACCACCAAAGAAGCAGGAGCTTTCAGTTGCACCCACAGGAGATGGAAGAAAGGGATCAGAACTAGGATCTAACTCTCCCAGCTGTCTAACTGGACCATGCTGGGTAGGATCTGTCTGGCATCGTTTTGTGGGCTTGTTTGTTTCTCTTTCTAATAATTTTGACACAGGTGCTTTAGATAAAGAGCATTTATACTCTTCAGAGAATTCATTTCCTCAGTACTAACAAATAAACCAGTAATACTAAAAAGAAGGCGGAGGGAAGAAAAAAATATTAACTGCAAATAGAATTAGCAGAAACATCCTGGCGATGGTTCAGTCAAAACCCACCTCGTGTCTGAGCTGCCTGTTACAATTTGTCTCCAGTGAGCCATGTTCCTGCTGCTGCTGCCCCCTCCCTGTAAGCTGCTACATCCATGTGTGATGCTTCCCATCAGGGCTGTTGGCTCCTCCTGGAGCCATGCCACCCACATGCACGCAGCCTGGCAGGTGACCACCCCCTGCTTCTGTCTCTCCAGCTGGGACCTGAAGATCCTCCAGAAGGGCAAGCATGGGGCAGGGAGGCTCCAAACCCTAGTGGCTCCAGGCCTGACTTCACATACAATCCACTCTGCCTAATACTGCCCAAAGTATTAGGCCCAAAGACAGTGCAACGACACCCCTGCTTTCACAACCCTTCTCATCTCTGGCGACATCCCTTTCTATTTTGAGCTTCCAGTACCAGTCTGAAGGTGGTATACGTGGATGCGGACCCTGCTCCTGTCAGGATCACCTCCTCCCATTTCCTATGCCCATTCAGTTCTCAAGTAGGATTCAGTAATGAATTCATCTAGAGTTGGGCATTACACCTCTTTCTTTTCCGGCCGCCTGGATCTCTCACCTGACTGTCCCCGCAAAAGAAGTCATGACTGAGCTCATCCAGCCCACACTCCCGCACTTCTCCTTTTCCCAGAACTCACCGGTCTCGACAGCAGGAATCGATGCTGAGTTCATCCAGCCCCCAGTACTGGATCTCTTGCAGGAAGGAGAGTGCACAGAGCTGCTCCATCACATGCAGTCTCCCTGTCTGGTAGTAATTCAGGATGTAGTGAAACGCCTGTGAGCTCCGGTCAAAGAAATATTCATTCTCCACTAGGTTGGCATCATCACAAAGCTCAAGAAGGCCAGAAGCCACATCCCGGGCAGCAGAGACCACTACAGCCAGTTTGCCAAGACGGGTGTCAGGGTAGCAAGACAAAGTTTGCTGGGACATCACAAAGCGGCTGCCTCCTACATTGATAGTAAAACAGTCCAAGGAGGGAATGACCTTTTGAAGCAGGGGCCCCTGCTCTTCCTCACTGGTGAAAACACTGGAGTCCAGGGAGCCCAGGGACGTGCTATTCCCTTGTTCCTCCAGGGATGCTTGGGAAGAAAGAGACATGCAGCAGGGAGGCGACTTCATCCTGTAGCTGCCAGCAGCAGCCCACACTCTCCTGGATTGAAAACACAACAGAGCTGCAGAGAATATAGCCCTGCTGGGGGTGGGCTGGGCCAGTTTTTGAGTGTGCTACTTTCAGATGCTTTCTTTACTGTCCCAGGGGCGCATCACTGTCCCCGGTTCCTTCAAATGATGCCTCCATCTGAGATAGAGGTTAAACACGGTGCTGAACAGCTCACTGCTATCTATACCTGTGATGATAAAGAAGTAACAAAGACACCTGAGACAATTTCAGCTCACCCTCTCTGCGCTGGAAGTGCCTGGCATCATCTGCCAGCGACAACCCGCAAGGCCCCTTCCACTTCAGTATTAATCTCTAACAGCTTGATCAAGCACCGATGAAGCCATGTGTGCACAAAACCCAACAAAACCCAACGCTGGCTGCAGAAGGGTCCCTGCATCGGGCCCTAAAGCTGTTTGACAGCAGCTCGACAAGGTGCTGCACCAAGCAGCAGCAGCGCCCCCTCACCCGCATGGCACAGCCACACCCCACACCCCCTCCCCAGAGGCCACCTGCCTCACAGCCCTCCCACCGCTGAGCTGGGCACCCGTTGTGTGCCCCATGGCACCCTCCTCCCCAAGCCCCCTGGCCTGCCCCACTGTGGCCCCCCTCCACCTACCCCACATGCTTCCCCTCTGCCCTCCTCCCCCCCACTCTGCAGCCTGCCCCTCTGCCAGCCCCACAGCACCCTCCACCACTTGCCACTCAGCCACCGCACAGCCTCCACTCCACCTGCCCCACAGCACCCTCCTCCCCGAGCCCCATCACCCACCCCCCCCGCCCCACGGCGCGCTCCTCCACTCCTCCACCCGCCCCACAGCCTGCCCCCGCCGGTCCCAGCAGCGCGACCGGCCCCGGGACCACCCCCCACCCCGGCCGCCGCCCTCGCACTTGGCCGCGAGCCGCTCCCGCAGTTGCCCGCCCGGCCGCGGCCGCAGCCGCGCAGCGGCCCCTGGGCGCCCCGGCTGGGGCTGGGGCAGCCGCCGCTCCGAGCCCACCGCGGCGGCGCAGCGCGGGGGTCCGCGGCGCCTTACCTGCGGCTGCGGCCGCGCCCGCCGCCCCCTCGGAGCCTCCCTGTGCCCGCTGCCCCGGCTCCAAACTTCTGGGCAGCGCCGGAGCGCCTCCATGGCGGGGCGTGTACGCGCTGCGGGGGGAGCGAAGGCGGGAGCGCAGGGGCTGCGCGCTCGTTGCGCGGCGCCGCCGCCTTCTGCTGCGTGTCCCCCGCCGGGGGGGCGGCCCGGCCCGGCCCGGCGAGGCGGCTCCCCCCGCCTGCCGGCCCCGAGCAGCCCGGCGGCGGCGGCGGCGGTGGGGACCCGCGCTCGGCGCGCTGCCCCGGGCGGCCGGCCGGCGCTGCTGCGCGGCACCTGCGCCCTGCCCGTGGGCTCGTCCAAGGGACGGAGCAAATTCACACCCGGAACACACGCTTCTACAAGTAAATCCACTAAATAATTTTGAGGGCCAACCCCTAACACTCTTAATATCCGTATAATTAAAAAAAAGAAGTCTCTGAAGGTATCTCCATTTATGCCCGTGACCAAAAGTCAACGGTCACTCAAGTGAAACAGACATCGTAAAGGCCAGGCAATACACGTGAACGTGTGTATTTTAACTTAGCTGCCTTGAGTCTTTTTTCAGAAATGCTGGAATACCTTTTGCATCTTCCTATGTTGATTGTAATTCCTCAATAAAAGAGTGCAAGAGTTATATCTGCCCCGTTAATATTTTACCTCTTCTAATAGGAAACAATTATTTCTAGCAAATTATAAATTATTCACTTTGCTTTTTTTTTGCTGACTCTTATTCTGAGCTAAGGCAGGCAGCTGCCTCCTTTGCCTACCCACGCTGCATTAGAGAGGAAGTAAAGGAAGTATTTTTTTACTTACCTGCTGGGAAGTAAAATTCTGTTGTACAAAAAACGTGGCTTTGTATGTCATGCCACAGACTTTTGATCACCTGTCACTTGAATTAAGTGCAACTGTGTACAATTGCACAGTACTTACATTTATTTCACAAAGATTTTCTAACAGTTCATCTTTTGGATACCAGTAATCTTCTGTACTTAAATAATGATGAACCAAATATTTACTGAATTGCAACAGAGCAACACCTGAAGTAATCCTTCTGCATTCCTACTCAGCACTTAGCTGGAATTGGAATCTGTTCTAGTGTACTGTTCTTTAAAAAAAACTTTTCATCAATTGGAAAAAATCCAATGAAGAACAGCAAGAGTAGGACTTGGAAGACATGGCCCAAGGAGAAAAAGTAGGGTGGGTTAGCTTACCATGGAGGAGAATGGGGTGTTATTAACAGTCTTCAGATACATAAAAGGCTACTGCAAAGCTGAAGGGTATAATCTGTTCTCCGTGACCTCACTGGACAAGCATAGACATAGTGGGGTTGAATGACAGCAAAGAGATTTAGGGTAATGATTAGGAGGATTTCAGCTGTGAGGATGATGAACAGGTTGTCTGTCGCTGGTGGTCAAAGAACTGACTGGACAAAGATCGATCAGGAATAACAGCAGTTTGGCATACCATTTTCTGAAAAAAAAATTGAAAAAAAATTCAGTGAATAATGGAAAAAACATGAATTCACTTCTGCTCTTCCATCCAAACTCTCAACTACTGTTGTGAAGCCTGCTTCCAGGTATAGCCCATTTTTAGTCTGCCTAATTGCCATTCAGCAGTGCAGTTCCTGTGATGTATAGCTCTTAAGCCAGCACTTAATTATGAGTAAGAGTAATCATAATTTAAAAAATCATTAAAAAGACCATCAGTAATGAGAAGTAAGTACTTCACAACTGCAAGATGTCTTATTGAAATAGACCTGTAATTCTTCAGTCATAAAACCATTCCCTCAACCTCATTTCAGACTACTCTTTTCAGCAGCTGTTCTCTCTGTTAGCAGGAACTACTCTTCCAGGTGTATTTTCTCCATTGGTGTATGTCACGCTTTCTACGCTTGCTTGTCTTGACTTTGCTAACATAACACCCCTCCCCCCCACCAACATTGTCAGCCTGCTCCTTATTCCAGTGTGATATGTGGTCTGAAAGCAGCCCCCTGCCTCTACCATGCCTCAAGGCTGTGCTTTTGCGGTTAGTCCAGGTCCACTGGTATATCCAAGACTCTGTCTAAAAGTTTTGCTTTTGTCCAGTTAAAGTGGGTATCTAATTCACACCATCATTAAAACTAGAAAAAGCTTGTTCTGAAAATACTCTGATGTGTAAATTTTCTGCATGCATATAAGACTCTGAGAGATCAGGTTATTTTCTGTTTACCTGTGTCATTTATGGAGTAATGACCATATGAAGGTGTGTATATATATATATATATATATGTATATATAAATATATATATATGACCTCAAAGTTAAATTTTTATCTGATTATCAAGTGTTCATATTGTCTCCAAAGTGACAGAGGTGCACTTCTCTCCAAGCCATTTATTAAGGTTATGCTTTACATCAATTTTGTGCGATGGATATGCATTCTAAACACTCACTTCTCATCACAGGAAATCAGCATAATCCACACACTTCCATGATGGTGTCAATTCACATCACTAGAAAATGGGGGTTAGTAGAAGTAGTTTCACAAAAAATATTATTTAATTAGATAGATCTGGGCATAGTGTGGTATCTGAGTTCTGAGTTCTAGCTCTCTGGTAGTTGTAAATTTAGATTTTTATTAAGAAAGAGCTTTCAGAAATAATTCAGAGGAAAATATCTTATAAGTAGCAAGGCTCAAAAATAGAGCCTTATTTATTTATTTTTATTTTTCTCTCCTAGAAACACAGGAAACATGGACTACTGGTCCGTTTTCATTTCCTGGGGGACTCAGCTATTTGTTGTTCCTGCTCGTTTGTACACCTGGAACCAAAGCAACAGCTTTCATAATTTTATCATTCCCTTGGCAAATCCGTTCAGGCAACTGTATTCTTTTTCCATTGAAGTGGTGGCAAAAATTAATTTAGCAGTACAAAGAGAGAGTCATTTGGACTTATAAACTCTGCCAGGGAAGGGCTGCTTCTGAAGTGAACCATGAATGTTTCCAAGGCTATTTGGCTCACGGAATTTATAACATTGAATAGGATCAAGTCTATTTAGTTTGGAGATGTGGTTCAGACTGAAGGGGTTACACAGTACTGTACTGCCGGGACAGAAATGTCCGTAACAACTGACTGATAGTGACATATGTCTGAACTACCACCTTTACCAGTGCTCGTGCTGATATTTCACTGGTATGATACCACTGACAGAAGAAAGAGATTTGCTTATTTCAAAAAGAGTACAGAGAATTTTTTTCTGGAATGCTGAAATGTGAGATACAACCCAGTATGTCTGTTGTGGGAGTTGAAAAATTTGCTTCAGCAGAAAACCAGCTGTTACAAAAACCTCTTTTATAATATGTTTTCCTGGTCTCCTCTATTTCTTGTGTTGAAAGCTGTGATTTTATGACAATTTTGTAGATGCTTTTTACAGCTAGGATGATTGTAATACAGGAAAAAGCTGGGATGTACCTCCCAAAATTTGTCCTTGTCTTTTCAAATACCCTTGATTCTGTTCTCATAGAAGTAATGCTCCAGAATCAACTGATTTTAAGTTACTAGGGTATCTTATGCATCATATTTCCAAATTGTTAAGGTGTTTTGATCTTATATATTAGTCTGTATTTGGAATGTAAGACTGAGGTAACTGTCCTAGGTCTTATGTGGTAGAACAGGAGGTTAGGAAAAGATCATGACAAGTACGACATATCTAGAGAGAACCTACCCAAGGAATATCTTCATAGTTTCCAGCAGCACAGGGACTTGATGAGCCAGAGGCTGCATCTCGTCTGACATGTTTAATAACATTTTATGACTCTCCAAATCCATTTTTGAACCCCTTTCTGTTTTGATACTGTAACACTATGCAAGGATCTCTGCAATTTAACTCTGCACTGTGTGAAAGAACAATTCCTTTTTTTTTTTGTCTGAACCTGTTACTGTGCAGTTCCATTGAGTCTTCCTTTGTTCTTGTGCTATACGTGCCGGATAACTGGGTCTTACTTGTGTTTCCAACACCATTCATGATTTTGTTGGTATCTGCCGTAGTGTAGTTTCTATGGAAGTGATAAGTTTCAAGAATATAACTGTAAGGGATAGCTTTTTATAGGCATCCAAGCTTTGTAAGTAACACATAACATAAAGGGTTAAAATTAACGGATTTTGATGGGTTCAGTATTTTGTCATTTGTCCATTACAGACTTTGGACTCTAGGCAGCCCATTGAACTCTGAGTTTCATTACATTCGACACTATACAAAATCCATATAATAAACTCAATTCCCTTGACATAAATTAAGAGTAGCTTCCCTAAAATGATGGTGCTAATGGCTAGACTCTCTGCTGAATCCTCTCCTTTGGTTAGTACAGAATTATAGACTCTTCGTGAGTCAGCTGTGGTTCCTTTACAGACTAGTTATGTGAAGCCCAGCCTCCCTTAGGTCCTAGTAGCCTGGGAGCTACTGTAACCGCAGTCCAGCAATAACAGAGGAAAGAAGAACTGAAACCTAGAAATTCTCTAGACAACCTTATTCTATTTTCTTGGCAAATGAAGTAAGAGCTTATTAGAACAGCTTTATCCCAGCCAGGATTATTCTGCCTTTCTTGTGGAAATGGTCCAACTGAAACCAGACAGATTTCACTCTTTTTGAGCTGGCTGAGTAGCACAGACAGATCAGAAGAATACATGCAGTTTGGTCCACATTGTGTGAAAACACTTCAAGAGCAAGGAATCAGGGCTATGTTAAGAAAGCTGTTTTCGGTATCTTTGAGCACTACCCACTTTCAGAACCTATTTATTTTCTTGCCTTTTACAATGTAGTAGGAAGTAAAAAAAGAGGTGCTAGGGAGGTAGCTCTGTAAAGCAACCTACACACATGAGCAGTTTTTATTGAAAGTAAGGGCTAACTTTATGTACAACGACTGCCTAGACAGGCATGTTCATGTTTTCTACTGAAACTGTAATGGAAATAGATTTATAACGTATAAAACAGTTTAAGAAACAGTGTATGTAATGCTAGGCTGAATGTTATGCTACCTTTGTTTTAAGTAGATTGGTAAAGAAGGGATTTAATAAGAATTCTCAAATTTTAATATTAGCTGCAGTATGCCAAATATCCCAAAGTCCTCAAGTCCTCAGAGATAAATAAAACATATGCAATCAGACCTGAACATTGACCTGCCTAATGCATTTTTTAGGAGCTATTAACTCCTTTCTCCTATCATAGAACAGATGCAACCCAGCCAAGGATGATTACATACAAATGTCAAGAGGAGGAACACTTTTTTTAAATAAAGCCATGGTCTGTTACTTCAAAGGACAGCTTCAGTGGCTTAGTATTCAAAATAATGCCTTATTTTTAAAAAATAGTAAAGCAGAACAAAAAGAGTGAAGCCAGAAATATTCAACACAGGATCTTTAAGCTGAGATACATTCATACTCTCAGAGCCAGAAGCAACTTGTGAAAAGAACCTTTTCAGTCCTCAGCAAAAGAGATTAATTTTTAGTTATTAAGTGCATGCAGTGTTCTAGGTGCTTTTTACCCAGAATTACTTGCTTTATTCAGCAGTTAACCTCACTGCTTGATCAGCCAAAGCAAAGCTTTTGGTCCATTCCTTAAACTCTAAATTACTTGTCCTTCAGGTTAAATTGCTAATTTGACAAATGTCAGTTCCTCTCTGCTAGCTATTGGGGTAAACTTTGCAGGCTTTAAATTCCTGTTGTATTCATTCTTTTCTTTAGCCTGTTCCAATAACTACTTTACAGTGTTAAGGTTCTTCACTAGTTTCTCTTTTGCTAATTTATGAGGCTTAAACTTCTACTTTCCTTCAAGATGACGTCCAAGAGTGTCTCACCTTATTACTTGGCCTCTTTCTTTGGCTGTATCTCAGCTGACTTGCAAGTGCTTGCTGGAGTGCATCTCAGGCTGCTGATCTCTAGTCATTGACATGAGGACCTGTTTGAACTGTGTTATGGGTCCTATCTGGCTTGCGTGTCCTTTTAAGGGAAACCAAAATGAAAGTGAATATGAGGTGGATCAATACGGACTTTAGGCATGCATTGGATGCACAGTTGGACTAGAGAAGCTGGAATTTTTTACATATCTCACAGTCTAGACATGATTTCAGTGTATAATTTCTGTAAATGTTTACTAATGATGCTTCAGTGCTAGATGTTAGCTGCTCTCGTGATTGCTTTACCACTTGTTCCCTTCTAGCTGCGTGCCCTGCAATTTCTACCTGAAAAAAAGTCTTAATGTTTCACAATATTCTCTCTCAAATCCTTTCTTATGACATTTCTATTCTGCTTCCTACAAGATGTAACTTATAAAAATTACACCTTTGTTTTAGATTATGCCCTTTTACAGTACTTGTGTTCTATGCCTGTTTGTGCATCTATGCCTGCTGTGCTGTCCAGCTCCTCGACAGGAAAAAACAGTTTCTGATTAGGTTCTAGATATAAATTCCTTACAGCGGTTATATAGAGTAAAAGTGAAAAAGAGGTAGTTAAATCTTTTGTAGAGAGAGACCTTCCCTCTGGAATTTCAAACCAACACTGATGTTCACTGCTCAAATCCAGACTCTTCTCCATGGACGCTTGTTACGTTCTCATATATAACTTGACATCATTAACGCTAACAGCACCACAGCATGTTTTCTCAGGATGGCACATTTGTTTATAAGGTAAGGAGAGGAACACAGAAGACTGCATATAATAACACCACCTACTGCCACAGTGTTATATTTGGCTAGTAAAAGCTATGGAAAAAGTTGTGCTCACTCTTCCCTTCAGAAACTGAAAAACTTCTCCAGCTATTCCCATTTTTTTCTTATCCAGCATTGATGTTTTGATGACTTTTCATTGCTCTTATTGGACCAGAAGAACCACTTCTGTAAATTACATTTCATGGTGAGACCTCTGTATGGAGACTTGGTGAAGTCAGCGAGGCTCTGAGATCTGAAGATCTGAAAGATCTTACAAAGAATTTTGCATATCTTTAATTTTATGCACTTTATTGTCTCACCTACTTCAAGGTAGTCCTATATCTATGTAGTTCAATAGCTGAGAAGGGAAGAGTGCAAGACAGAAAAATCTCCTAGTTAGGGACTTAACTATTCTAAGGAACAATGTGTAATGTTGAGTATAGCAAATGAGTAACACATAAAGTAGTATTAATAATACAGTGCAATACCACAGTTGAGTGTACAAAAGAAAACATTTTATTTTTCACATGAAAATATTGGGAGGGTTCTTTACTTAAATGTTGTATGTGTAAGTCCATTGGTATTAATTAAAATTAGGCTTTTTGAGAAACTATTTCATTGTTAACATCATATCTTAGCAAAGATGGAAGGCCACCCTCTTTTAAGTTTCAAACATCTCTCGAGCAATAAAATTTATGAAAGACATTGGCTCCAGAATCTGTGAATGTTCATTTTATTATGCAATGCATTGTGATCTACTTTTGGCATACTGGATAATAAAAATACCTTTTTTTCCATAGGCTTTAATTTAGTGCTTATTATTTGTCCCAGTTATAAAAGGATAGAAAGTATAACAGCCAATAGCAGACATATCTTAAAGAAATGATGCAATCAGTTCCAATTTATTAAAATATTACCTACTATTATATAAATCAGAGACAGTCTCTCACCTATACTTCCTATGGAAAATAGTTATTTTAGAGAAAACTAACCATTTTTTGTTAAGATTTATATAGCACCAGCAAAGTTACCTCTGGCAGCTTTAAAGTATTAATTGAGCCATTCATAAAACTTGTACATTGCAATTAATTTGTATATTTGCACTAAAAGAAAAAGATTCAGTCCATCTCTCTAGGTATTTAACAATTCAGTCTTCGTCCCTCATAGGCATAATAACTGAGCACCCTATAAGAAACAGGAGAACCAGAACAGGCATGTCTTCATACGGAAAAATCATCTTCATAGAAACAACTTTAGATGATTTCATACTGTGCAAAAGAGAAACATGTTCAGGCAATTTCATCTCCACTGCTACTCTATTGACCTTAAGTGGGCTTCCTTTTTCCCCACAATAGTGCTGCAAGCATTTTACGTATTGAGTAATTTTCTTAATTAATAATGCCAAAAAAACTTATTTGGCTTAGTATGTAAAGTGACTGTTCACCAACTCTTTATTCATTCGAAGTGGGTTAAGAGCCTCTAAATTTACAAAGCTGATTTGAGCTTATTAGCTAGCCTCATGTATATCACTGTAGTAAGAATAATTCGTTTTGCTAGAGGAACTGTGGTTCTTAAGTGGCTATTATGTGCAAATTGACTGCCTGCGTTTGTGACCAACCACATAATTGACCAACTCTGTCTGTCTATGAAAAGCAGAGGTCTCTTTGCTCTGCTAGTCACCTGTAGCCACTTTTAGTCAATGAAGAGAAATAAGAGCATCAAAGGAGCAATTCATTAGCTATGTTTTACACATCTACTTTAGGATGGAATGAATCACACCTTATCAAGGTCCATTTGTCTCCATTGGCTCTAAGCAAAGTCTAGACAACCAGCTGAGATGCAGATACCTACATTGCAGATTTCTATAGTTTTGTCAGATGAATCTGAGTCTAGATTTTTTTCCTTTTTTTGTATTTTTTATGTTTTTGTAAAATAAAGTACTCCTTTACTAACTACCTAAATCAATGTAGTTATTAACAATTGTTTACCAACACAAAAAAATACTGCACCACACACACATTCTAGTAACTATGAAAATACTTTGTACTTTTGAAATAACATCTTTTAGTCTGGCGTCAGGAATCTAATTTCTGCCCTGTACAATTAGGCTGTACTTTATTGTTCTGGTAGACACACCAGGACATTTCATGCTTCCAGCTGGCTGAATGTCTCTGAGAGATCCGTATGGGAGTAGACGACAAAGGGGTGAACTTCACTGGAGAGACATTCATCGCTGCTGGTGCAGAGTAGGGAAAGCGTGTATGCTGACTTCTTCGCTTGTGCGCCGGAATTTATTTGTGGTAGGGAAGTAGTCCTTGTTCCCTGGAGAGCTTTAGGAATGCAATTCTGAGAAAACTGCCATGGGCTGAAACAGGCATTGTTTCTCAGTCTGAACCTTTCACATTTGCAGGAGCAGTACCTTATTAACTAGCCACTGTAAATTTTCCAAGTTTTTTTACCAGGTCAATAACATGACCTGAACATAACTCACTGGAAAAATTCCCTTGTTTCACACACTATGACATGCACACAAGACTGTAGGTATAGAGGTTAATGAAGTTTCATGACATTTTTGTTATACGAGAAGGGACTGAATTCTAAAAAATCAAGTCGTATGTTATTACATTTGAACAGTAATAGGCAAACACAATAATTTACATTCAATACCTAGAAAAACAAACTATCTGCTAAGATAGTCTACCTTATCATATTTTAAAAGCTATACTGCAAGAGATAACTAGTCTTACAGATGATTCTCACACACCATTAGTAACCTGTGTGGAAGTTGGTTGAATGTATATAACAGGAGGAAATAATGGTATCTAAGCAAATATACGACTGCAATCACCTCAAATCTCTATAAAACTAGATAAATTAGCACTGATTCCCCTCATATACAGTATTCCAATTACAGCTGAATCAGTTTCAATATTTGAAGGTATTCACTTATTAAAACTACAGCAGGCAATGTTTTTATAGAAGTCAGTAGATGTATGTTTATGAATATGAGCCTGTTTGCTAGAAAAATTCTGATTAATGTCTCCAGTTTTTATAAGTCCTTCATTGTTAATGGATAGAATTTCCTAGGGATGCTGATGGGTGTACTGACCAATTTCATTCCTTTGTTCAGGTTGCTTGAGCCTTGGTAGAAGTTTAATGTAATTTTAAATAGTAAGAGAAAATTCATATTCCATCAGACTCTAGGATGGTAGTGCTAATAAAGAATTCACAGAGTATAGTACTAAATGGTTCAGTGATCAGGTTTGGATCCAATTGACAGTTTCCAAGGGAATTTTACGACACTGACAAATTTCTCTCTTGATTTCGGCTCTCAGGATTTTGAAGCCTGTGGAATATTACTGCAACTTGAGAAAAAAATAAAAGTATTAACTTCACAGAAGACTCATCATGTTATTAAACTTGTTTAGGAGATTTTTTAAACAGCCCATAACACATTTAAAACTTTTAAAGGCCTATGGTCAATATATACACCAAGTCTAGCTAACTGTCATTGAACACATAAGACCCATGCAAGCCTCCGAGGGAAAAGTAGTGCTGGGAAGAGCTTTGATGCAGTCGGGCATTTCCTTTGGCATGCCCTTTGCAGCCTCACCCCACCTGTGGCCCTCTGCTTTATCCCAAACCTAACCCTAACCCTAAGCCTAAGCCGAAGCCTAAGCCTAAGCCTAACCCTAACCTCTGGTGAGCTCTGACACTTAACTCACCAGCACCACACGAGGCTTTGTGGGCAAAGTAGTGGTGGGGTCAAGCTTGGTGGAGCCCCGCATTTCCTTTGGCATGCCCTTTGCAGCATCACCCCACCTGTGGCCCTACGCTTTCTCCCTCTCCTAACCCTAACCCTAACCCTAAGCCTAACCCTAACCCTAACCCTGACCGTCAACCTGCCAGCACCAAGCAAGGGCCCCAAGGGAAAAGTCGTGGTGGGGTCAAGCTTGGTGGAGCCCCGCATTTCCTTTGGCATGCCCTTTGCAGCCCCACCCCACCTGTGGCCCTACGCTTTCTCCCTCTCCTAACCCTAACCCTAACCCTAACCCTAACCCTAACCCTAACCCTAACCCGAACCTCTGGTTAGGACTGACCCTAAACCTGGAAGCACCAGGCAAGGGCCCCAAGGGAAAAGTCGTGGAGGGGTCAAGCTTGGTGGAGCCCCGCATTTCCTTTGGCATGCCCTTTGCAGCCTCACCCCACCTGTGGCCCTACGCTTTTTCTCTCTCCTAACCCTAACCCTAACCCTAACCCTAACCCTAACCCTAAGCCTAACCCTAACCCTAACCTCTGGTTAGGACTGACCGTCAACCTGGCAGCACCAGGCAAGGGTCCCAAGGGAAAAGTCGTGGAGGGGTCAAGCTTGGTGGAGCCCCGCATTTCCTTTGGCATGCCCTTTGCAGCCTCACCCCACCTGTGGCCCTACGCTTTCTCCCTCTCCTAACCCTAACCCTAACCCGAACCCTAACCCTAAGCCTAACCCTAACCCTAACCCTGACCGTCAACCTGGCAGCACCAGGCAAGGGCCCCAAGGGAAAAGTAGTGGAGGGGTCAAGCTTGGTGGAGCCCCGCATTTCCTTTGGCATGCCCTTTGCAGCCTCACCCCACCTGTGGCCCTACGCTTTTTCTCTCTCCTAACTCTAACCCTAACCCTAACCCTAACCCTAACCCTAACCCTAACCCTAACCTCTGGTTAGGACTGACCCTCAACCTGACAGCACCAGGCAAGGGCCCCAAGGGAAAAGGAGTGGTGGGGTCAAGCTTGGTGGAGCCCCGCATTTCCTTTGGCATGCCCTTTGCAGCCTCACCCCACCTGTGGCCCTATGCTTTCTCCCTCTCCTAACCCTAACCCTAACTCGAACCCAAACCTCTGGTTAGGACTGACCGTCAACCTGGCAGCACCAGGCAAGCCCCAAGGGAAAAGTAGTGGTGGGGTCAAGCTTGGTGGAGCCCCGCATTTCCTTTGGCATGCCCTTTGCAGCCTCACCCCACCTGTGGCCCTACGCTTTCTCCCTCTCCTAACCCTAACCCTAACCCGAACCCTAACCTCTGGTTAGGACTGACTCTCAACCTGGCAGCACCAGGCAAGGGCCCCAAGGGAAAAGTTGTGGTGGGAGGAAGCTTGGTGGAGCCCCGCATTTCCTTTGGCATGCCCTTTGCAGCCTCACCCCACCTGTGGCCCTACGATTTCTCCCTCTCCTAACCCTAACCCTAACCCTAACCCTAAGCCTAACCCTAACCCTAATCCTGACCGTCAACCTGGTAGCACCAGGAAAGGGCCCCAAGGAAAAAGTAATGGTGGGGTCAAGCATGGTGGAGCCCCGCTTTTCCTTTGGCATGCCCTTTGCAGCCCCACCCCACCTGTGGCCCTACGCTTTCTCCCTCTCCTAACCCTAACCCTAACTCGAACCCGAACCTCTGGTTAGGACTGACTCTCAACCTGGCAGCACCAGGCAAGGGCCCCAAGGGAAAAGTAGTGGAGGGGTCAAGCTTGGTGGAGCCCCGCATTTCCTTTGGCATGCCCTTTGCAGCCCCACCCCACCTGTGGCCCTACGCTTTCTCCCTCTCCTAACCCTAACCCTAACCCGAACCCTAACCCTAACCCTAACCCTGACCGTCAACCTGCTGGCACCAGGCAAGGGCCCCAAGGGAAAAGTAGTGGTGGGGTCAAGCTTGGTGGAGCCCCGCATTTCCTTTGGCATGCCCTTTGCAGCCTCACCCCACCTGTGGCCCTACGCTTTCTCCCTCTCCTAACCCTAACCCTAACCCGAACCCTAACCCAAAGCCTAACCCTAACCCTAACCCTGACCGTCAACCTGCTGGCACCAGGCAAGGGCCCCAAGGGAAAAGTAGTGGAGGGGTCAAGCTTGGTGGAGCCCCGCATTTCCTTTGGCATGCCCTTTGCAGCCTCACCCCACCTGTGGCCCTACGCTTTTTCTCTCTCCTAACTCTAACCCTAACCCTAACCCTAACCCTAACCCTAACCCTAACCCTAACCTCTGGTTAGGACTGACCCTCAACCTGGTAGCACCAGGCAAGGGCCCCAAGGGAAAAGGAGTGGTGGGGTCAAGCTTGGTGGAGCCCCGCATTTCCTTTGGCATGCCCTTTGCAGCCTCACCCCACCTGTGGCCCTATGCTTTCTCCCTCTCCTAACCCTAACCCTAACTCGAACCCAAACCTCTGGTTAGGACTGACCGTCAACCTGGCAGCACCAGGCAAGCCCCAAGGGAAAAGTAGTGGTGGGGTCAAGCTTGGTGGAGCCCCGCATTTCCTTTGGCATGCCCTTTGCAGCCTCACCCCACCTGTGGCCCTACGCTTTCTCCCTCTCCTAACCCTAACCCTAACCCGAACCCTAACCTCTGGTTAGGACTGACTCTCAACCTGGCAGCACCAGGCAAGGGCCCCAAGGGAAAAGTTGTGGTGGGAGGAAGCTTGGTGGAGCCCCGCATTTCCTTTGGCATGCCCTTTGCAGCCTCACCCCACCTGTGGCCCTACGATTTCTCCCTCTCCTAACCCTAACCCTAACCCTAACCCTAAGCCTAACCCTAACCCTAATCCTGACCGTCAACCTGCCAGCACCAGGAAAGGGCCCCAAGGGAAAAGTAATGGTGGGGTCAAGCATGGTGGAGCCCCGCTTTTCCTTTGGCATGCCCTTTGCAGCCCCACCCCACCTGTGGCCC
Organism: Struthio camelus; assembly: GCF_040807025.1. Classification (NCBI taxonomy): domain Eukaryota; kingdom Metazoa; phylum Chordata; class Aves; order Struthioniformes; family Struthionidae; genus Struthio; species Struthio camelus. The sequence goes on from NC_090943.1 coordinate 153,738,846, forward strand.
TACGCTTTCTCCCTCTCCTAACCCTAACCCTAACCCTAACCCGAACCTCTGGTTAGGACTGACTCTCAACCTGGCAGCACCAGGCAAGGGCCCCAAGGGAAAAGTAGTGGAGGGGTCAAGCTTGGTGGAGCCCCGCATTTCCTTTGGCATGCCCTTTGCAGCCCCACCCCACCTGTGGCCCTACGCTTTCTCCCTCTCCTAACCCTAACCCTAACCCGAACCCTAACCCTAACCCTAACCCTGACCGTCAACCTGCTGGCACCAGGCAAGGGCCCCAAGGGAAAAGTAGTGGTGGGGTCAAGCTTGGTGGAGCCCTGCATTTCCTTTGGCATGCCCTTTGCAGCCTCACCCCACCTGTGGCCCTACGCTTTCTCCCTCTCCTAACCCTAACCCGAACCCTAACCCTAACCTCTGGTTAGGACTGACTGTCAACCTGCTGGCACCAGGCAAGGGCCCCAAGGGAAAAGTAGTGGAGGGGTCAAGCTTGGTGGAGCCCCGCATTTCCTTTGGCATGCCCTTTGCAGCCTCACCCCACCTGTGGCCCTATGCTTTCTCCCTCTCCTAACCCGAACCCTAACCCGAACCCTAACCCTGACCGTCAACCTGCCGGCACCAGGCAAGGGCCCCAAGGGAAAAGTAGTGGTGGGGTCAAGCTTGGTGGAGCCCCGCATTGCCTTTGGCATGCCCTTTGCAGCCCCACCCCACCTGTGGCCCTACGCTTTCTCCCTCTCCTAACCCTAACCTTAACCCGAACCCTAACCCTAACCTCTGGTTAGGACTGACCATCAACCTGGCAGCACCAGGCAAGGGCCCCAATGGAAAAGTAGTGGAGGGGTCAAGCTTGGTGGAGCCCCACATTTCCTTTGGCATGCCCTTTGCAGCCTCACCCCACCTGTGGCCCTATGCTTTCTCCCTCTCCTAACCCTAACCCTAACCCTAACCCTAACCCTGACCGTCAACCTGCCGGCACCAGGCAAGGGCCCCAAGGGAAAAGTAGTGGTGGGGTCAAGCATCTTGGAGCCCCGCTTTTCCTTTGGCATGCCCTTTGCAGCCCCACCCCACCTGTGGCCCTACGCTTTCTCCATAACCCTAACCCTAACCCTAACCCGAACCCTAACTCGAACCTCTGGTTAGGACTGACCGTCAACCTGGCAGCACCAGGCAAGGGCCCCAAGGGAAAAGTAGTGGAGGGGTCAAGCTTGGTGGAGCCCCGCATTTCCTTTGGCATGCCCTTTGCAGCCTCACCCCACCTGTTGCCCTACGCTTTTTCTCTCTCCTAACCCTAACCCTAACCCTAACCCTAACCCGAACCCTAAGCCTAACCTCTGGTTAGGACTGACCCTCAACCTGACAGCACCAGGCAAGGGTCCCAAGGGAAAAGTCGTGGTGGGGTCAAGCTTGGTGGAGCCCCGCATTGCCTTTGGCATGCCCTTTGCAGCCTCACCCCACCTGTGGCCCTACGCTTTCTCCCTCTCCTAACCCTAACCCTAACCCTAACCCTAACCTCTGGTTAGGACTGACCGTCAACCTGGCAGCACCAAGCAAGGGCCCCAAGGGAAAAGTCGTGGTGGGGTCAAGCTTGGTGGAGCCCCGCATTTCCTTTGGCATGCCCTTTGCAGCCTCACCCCACCTGTGGCCCTACGATTTCTCCCTCTCCTAACCCTAACCCTAACCCTAACCCTAAGCCTAACCCTAATCCTGACCGTCAACCTGGTAGCACCAGGAAAGGGCCCCAAGGGAAAAGTAATGGTGGGGTCAAGCATGGTGGAGCCCCGCATTTCCTTTGGCATGCCCTTTGCAGCCTCACCCCACCTGTGGCCCTACGCTTTCTCCCTCTCCTAACCCTAACCCTAACTCTAACCCTAACCTCTGGTTAGGACTGACCGTCAACCTGGCAGCACCAGGCAAGGGCCCCAAGGGAAAAGTAGTGGAGGGGTCAAGCTTGGTGGAGCCCCGCATTTCCTTTGGCATGCCCTTTGCAGCTCTACCCCACCTGTTGCCCTACGCTTTCTCCCTCTCCTAACCCTAACCCTAACCCTAACCCTAACCCTAACCCGAACCTCTGGTTAGGACTGACCCTAAACCTGGCAGCACCAGGCAAGGGCCCCAAGGGAAAAGTAGTGGAGGGGTCAAGCTTGGTGGAGCCCCGCATTTCCTTTGGCATGCCCTTTGCAGCCCCACCCCACCTGTGGCCCTACGCTTTCTCCCTCTCCTAACCCTAACCCTAACCCGAACCCTAACCCTAACCCTAACCCTGACCGTCAACCTGCTGGCACCAGGCAAGGGCCCCAAGGGAAAAGTAGTGGTGGGGTCAAGCTTGGTGGAGCCCTGCATTTCCTTTGGCATGCCCTTTGCAGCCTCACCCCACCTGTGGCCCTACGCTTTCTCCCTCTCCTAACCCTAACCCGAACCCTAACCCTAACCTCTGGTTAGGACTGACTGTCAACCTGCTGGCACCAGGCAAGGGCCCCAAGGGAAAAGTAGTGGAGGGGTCAAGCTTGGTGGAGCCCCGCATTTCCTTTGGCATGCCCTTTGCAGCCTCACCCCACCTGTGGCCCTATGCTTTCTCCCTCTCCTAACCCGAACCCTAACCCGAACCCTAACCCTGACCGTCAACCTGCCGGCACCAGGCAAGGGCCCCAAGGGAAAAGTAGTGGTGGGGTCAAGCTTGGTGGAGCCCCGCATTGCCTTTGGCATGCCCTTTGCAGCCCCACCCCACCTGTGGCCCTACGCTTTCTCCCTCTCCTAACCCTAACCTTAACCCGAACCCTAACCCTAACCTCTGGTTAGGACTGACCATCAACCTGCCAGCACCAGGCAAGGGCCCCAATGGAAAAGTAGTGGAGGGGTCAAGCTTGGTGGAGCCCCACATTTCCTTTGGCATGCCCTTTGCAGCCTCACCCCACCTGTGGCCCTATGCTTTCTCCCTCTCCTAACCCTAACCCTAACCCTAACCCTAACCCTGACCGTCAACCTGCCGGCACCAGGCAAGGGCCCCAAGGGAAAAGTAGTGGTGGGGTCAAGCATCTTGGAGCCCCGCTTTTCCTTTGGCATGCCCTTTGCAGCCCCACCCCACCTGTGGCCCTACGCTTTCTCCATAACCCTAACCCTAACCCTAACCCGAACCCTAACTCGAACCTCTGGTTAGGACTGACCGTCAACCTGGCAGCACCAGGCAAGGGCCCCAAGGGAAAAGTAGTGGAGGGGTCAAGCTTGGTGGAGCCCCGCATTTCCTTTGGCATGCCCTTTGCAGCCTCACCCCACCTGTTGCCCTACGCTTTTTCTCTCTCCTAACCCTAACCCTAACCCTAACCCTGACCCGAACCCTAAGCCTAACCTCTGGTTAGGACTGACCCTCAACCTGACAGCACCAGGCAAGGGTCCCAAGGGAAAAGTCGTGGTGGGGTCAAGCTTGGTGGAGCCCCGCATTGCCTTTGGCATGCCCTTTGCAGCCTCACCCCACCTGTGGCCCTACGCTTTCTCCCTCTCCTAACCCTAACCCTAACCCTAACCCTAACCTCTGGTTAGGACTGACCGTCAACCTGGCAGCACCAAGCAAGGGCCCCAAGGGAAAAGTCGTGGTGGGGTCAAGCTTGGTGGAGCCCCGCATTTCCTTTGGCATGCCCTTTGCAGCCTCACCCCACCTGTGGCCCTACGATTTCTCCCTCTCCTAACCCTAACCCTAACCCTAACCCTAAGCCTAACCCTAATCCTGACCGTCAACCTGGTAGCACCAGGAAAGGGCCCCAAGGGAAAAGTAATGGTGGGGTCAAGCATGGTGGAGCCCCGCATTTCCTTTGGCATGCCCTTTGCAGCCTCACCCCACCTGTGGCCCTACGCTTTCTCCCTCTCCTAACCCTAACCCTAACTCTAACCCTAACCTCTGGTTAGGACTGACCGTCAACCTGGCAGCACCAGGCAAGGGCCCCAAGGGAAAAGTAGTGGAGGGGTCAAGCTTGGTGGAGCCCCGCATTTCCTTTGGCATGCCCTTTGCAGCTCTACCCCACCTGTTGCCCTACGCTTTCTCCCTCTCCTAACCCTAACCCTAACCCTAACCCTAACCCTAACCCGAACCTCTGGTTAGGACTGACCCTAAACCTGGAAGCACCAGGCAAGGGCCCCAAGGGAAAAGTAGTGGAGGGGTCAAGCTTGGTGGAGCCCCGCATTTCCTTTGGCATGCCCTTTGCAGCCTCACCCCACCTGTGGCCCTACGCTTTCTCCCTCTCCTAACCCTAACCCTAACCCTAACCCTAACCCTAACCCTAACCTCTGGTTAGGACTGACCCTCAACCTGACAGCACCAGGAAAGGGCCCCAAGGGAAAAGTCGTGGTGGGGTCAAGCTTGGTGGAGCCCCGCATTTCCTTTGGCATGCCCTTTGCAGCCTCACCCCACCGGTGGCCCTACGCTTTCTCCCTCTCCTAACCCTAACCCTAACTCGAACCCAAACCTCTGGTTAGGACTGACCGTCAACCTGCCAGCACCAGGCAAGGCCCAGGGAAAAGTAGTGGTGGGGTCAAGCTTGGTGGAGCCCCGCATTTCCTTTGGCATGCCCTTTGCAGCCCCACCCCACCTGTGGCCCTACGCTTTCTCCCTCTCCTAACTCTAACCCTAACCCTAACCCTAACCCTAACCCTAACCCTAACCCTAATCCTGACCGTCAACCTGGTAGCACCAGGAAAGGGCCCCAAGGAAAAAGTAATGGTGGGGTCAAGCTTGGTGGAGCCCCGCATTTCCTTTGGCATGCCCTTTGCAGCCTCACGCCACCTGTGGCCCTACGCTTTCTCCCTCTCCTAACCCTAACCCTAACCCTAACCCTAACCCTGACCGTCAACCTGCTGGCACCAGGCAAGGGTCCCAAGGGAAAAGTCGTGGTGGGGTCAAGCTTGGTGGAGCCCCGCATTTCCTTTGGCATGCCCTTTGCAGCCTCACCCCACCTGTGGCCCTACGCTTTTTCTCTCTCCTAACCCTAACCCTAACCCTAACCCTAACCCTAACCCGAACCCTAAAGCCTAAGCCTCTAGTTAGGACTGACCGTCAACCTGGCAGCACCAGGAAAGAGCCCCAAGGGAAAAGGAGTGGTGGGAGGAAGCTTGGTGGAGCCCCGCATTTCCTTTGGCATGCCCTTTGCAGCCTCACCCCACCTGTGGCCCTACGATTTCTCCCTCTCCTAACCCTAACCCTAACCCTAACCCTAACCTCTGGTTAGGACTGACTGTCAACCTGCCAGCACCAGGCAAGGGCCCCAAGGGAAAAGTAGTGGTGGGGTCAAGCTTGGTGGAGCCCCGCATTTCCTTTGGCATGCCCTTTGCAGCCTCACCCCACCTGTGGCCCTATGCTTTCTCCCTCTCCTCACCCTAACCCTAACCCTAACCCTAACCCTGACCGTCAACCTGGCAGCACCAGGCAAGGGCCCCAAGGGAAAAGTAGTGGTGGGGTCAAGCTTGGTGGAGCCCCGCTTTTCCTTTGGCATGCCCTTTGCAGCCTCACCCCACCTGTGGCCCTACGCTTTCTCCCTAACCCTAACCCTAACCCTAACCCTAACCCTAACCCTAACCTCTGGTTAGGACTGACCGTCAACCTGGCAGCACCAAGCAAGGGCCCCAAGGGAAAAGTCGTGGTGGGGTCAAGCTTGGTGGAGCCCCGCATTTCCTTTGGCATGCCCTTTGCAGCCTCACCCCACCTGTGGCCCTACGATTTCTCCCTCTCCTAACCCTAACCCTAACCCTAACCCTAAGCCTAACCCTAATCCTGACCGTCAACCTGGTAGCACCAGGAAAGGGCCCCAAGGGAAAAGTAATGGTGGGGTCAAGCATGGTGGAGCCCCGCATTTCCTTTGGCATGCCCTTTGCAGCCTCACCCCACCTGTGGCCCTACGCTTTCTCCCTCTCCTAACCCTAACCCTAACTCTAACCCTAACCTCTGGTTAGGACTGACCGTCAACCTGGCAGCACCAGGCAAGGGCCCCAATGGAAAAGTAGTGAAGGGGTCAAGCTTGGTGGAGCCCCGCATTTCCTTTGGCATGCCCTTTGCAGCCTCACCCCACCTGTGGCCCTACGCTTTCTCCCTCTCCTAACCCGAACCCTAACCCGAACCCTAACCTCTAGTTAGGAATGACCCTCAACCTGGCAGCACCAGGCAAGGGCCCCAAGGGAAAAGTTGTGGTGTGAGGAAGCTTGGTGGAGCCCCGCATTTCCTTTGGCATGCCCTTTGCAGCTCTACCCCACCTGTTGCGCTACGCTTTCTCCCTCTCCTAACCCTAACCCTAACCCTAACCCTAACCCTAACCCGAACCTCTGGTTAGGACTGACCCTCAACGTTCCAGCACCAGGCAAGGGCCCCAAGGGAAAAGTAGTGGAGGGGTCAAGCTTGGTGGAGCCCCGCATTTCCTTTGGCATGCCCTTTGCAGCCTCACCCCACCTGTGGCCCTACGCTTTCTCCCTCTCCTAACCCTAACCCTAACCCTAACCCTAACCCTAACCCTAACCTCTGGTTAGGACTGACCCTCAACCTGACAGCACCAGGAAAGGGCCCCAAGGGAAAAGTCGTGGTGGGGTCAAGCTTGGTGGAGCCCCGCATTTCCTTTGGCATGCCCTTTGCAGCCTCACCCCACCGGTGGCCCTACGCTTTCTCCCTCTCCTAACCCTAACCCTAACTCGAACCCAAACCTCTGGTTAGGACTGACCGTCAACCTGCCAGCACCAGGCAAGGCCCAGGGAAAAGTAGTGGTGGGGTCAAGCTTGGTGGAGCCCCGCATTTCCTTTGGCATGCCCTTTGCAGCCCCACCCCACCTGTGGCCCTACGCTTTCTCCCTCTCCTAACTCTAACCCTAACCCTAACCCTAACCCTAACCCTAACCCTAACCCTAACCCTAATCCTGACCGTCAACCTGGTAGCACCAGGAAAGGGCCCCAAGGAAAAAGTAATGGTGGGGTCAAGCTTGGTGGAGCCCCGCATTTCCTTTGGCATGCCCTTTGCAGCCTCACGCCACCTGTGGCCCTACGCTTTCTCCCTCTCCTAACCCTAACCCTAACCCTAACCCTAACCCTGACCGTCAACCTGCTGGCACCAGGCAAGGGCCCCAAGGGAAAAGTCGTGGTGGGGTCAAGCTTGGTGGAGCCCCGCATTTCCTTTGGCATGCCCTTTGCAGCCTCACCCCACCTGTGGCCCTACGCTTCTTCTCTCTCCTAACCCTAACCCTAACCCTAACCCTAACCCTAACCCTAACCCGAACCCTAAAGCCTAAGCCTCTAGTTAGGACTGACCGTCAACCTGGCAGCACCAGGAAAGAGCCCCAAGGGAAAAGGAGTGGTGGGAGGAAGCTTGGTGGAGCCCCGCATTTCCTTTGGCATGCCCTTTGCAGCCTCACCCCACCTGTGGCCCTACGATTTCTCCCTCTCCTAACCCTAACCCTAACCCTAACCCTAACCTCTGGTTAGGACTGACTGTCAACCTGCCAGCACCAGGCAAGGGCCCCAAGGGAAAAGTAGTGGTGGGGTCAAGCTTGGTGGAGCCCCGCATTTCCTTTGGCATGCCCTTTGCAGCCTCACCCCACCTGTGGCCCTATGCTTTCTCCCTCTCCTAACCCTAACCCTAACCCTAACCCTAACCCTGACCGTCAACCTGCCGGCACCAGGCAAGGGCCCCAAGGGAAAAGTAGTGGTGGGGTCAAGCTTGGTGGAGCCCCGCTTTTCCTTTGGCATGCCCTTTGCAGCCTCACCCCACCTGTGGCCCTACGCTTTCTCCCTAACCCTAACCCTAACCCTAACCCGAACCCTAACCCTAACCTCTGGTTAGGACTGACCGTCAACCTGGCAGCACCAGGCAAGGGCCCCAAGGGAAAAGTAGTGGAGGGGTCAAGCTTGGTGGAGCCCCGCATTTCCTTTGGCATGCCCTTTGCAGCCTCACCCCACCTGTGGCCCTACGCTTTCTCCCTCTCCTAACCCTAACCCTAACTCGAACCCTAACCCTAACCCTAAGCCTAACCCTAACCCTAACCCTAACCCTAACCCTAACCCTAACCCTGACCGTCAACCTGCCGGCACCAGGCAAGGGCCCCAAGGGAAAAGTAGTGGTGGGGTCAAGCTTGGTGGAGCCCCGCTTTTCCTTTGGCATGCCCTTTGCAGCCCCACCCCACCTGTGGCCCTACGCTTTCTCCCTCTCCTAACCCTAACCCTAACCCTAACCCTAACCCTAAGCCTAAGCCTCTAGTTAGGACTGACCGTCACCCTGGCAGCACCAGGCAAGGGCCCCAAGGAAAAAGTAGTGGTGGGGTCAAGCATGGTGGAGCCCCGCATTTCCTTTGGCATGCCCTTTGCAGCCCCACCCCACCTGTGGCCCTACGCTTTCTCCCTCTCCTAACTCTAACCCTAACCCTAACCCTAACCCTAACCCTAACCCTAACCCTAACCCTAATCCTGACCGTCAACCTGGTAGCACCAGGAAAGGGCCCCAAGGAAAAAGTAATGGTGGGGTCAAGCATGGTGGAGCCCCGCTTTTCCTTTGGCATGCCCTTTGCAGCCCCACCCCACCTGTGGCCCTACGCTTTCTCCCTCTCCTAACCCTAACCCTAACCCTAACCCTAACCTCTGGTTAGGACTGACCGTCAACCTGGCAGCACCAGGCAAGGGCCCCAAGGGAAAAGTAGTGGAGGGGTCAAGCTTGGTGGAGCCCCGCATTTCCTTTGGCATGCCCTTTGCAGCCTCACCCCACCTGTGGCCCTACGCTTTCTCCCTCTCCTAACCCTAACCCTAACCCTAACCCTAACCCTAACCCTAACCCTAACCCTAACCCTAACCCTAACCCTAACCCTAACCCTGACCGTCAACCTGCTGGCACCAGGCAAGGGTCCCAAGGGAAAAGTAGTGGTGGGGTCAAGCTTGGTGGAGCCCCGCATTTCCTTTGGCATGCCCTTTGCAGCCTCACCCCACCTGTGGCCCTACGCTTTTTCTCTCTCCTAACCCTAACCCTAACCCTAACCCTAACCCTAACCCTAACCCGAACCCTAAAGCCTAAGCCTCTAGTTAGGACTGACCGTCAACCTGGCAGCACCAGGCAAGGGCCCCAAGGGAAAAGGAGTGGTGGGGTCAAGCTTGGTGGAGCCCCGCATTTCCTTTGGCATGCCCTTTGCAGCCTCACCCCACCTGTGGCCCTACGCTTTCTCCCTCTCCTAACCCGAACCCTAACCCGAACCCTAACCTCTAGTTAGGAATGACCCTCAACCTGGCAGCACCAGGCAAGGGCCCCAAGGGAAAAGTTGTGGTGGGAGGAAGCTTGGTGGAGCCCCGCATTTCCTTTGGCATGCCCTTTGCAGCCTCACCCCACCTGTGGTCCTACGCTTTCTCCCTCTCCTAACCCTAACCCTAACCCTAACCCTAACCTCTGGTTAGGACTGACTGTCAACCTGCTGGCACCAGGCAAGGGCCCCAAGGGAAAAGTAGTGGAGGGGTCAAGCTTGGTGGAGCCCCGCATTTCCTTTGGCATGCCCTTTGCAGCCTCACCCCACCTGTGGCCCTACGCTTTCTCCCTCTCCTAACCCTAACCCTAACCCTAACCCTAACCCTGACCGTCAACCTGCCGGCACCAGGCAAGGGCCCCAAGGGAAAAGTAGTGGTGGGGTCAAGCTTGGTGGAGCCCCGCTTTTCCTTTGGCATGCCCTTTGCAGCCCCACCCCACCTGTGGCCCTACGCTTTCTCCCTAACCCTAACCCTAACCCTAACCCGAACCCTAACCTAACCTCTGGTTAGGACTGACCGTCAACCTGGCAGCACCAGGCAAGGGCCCCAAGGGAAAAGTAGTGGAGGGGTCAAGCTTGGTGGAGCCCCGCATTTCCTTTGGCATGCCCTTTGCAGCCTCACCCCACCTGTGGCCCTACGCTTTCTCCCTCTCCTAACCCTAACCCTAACCCTAACCCTAACCCTAAGCCTAACCCTAACCCTAACCCTAACCCTAACCCTAACCCTAACCCTGACCGTCAACCTGCCGGCACCAGGCAAGGGCCCCAAGGGAAAAGTAGTGGTGGGGTCAAGCTTGGTGGAGCCCCGCATTTCCTTTGGCATGCCCTTTGCAGCCCCACCCCACCTGTGGCCCTACGCTTTCTCCCTCTCCTAACCCTAACCCTAACCCTAACCCGAACCCTAAGCCTAAGCCTCTAGTTAGGACTGACCGTCACCCTGGCAGCACCAGGCAAGGGCCCCATGGAAAAAGTAATGGTGGGGTCAAGCATGGTGGAGCCCCGCATTTCCTTTGGCATGCCCTTTGCAGCCCCACCCCACCTGTGGCCCTACGCTTTCTCCCTCTCCTAACCCTAACCCTAACTCTAACCCTAACCTCTGGTTAGGACTGACTCTCAACCTGGCAGCACCAGGCAAGGGCCCCAAGGGAAAAGTTGTGGTGGGAGGAAGCTTGGTGGAGCCCCGCATTTCCTTTGGCATGCCCTTTGCAGCCTCACCCCACCTGTGGCCCTACGATTTCTCCCTCTCCTAACCCTAACCCTAACCCTAACCCTAACCCTAACCCTAACCCTAACCCTAACCCTAATCCTGACCGTCAACCTGGCAGCACCAGGCAAGGGCCCCAAGGGAAAAGTAATGGTGGGGTCAAGCATCTTGGAGCCCCGCTTTTCCTTTGGCATGCCCTTTGCAGCCCCACCCCACCTGTGGCCCTACGCTTTCTCCCTCTCCTAACCCTAACCCTAACCCTAACCCTAACCCTAACCCGAACCCGAACCTCTGGTTAGGACTGACTCTCAACCTGGCAGCACCAGGCAAGGGCCCCAAGGGAAAAGTAGTGGAGGGGTCAAGCTTGGTGGAGCCCCGCATTTCCTTTGGCATGCCCTTTGCAGCCTCACCCCACCTGTGGCCCTACGCTTTCTCCCTCGCCTAACCCTAACCCTAACCCTAAGCCTAACCCTAACCCTAACCTCTGGTTAGGACTGATCCTCAACCTGACAGCACCAGGAAAGGGCCCCAAGGGAAAAGTCGTGGTGGGGTCAAGCTTGGTGGAGCCCCGCATTTCCTTTGGCATGCCCTTTGCAGCCTCACCCCACCTGTGGCCCTACGCTTTCTCCCTCTCCTAACCCTAACCCTAACTCTAACCCAAACCTCTGGTTAGGACTGACCGTCAACCTGCCAGCACCAGGCAAGGCCCAGGGAAAAGTAGTGGTGGGGTCAAGCTTGGTGGAGCCCCGCATTTCCTTTGGCATGCCCTTTGCAGCCCCACCCCACCTGTGGCCCTACGCTTTCTCCCTCTCCTAACCCTAACCCTAACCCTAAGCCTAACCTCTGGTTAGGACTGACCGTCAACCTGGCAGCACCAGGCAAGGGCCCCAAGGGAAAAGTAGTGGAGGGGTCAAGCTTGGTGGAGCCCCGCATTTCCTTTGGCATGCCCTTTGCAGCCTCACCCCACCTGTGGCCCTACGCTTTCTCCCTCTCCTAACCCTAACCCTAACCCTAACCCTAACCCTAACCCTAACCCTAACCCAAACCCTGACCGTCAACCTGCTGGCACCAGGCAAGGGTCCCAAGGGAAAAGTAGTGGTGGGGTCAAGCTTGGTGGAGCCCCGCATTTCCTTTGGCATGCCCTTTGCAGCCTCACCCCACCTGTGGCCCTACGCTTTTTCTCTCTCCTAACCCTAACCCTAACCCTAACCCTAACCCTAACCCGAACCCTAAAGCCTAAGCCTCTAGTTAGGACTGACCGTCAACCTGGCAGCACCAGGCAAGGGCCCCAAGGGAAAAGGAGTGGTGGGAGGAAGCTTGGTGGAGCCCCGCATTTCCTTTGGCATGCCCTTTGCAGCCTCACGCCACCTGTGGCCCTACGCTTTCTCCCTCTCCTAACCCTAACCCTAACCCTAACCTCTGGTTAGGACTGACTGTCAACCTGCCAGCACCAGGCAAGGGCCCCAAGGGAAAAGTAGTGGAGGGGTCAAGCTTGGTGGAGCCCCGCATTTCCTTTGGCATGCCCTTTGCAGCCTCACCCCACCTGTGGCCCTATGCTTTCTCCCTCTCCTAACCCTAACCCTAACCCTAACCCTAACCCTGACCGTCAACCTGCCGGCACCAGGCAAGGGCCCCAAGGGAAAAGTAGTGGTGGGGTCAAGCTTGGTGGAGCCCCGCATTTCCTTTGGCATGCCCTTTGCAGCCTCACCCCACCTGTGGCCCTACGCTTTCTCCCTCTCCTAACCCTAACCTAACCCTAACCCTAACCCTAAGCCTAACCCTAACCCTAACCCTAACCCTAACCCTAACCCAAACCCTGACCGTCAACCTGCCGGCACCAGGCAAGGGCCCCAAGGGAAAAGTAGTGGTGGGGTCAAGCTTGGTGGAGCCCCGCTTTTCCTTTGGCATGCCCTTTGCAGCCCCACCCCACCTGTGGCCCTACGCTTTCTCCCTCTCCTAACCCTAACCCTAACCCTAACCCGAACCCTAAGCCTAAGCCTCTAGTTAGGACTGACCGTCACCCTGGCAGCACCAGGCAAGGGCCCCAAGGAAAAAGTAATGGTGGGGTCAAGCATGGTGGAGCCCCGCATTTCCTTTGGCATGCCCTTTGCAGCCCCACCCCACCTGTGGCCCTACGCTTTCTCCCTCTCCTAACTCTAACCCTAACCCTAACCCTAACCCTAACCCTAACCCTAACCCTAACCCTGACCGTCAACCTGGTAGCACCAGGCAAGGGCCCCAAGGAAAAAGTAATGGTGGGGTCAAGCATGGTGGAGCCCCGCTTTTCCTTTGGCATGCCCTTTGCAGCCCCACCCCACCTGTGGCCCTACGCTTTCTCCCTCTCCTAACCCTAACCCTAACCCTAACCCTAACCCTAACCCTAACCCTAACCCTGACCGTCAACCTGCTGGCACCAGGCAAGGGTCCCAAGGGAAAAGTAGTGGTGGGGTCAAGCTTGGTGGAGCCCCGCATTTCCTTTGGCATGCCCTTTGCAGCCTCACCCCACCTGTGGCCCTACGGTTTTTCTCTCTCCTAACCCTAACCCTAACCCTAACCCTAACCCTAACCCTAACCCTAACCCTAACCCTAACCCTAAAGCCTAAGCCTCTAGTTAGGACTGACCGTCAACCTGGCAGCACCAGGCAAGGGCCCCAAGGGAAAAGGAGTGGTGGGAGGAAGCTTGGTGGAGCCCCGCATTTCCTTTGGCATGCCCTTTGCAGCCTCACGCCACCTGTGGCCCTACGCTTTCTCCCTCTCCTAACCCTAACCCTAACCCTAACCCTAACCTCTGGTTAGGACTGACTGTAAACCTGCCAGCACCAGGCAAGGGCCCCAAGGGAAAAGTAGTGGAGGGGTCAAGCTTGGTGGAGCCCCGCATTTCCTTTGGCATGCCCTTTGCAGCCTCACCCCACCTGTGGCCCTATGCTTTCTCCCTCTCCTAACCCTAACCCTAACCCTAACCCTAACCCTAACCCTGACCGTCAACCTGCCGGCACCAGGCAAGGGCCCCAAGGGAAAAGTAGTGGTGGGGTCAAGCATCTTGGAGCCCCGCTTTTCCTTTGGCATGCCCTTTGCAGCCCCACCCCACCTGTGGCCCTACGCTTTCTCCCTAACCCTAACCCTAACCCTAACCCGAACCCTAACCCTAACCTCTGGTTAGGACTGACCGTCAACCTGGCAGCACCAGGCAAGGGCCCCAAGGGAAAAGTAGTGGAGGGGTCAAGCTTGGTGGAGCCCCGCATTTCCTTTGGCATGCCCTTTGCAGCCCCACCCCACCTGTGGCCCTACGCTTTCTCCCTCTCCTAACCCTAACCCTAACTCTAACCCTAACCTCTGGTTAGGACTGACTCTCAACCTGGCAGCACCAGGCAAGGGCCCCAAGGGAAAAGTTGTGGTGGGAGGAAGCTTGGTGGAGCCCCGCATTTCCTTTGGCATGCCCTTTGCAGCCTCACCCCACCTGTGGCCCTACGATTTCTCCCTCTCCTAACCCTAACCCTAACCCTAACCCTAAGCCTAACCCTAACCCTAATCCTGACCGTCAACCTGGTAGCACCAGGCAAGGGCCCCAAGGGAAAAGTAATGGTGGGGTCAAGCATCTTGGAGCCCCGCTTTTCCTTTGGCATGCCCTTTGCAGCCCCACCCCACCTGTGGCCCTACGCTTTCTCCCTCTCCTAACCCTAACCCTAACCCTAACCCTAACCCTAACCCTAACCCGAACCTCTGGTTAGGACTGACCCTAAACCTGGAAGCACCAGGCAAGGGCCCCAAGGGAAAAGTAGTGGTGGGGTCAAGCTTGGTGGAGCCCCGCATTTCCTTTGGCATGCCCTTTGCAGCCTCACCCCACCTGTGGCCCTACGCTTTTTCTCTCTCCTAACCCTAACCCTAACCCTAACCCTAACCCTAACCCTAATCCTGACCGTCAACCTGGCAGCACCAGGAAAGGGCCCCAAGGGAAAAGTAATGGTGGGGTCAAGCATCTTGGAGCCCCGCTTTTCCTTTGGCATGCCCTTTGCAGCCTCACCCCACCTGTGGCCCTACGCTTTCTCCCTCTCCTAACCCTAACCCTAACCCTAACCCTAACCCTAACCCTAACCCTAACCCTAACCCTAACCCGAACCTCTGGTTAGGACTGACCCTAAACCTGGAAGCACCAGGCAAGGGCCCCAAGGGAAAAGTAGTGGTGGGGTCAAGCATGGTGGAGCCCCGCATTTCCTTTGGCATGCCCTTTGCAGCCTCACCCCACCTGTGGCCCTACGCTTTCTCCCTCTCCTAACCCTAACCCTAACTCTAACCCTAACCTCTGGTTAGGACTGACTCTCAACCTGACAGCACCAGGCAAGGGCCCCGACGGAAAAGTTGTGGTGTGAGGAAGCTTGGTGGAGCCCCGCATTTCCTTTGGCATGCCCTTTGCAGCCTCACCCCACCTGTGGCCCTATGCTTTCTCCCTCTCCTAACCCTAACCCTAACCCTAACCCTAACCTCTAGTTAGGAATGACCCTCAACCTGGCAGCACCAGGCAAGGGCCCCAAGGGAAAAGTTGTGGTGTGAGGAAGCTTGGTGGAGCCCCGCATTTCCTTTGGCATGCCCTTTGCAGCCTCACCCCACCTGTTGCCCTACGCTTTCTCCCTCTCCTAACCCTAACCCTAACCCTAACCCTAACCCGAACCTCTGGTTAGGACTGACCCTAAACCTGGCAGCACCAGGCAAGGGCCCCAAGGGAAAAGTAGTGGTGGGGTCAAGCTTGGTGGAGCCCCGCATTTCCTTTGGCATGCCCTTTGCAGCCTCACCCCACCTGTGGCCCTACGCTTTTTCTCTCTCCTAACTCTAACCCTAACCCTAACCCTAACCCTAACCCTAACCTCTGGTTAGGACTGACCCTCAATCTGACAGCACCAGGCAAGGGCCCCAAGGGAAAAGTCGTGGTGGGGTCAAGCTTGGTGGAGCCCCGCATTTCCTTTGGCATGCCCTTTGCAGCCTCACCCCACCTGTGGCCCTACGCTTTCTCCCTCTCCTAACTCTAACCCTAACCCTAACCCTAACCCTAACCCTAACCTCTGGTTAGGACTGACCGTCAACCTGGCAGCACCAGGCAAGGGCCCCAAGGGAAAAGTAATGGTGGGGTCAAGCATGGTGGAGCCCCGCTTTTCCTTTGGCGTGCCCTTTGCAGCCCCACCCCACCTGTGGCCCTACGCTTTCTCCCTCTCCTAACCCTAACCCTAACCCTAACCCTAACCCTAAGCCTAAGCCTCTAGTTAGGACTGACCGTCACCCTGGCAGCACCAGGCAAGGGCCCCAAGGAAAAAGTAATGGTGGGGTCAAGCATGGTGGAGCCCCGCATTTCCTTTGGCATGCCCTTTGCAGCCCCACCCCACCTGTGGCCCTACGCTTTCTCCCTCTCCTAACTCTAACCCTAACCCTAACCCTAACCCTAACCCTAACCCTAACCCTAACCCTAACCCTGATCCTGACCGTCAACCTGGTAGCACCAGGCAAGGGCCCCAAGGAAAAAGTAATGGTGGGGTCAAGCATGGTGGAGCCCCGCTTTTCCTTTGGCATGCCCTTTGCAGCCCCACCCCACCTGTGGCCCTACGCTTTCTCCCTCTCCTAACCCTAACCCTAACCCTAACCCTAACCTTTGGTTAGGAATGACCGTCAACCTGGCAGCACCAGGCAAGGGCCCCAAGGGAAATGTAGTGGAGGGGTCAAGCTTGGTGGAGCCCCGCATTTCCTTTGGCATGCCCTTTGCAGCCTCACCCCACCTGTGGCCCTACGCTTTCTCCCTCTCCTAACCCTAACCCTAACCCTAACCCTAACCCTAACCCTAACCCTAACCCTAACCCTAACCCTGACCGTCAACCTGCTGGCACCAGGCAAGGGTCCCAAGGGAAAAGTAGTGGTGGGGTCAAGCTTGGTGGAGCCCCGCATTTCCTTTGGCATGCCCTTTGCAGCCTCACCCCACCTGTGGCCCTACGCTTTTTCTCTCTCCTAACCCTAACCCTAACCCTAACCCTAACCCTAACCCTAACCCTAAAGCCTAAGCCTCTAGTTAGGACTGACCGTCAACCTGGCAGCACCAGGCAAGGGCCCCAAGGGAAAAGTAGTGGTGGGGTCAAGCTTGGTGGAGCCCCGCTTTTCCTTTGGCATGCCCTTTGCAGCCCCACCCCACCTGTGGCCCTACGCTTTCTCCCTAACCCTAACCCTAACCCTAACCCGAACCCTAACCCTAACCTCTGGTTAGGACTGACCGTCAACCTGGCAGCACCAGGCAAGGGCCCCAAGGGAAAAGTAGTGGAGGGGTCAAGCTTGGTGGAGCCCCGCATTTCCTTTGGCATGCCCTTTGCAGCCTCACCCCACCTGTGGCCCTACGCTTTCTCCCTCTCCTAACCCTAACCCTAACCCTAACCCTAACCCTAAGCCTAACCCTAACCCTAACCCTAACCCTAACCCTAACTCTAACCCAAACCCTGACCGTCAACCTGCCGGCACCAGGCAAGGGCCCCAAGGGAAAAGTAGTGGTGGGGTCAAGCTTGGTGGAGCCCCGCTTTTCCTTTGGCATGCCCTTTGCAGCCCCACCCCACCTGTGGCCCTACGCTTTCTCCCTCTCCTAACCCTAACCCTAACCCTAACCCGAACCCTAAGCCTAAGCCTCTAGTTAGGAATGACCGTCACCCTGGCAGCACCAGGCAAGGGCCCCAAGGAAAAAGTAATGGTGGGGTCAAGCATGGTGGAGCCCCGCATTTCCTTTGGCATGCCCTTTGCAGCCCCACCCCACCTGTGGCCCTACGCTTTCTCCCTCTCCTAACCCTAACCCTAACTCGAACCCTAACCTCTGGTTAGGACTGACTCTCAACCTGGCAGCACCAGGCAAGGGCCCCAAGGGAAAAGTTGTGGTGGGAGGAAGCTTGGTGGAGCCCCGCATTTCCTTTGGCATGCCCTTTGCAGCCTCACCCCACCTGTGGCCCTACGATTTCTCCCTCTCCTAACCCTAACCCTAACCCTAACCCTAAGCCTAACCCTAACCCTAATCCTGACCGTCAACCTGGTAGCACCAGGCAAGGGCCCCAAGGGAAAAGTAATGGTGGGGTCAAGCACCTTGGAGCCCCGCTTTTCCTTTGGCATGCCCTTTGCAGCCCCACCCCACCTGTGGCCCTACGCTTTCTCCCTCTCCTAACCCTAACCCTAACCCTAACCCTAACCCTAACCCTAACCCTAACCCGAACCTCTGGTTAGGACTGACCCTAAACCTGGAAGCACCAGGCAAGGGCCCCAAGGGAAAAGTAGTGGTGGGGTCAAGCTTGGTGGAGCCCCGCATTTCCTTTGGCATGCCCTTTGCAGCTGTACCCCACCTGTGGCCCTACGCTTTCTCCCTCTCCTAACCCTAACCCTAACCCTAACCCTAACCCTAACCCTAATCCTGACCGTCAACCTGGCAGCACCAGGAAAGGGCCCCAAGGGAAAAGTAATGGTGGGGTCAAGCATCTTGGAGCCCCGCTTTTCCTTTGGCATGCCCTTTGCAGCCTCACCCCACCTGTGGCCCTACGCTTTCTCCCTCTCCTAACCCTAACCCTAACCCTAACCCTAACCCTAACCCTAACCCTAACCCTAACCCTAACCCTAACCCGAACCTCTGGTTAGGACTGACCCTAAACCTGGAAGCACCAGGCAAGGGCCCCAAGGGAAAAGTAGTGGTGGGGTCAAGCATGGTGGAGCCCCGCATTTCCTTTGGCATGCCCTTTGCAGCCTCACGCCACCTGTGGCCCTACGCTTTCTCCCTCTCCTAACCCTAACCCTAACTCTAACCCTAACCTCTGGTTAGGACTGACTCTCAACCTGACAGCACCAGGCAAGGGCCCCAAGGGAAAGTTGTGGTGTGAGGAAGCTTGGTGGAGCCCCGCATTTCCTTTGGCATGCCCTCTGCAGCCTCACCCCACCTGTGGCCCTATGCTTTCTCCCTCTCCTAACTCTAACCCTAACCCTAACCCTAACCCTAACCCTAACCTCTGGTTAGGACTGACCCTCAATCTGACAGCACCAGGCAAGGGTCCCAAGGGAAAAGTCGTGGTGGGGTCAAGCTTGGTGGAGCCCCGCATTTCCTTTGGCATGCCCTTTGCAGCCTCACCCCACCTGTGGCCCTACGCTTTCTCCCTCTCCTAACTCTAACCCTAACCCTAACCCTAACCCTAACCCTAACCCTAATCCTGACCGTCAACCTGGTAGCACCAGGAAAGGGCCCCAAGGGAAAAGTAATGGTGGGGTCAAGCATGGTGGAGCCCCGCTTTTCCTTTGGCATGCCCTTTGCAGCCCCACCCCACCTGTGGCCCTACGCTTTCTCCCTCTCCTAACCCTAACCCTAACCCTAACCCTAACCTCTGGTTAGGACTGACCGTCAACCTGGCAGCACCAGGCAAGGGCCCCAAGGGAAAAGTAGTGGAGGGGTCAAGCTTGGTGGAGCCCCGCATTTCCTTTGGCATGCCCTTTGCAGCTGTACCCCACCTGTGGCCCTACGCTTTCTCCCTCTCCTAACTCTAACCCTAACCCTAACCCTAACCCTAACCCTAACCCTAACCCTAACCCGAACCCTGACCGTCAACCTGCCGGCACCAGGCAAGGGCCCCAAGGGAAAAGTAGTGGTGGGGTCAAGCTTGGTGGAGCCCCGCATTTCCTTTGGCATGCCCTTTGCAGCCTCACCCCACCTGTGGCCCTACGCTTCTTCTCTCTCCTAACCCTAACCCTAACCCTAACCCTAACCCTAACCCTAACCCTAACCCGAACCCTAAGCCTAAGCCTCTAGTTAGGACTGACCGTCAACCTGGCAGCACCAGGCAAGGGCCCCAGGGAAAAGGAGTGGTGGGAGGAAGCTTGGTGGAGCCCCGCATTTCCTTTGGCATGCCCTTTGCAGCCTCACCCCACCTGTGGCCCTACGCTTTCTCCCTCTCCTAACCCTAAGCCTAACCCTAACCCTAACCTCTGGTTAGGACTGACTGTCAACCTGCCAGCACCAGGCAAGGGCCCCAAGGGAAAAGTAGTGGTGGGGTCAAGCTTGGTGGAGCCCCGCATTTCCTTTGGCATGCTCTTTGCAGCCTCACCCCACCTGTGGCCCTATGCTTTCTCCCTCTCCTAACCCTAACCCTAACCCTAACCCTAACCCTAACCCTGACCGTCAACCTGCCGGCACCAGGCAAGGGCCCCAAGGGAAAAGTAGTGGTGGGGTCAAGCTTGGTGGAGCCCCGCTTTTCCTTTGGCATGCCCTTTGCAGCCCCACCCCACCTGTGGCCCTACGCTTTCTCCCTCTCCTAACCCTAACCCTAACACTAACCTCTGGTTAGGACTGACCGTCAACCTGGCAGCACCAGGCAAGGGCCCCAAGGGAAAAGTAGTGGTGGGGTCAAGCTTGGTGGAGCCCCGCATTTCCTTTGGCATGCCCTTTGCAGCCTCACGCCACCTGTGGCCCTACGCTTTCTCCCTCTCCTAACCCTAACCCTAACCCTAACCCTAACCCGAACCCTAACCCTAACCCTAACCCTGACCGTCAACCTGCTGGCACCAGGCAAGGGCCCCAAGGGAAAAGTAGTGGAGGGGTCAAGCTTGGTGGAGCCCCGCATTTCCTTTGGCATGCCCTTTGCAGCCTCACCCCACCTGTGGCCCTACGCTTTTTCTCTCTCCTAACTCTAACCCTAACCCTAACCCTAACCCTAACCCTAACCCTAACCCTAACCCTAACCCTAACCCTAACCTCTGGTTAGGACTGACCCTCAACCTGACAGCACCAGGCAAGGTCCCCAAGGGAAAAGTCGTGGTGGGGTCAAGCTTGGTGGAGCCCCGCATTTCCTTTGGCATGCCCTTTGCAGCCTCACCCCACCTGTGGCCCTATGCTTTCTCCCTCTCCTAACCCTAACCCTAACTCGAACCCAAACCTCTGGTTAGGACTGACCGTCAACCTGGCAGCACCAGGCAAGCCCCAAGGGAAAAGTAGTGGTGGGGTCAAGCTTGGTGGAGCCCCACATTTCCTTTGGCATGCCCTTTGCAGCCTCACCCCACCTGTGGCCCTACGCTTTCTCCCTCTCCTAACCCTAACCCTAACTCTAACCCTAACCTCTGGTTAGGACTGACTCTCAACCTGGCAGCACCAGGCAAGGGCCCCAAGGGAAAAGTTGTGGTGGGGTCAAGCATGGTGGAGCCCCGCTTTTCCTTTGGCATGCCCTTTGCAGCCCCACCCCACCTGTGGCCCTACGCTTTCTCCCTCTCCTAACCCTAACCCTAACCCTAACCCTAACCTCTGGTTAGGACTGACTGTCAACCTGCCAGCACCAGGCAAGGGCCCCAAGGGAAAAGTAGTGGAGGGGTCAAGCTTGGTGGAGCCCCGCATTTCCTTTGGCATGCCCTTTGAAGCTCTACCCCACCTGTTGCCCTACGCTTTCTCCCTCTCCTAACCCTAACCCTAACCCTAACCCTAACCCTGACCGTCAACCTGCCGGCACCAGGCAAGGGCCCCAAGGGAAAAGTAGTGGTGGGGTCAAGCTTGGTGGAGCCCCGCATTGCCTTTGGCATGCCCTTTGCAGCCCCACCCCACCTGTGGCCCTACGCTTTCTCCCTCTCCTAACCCTAACCCTAACCCTAACCCTAACCCTAACCTCTGGTTAGGACTGACCGTCAACCTGGCAGCACCAGGCAAGGGCCCGAATGGAAAAGTAGTGGAGGGGTCAAGCTTGGTGGAGCCTCGCATTTCCTTTGGCATGCCCTTTGAAGCTCTACCCCACCTGTTGCCCTACGCTTTCTCCCTCTCCTAACCCTAACCCTAACCCTAACCCTAACCCTGACCGTCAACCTGCCGGCACCAGGCAAGGGCCCCAAGGGAAAAGTAGTGGTGGGGTCAAGCTTGGTGGAGCCCCGCATTGCCTTTGGCATGCCCTTTGCAGCCCCACCCCACCTGTGGCCCTACGCTTTCTCCATAACCCTAACCCTAACCCTAACCCTAACCCTAACACTAACCTCTGGTTAGGACTGACCGTCAACCTGGCAGCACCAGGCAAGGGCCCCAATGGAAAAGTAGTGGTGGGGTCAAGCTTGGTGGAGCCCCGCATTTCCTTTGGCATGCCCTTTGCAGCCTCACGCCACCTGTGGCCCTACGCTTTCTCCCTCTCCTAACCCTAACCCTAACCCTAACCCTAACCCTAAGCCTAACCCTAACCCTAACCCTGACCGTCAACCTGCTGGCACCAGGCAAGGGCCCCAAGGGAAAAGTAGTGGAGGGGTCAAGCTTGGTGGAGCCCCGCATTTCCTTTGGCATGCCCTTTGCAGCCTCACCCCACCTGTGGCCCTACGCTTTTTCTCTCTCCTAACTCTAACCCTAACCCTAACCCTAACCCTAACCCTAACCCTAACCTCTGGTTAGGACTGACCCTCAACCTGACAGCACCAGGCAAGGTCCCCAAGGGAAAAGTCGTGGTGGGGTCAAGCTTGGTGGAGCCCCGCATTTCCTTTGGCATGCCCTTTGCAGCCTCACCCCACCTGTGGCCCTATGCTTTCTCCCTCTCCTAACCCTAACCCTAACTCGAACCCAAACCTCTGGTTAGGACTGACCGTCAACCTGGCAGCACCAGGCAAGCCCCAAGGGAAAAGTAGTGGTGGGGTCAAGCTTGGTGGAGCCCCACATTTCCTTTGGCATGCCCTTTGCAGCCTCACCCCACCTGTGGCCCTACGCTTTCTCCCTCTCCTAACCCTAACCCTAACCCGAACCCTAACCTCTGGTTAGGACTGACTCTCAACCTGGCAGCACCAGGCAAGGGCCCCAAGGGAAAAGTTGTGGTGGGAGGAAGCTTGGTGGAGCCCCGCATTTCCTTTGGCATGCCCTTTGCAGCCTCACCCCACCTGTGGCCCTACGATTTCTCCCTCTCCTAACCCTAACCCTAACCCTAACCCTAAGCCTAACCCTAACCCTAATCCTGACCGTCAACCTGGTAGCACCAGGAAAGGGCCCCAAGGGAAAAGTAATGGTGGGGTCAAGCATGGTGGAGCCCCGCTTTTCCTTTGGCATGCCCTTTGCAGCCCCACCCCACCTGTGGCCCTACGCTTTCTCCCTCTCCTAACCCTAACCCTAACCCTAACCCTAACCTCTGGTTAGGACTGACTGTCAACCTGCCAGCACCAGGCAAGGGCCCCAAGGGAAAAGTAGTGGAGGGGTCAAGCTTGGTGGAGCCCGGCATTTCCTTTGGCATGCCCTTTGCAGCCCCACCCCACCTGTTGCCCTACGCTTTCTCCCTCTCCTAACCCTAACCCTAACCCTAACCCTAACCCTGACCGTCAACCTGGCAGCACCAGGCAAGGGCCCCAATGGAAAAGTAGTGGAGGGGTCAAGCTTGGTGGAGCCTCGCATTTCCTTTGGCATGCCCTTTGCAGCCTCACCCCACCTGTGGCCCTACGCTTTCTCCCTCTCCTAACCCTAACCCTAACCCTAACCCGAACCCTAACCCTAACCCTAACCCTAACCCTAACCCTAACCCTGACCGTCAACCTGGCAGCACCAGGCAAGGGCCCCAAGGGAAAAGTAGTGGTGGGGTCAAGCATGGTGGAGCCCTGCTTTTCCTTTGGCATGCCCTTTGCAGCCTCACCCCACCTGTGGCCCTACGCTTTCTCCCTCTCCTAACCCTAACCCTAACCCTAACCCTAACCCTAACCTCTGGTTAGGACTGACCCTAAACCTGGAAGCACCAGGCAAGGGCCCCAAGGGAAAAGTAGTGGAGGGGTCAAGCTTGGTGGAGCCCCGCATTTCCTTTGGCATGCCCTTTGCAGCCTCACCCCACCTGTGGCCCTACGCTTTTTCTCTCTCCTAACCCTAACCCTAACCCTAACCCTAACCCTAACCCTAACCCTAACCCTAACCCTAACCTCTGGTTAGGACTGACCGTCAACCTGGCAGCACCAGGCAAGGGTCCCAAGGGAAAAGTCGTGGTGGGGTCAAGCTTGGTGGAGCCCCGCATTTCCTTTGGCATGCCCTTTGCAGCCTCACCCCACCTGTGGCCCTATGCTTTCTCCCTCTCCTAACCCGAACCCTAACCCTAACCCTAACCCTAACCTCTGGTTAGGACTGACCGTCAACCTGGCAGCACCAGGCAAGGGCCCCAATGGAAAAGTAGTGGAGGGGTCAAGCTTGGTGGAGCCCCGCATTTCCTTTGGCATGCCCTTTGCAGCCTCACCCCACCTGTGGCCCTACGCTTTCTCCCTCTCCTAACCCTAACCCTAACCCTAACCCTAACCCGAACCCGAACCCTAAGCCTAACCCTGACCGTCAACCTGCTGGCACCAGGCAAGGGCCCCAATGGAAAAGTAGTGGAGGGGTCAAGCTTGGTGGAGCCCCGCATTTCCTTTGGCATGCCCTTTGCAGCTGTACCCCACCTGTGGCCCTACGCTTTCTCCCTCTCCTAACCCTAACCCTAACCCTAACCCTAACCCGAACCTCTGGTTAGGACTGACCCTAAACCTGGAAGCACCAGGCAAGGGCCCCAAGGGAAAAGTAGTGGAGGGGTCAAGCTTGGTGGAGCCCCGCATTTCCTTTGGCATGCCCTTTGCAGCCTCACCCCACCTGTGGCCCTACGCTTTTTCTCTCTCCTAACCCTAACCCTAACCCTAACCCTAACCCTAACCCTAACCCTAACCCTAACCCTAACCCTAACCCTAACCCTAACCTCTGGTTAGGACTGACCCTCAACCTGACAGCACCAGGCAAGGGTCCCAAGGGAAAAGTCGAGGTGGGGTCAAGCTTGGTGGAGCCCCGCATTGCCTTTGGCATGCCCTTTGCAGCCTCACCCCACCTGTGGCCCTACGCTTTCTCCCTCTCCTAACCCTAACCCTAACCCTAACCCTAACCCTGACCGTCAACCTGCCGGCACCAGGCAAGGGCCCCAAGGGAAAAGTAGTGGTGGGGTCAAGCTTGGTGGAGCCCCGCTTTTCCTTTGGCATGCCCTTTGCAGCCCCACCCCACCTGTGGCCCTACGCTTTCTCCCTAACCCTAACCCTAACCCTAACCCTAACCCTAACCCTAACCTAACCTCTGGTTAGGACTGACCGTCAACCTGGCAGCACCAGGGAAGGGCCCCAAGGGAAAAGTAGTGGAGGGGTCAAGCTTGGTGGAGCCCCGCATTTCCTTTGGCATGCCCTTTGCAGCCTCACCCCACCTGTGGCCCTACGCTTTCTCCCTCTCCTAACCCTAACCCTAACCCTAACCCTAACCCTAACCCTAACCCTAAGCCTAACCCTAACCCTAACCCTAACCCTAACCCTAACCCAAACCCCGACCGTCAACCTGCCGGCACCAGGCAAGGGCCCCAAGGGAAAAGTAGTGGTGGGGTCAAGCTTGGTGGAGCCCCGCTTTTCCTTTGGCATGCCCTTTGCAGCCCCACCCCACCTGTGGCCCTACGCTTTCTCCCTCTCCTAACCCTAACCCTAACCCTAACCCTAACCCTAACCCTAAGCCTAACCTCTGGTTAGGACTGACCCTCAACCTGCCAGCACCAGGCAAGGGCCCCAAGGGAAAATTTGTGGTGGGAGGAAGCTTGGTGGAGCCCCGCATTTCCTTTGGCATGCCCTTTGCAGCCTCACCCCACCTGTGGCCCTACGATTTCTCCCTCTCCTAACCCTAACCCTAACCCTAACCCTAAGCCTAACCCTAACCCTAACCCTGACCGTCAACCTGGCAGCACCAGGCAAGGGCCCCAAGGGAAAAGTAGTGGTGGGGTCAAGCTTGGTGGAGCCCCGCATTTCCTTTGGCATGCCCTTTGCAGCCTCACCCCACCTGTGGCCCTACGCTTTCTCCCTCTCCTAACCCTAACCCTAACCCTAACCCTAACCCTAAGCCTAACCCGAACCTCTGGTTAGGACTGACTCTCAACCTGGCAGCACCAGGCAAGGGCCCCAAGGGAAAAGTAGTGGTGGGGTCAAGCTTGGTGGAGCCCCGCATTTCCTTTGGCATGCCCTTTACAGCCTCACCCCACCGGTGGCCCTACGCTTTCTCCCTCTCCTAACCCGAACCCTAACCCGAACCCTAACCTCTAGTTAGGAATGACCCTCAACCTGGCAGCACCAGGCAAGGGCCCCAAGGGAAAAGTTGTGGTGTGAGGAAGCTTGGTGGAGCCCCGCATTTCCTTTGGCATGCCCTTTGCAGCTCTACCCCACCTGTTGCCCTACGCTTTCTCCCTCTCCTAACCCTAACCCTAACCCTAACCCTAACCCTAACCCGAACCTCTGGTTAGGACTGACCCTAAACCTGGAAGCACCAGGCAAGGGCCCCAAGGGAAAAGTAGTGGAGGGGTCAAGCTTGGTGGAGCCCCGCATTTCCTTTGGCATGCCCTTTGCAGCCTCACCCCACCTGTGGCCCTACGCTTTCTCCCTCTCCTAACCCTAACCCTAACCCTAACCCGAACCCTAACCCTAACCTCTGGTTAGGACTGACCCTCAACCTGACAGCACCAGGCAAGGTCCCCAAGGGAAAAGTCGTGGTGGGGTCAAGCTTGGTGGAGCCCCGCATTTCCTTTGGCATGCCCTTTGCAGCCTCACCCCACCGGTGGCCCTACGCTTTCTCCCTCTCCTAACCCTAACCCTAACTCGAACCCAAACCTCTGGTTAGGACTGACCGTCAACCTGCCAGCACCAGGCAAGGCCCAGGGAAAAGTAGTGGTGGGGTCAAGCTTGGTGGAGCCCCGCATTTCCTTTGGCATGCCCTTTGCAGCCCCACCCCACCTGTGGCCCTACGCTTTCTCCCTCTCCTAACTCTAACCCTAACCCTAACCCTAACCCTAACCCTAACCCTAACCCTAATCCTGACCGTCAACCTGGTAGCACCAGGAAAGGGCCCCAAGGAAAAAGTAATGGTGGGGTCAAGCATGGTGGAGCCCCGCATTTCCTTTGGCATGCCCTTTGCAGCCTCACGCCACCTGTGGCCCTACGCTTTCTCCCTCTCCTAACCCGAACCCTAACCCGAACCCTAACCTCTAGTTAGGAATGACCCTCAACCTGGCAGCACCAGGCAAGGGCCCCAAGGGAAAAGTTGTGGTGTGAGGAAGCTTGGTGTAGCCCCGCATTTCCTTTGGCATGCCCTTTGCAGCCTCACCCCACCTGTGGCCCTACGCTTTTTCTCTCTCCTAACCCTAACCCTAACCCTAACCTTAACCCTAACCCGAACCCTAAAGCCTAAGCCTCTAGTTAGGACTGACCGTCAACCTGGCAGCACCAGGCAAGGGCCCCAAGGGAAAAGGAGTGGTGGGAGGAAGCTTGGTGGAGCCCCGCATTTCCTTTGGCATGCCCTTTGCAGCCTCACCCCACCTGTGGCCCTACGCTTTCTCCCTCTCCTAACCCTAACCCTAACCCTAACCCTAACCCTAAGCCTAACCCTAACCCTAACCCTAACCCTAACCCTAACCCAAACCCTGATCGTCAACCTGCCGGCACCAGGCAAGGGCCCCAAGGGAAAAGTAGTGGTGGGGTCAAGCTTGGTGGAGCCCCGCTTTTCCTTTGGCATGCCCTTTGCAGCCCCACCCCACCTGTGGCCCTACGCTTTCTCCCTCTCCTAACCCTAACCCTAACCCTAACCCTAACCCTAAGCCTAAGCCTCTAGTTAGGACTGACCGTCACCCTGGCAGCACCAGGCAAGGGCCCCAAGGAAAAAGTAATGGTGGGGTCAAGCTTGGTGGAGCCCCGCATTTCCTTTGGCATGCCCTTTGCAGCCTCACCCCACCTGTGGCCCTACGCTTTCCCCCTCTCCTAACCCTAACCCTAACCCTAACCCTAACCTCTGGTTAGGACTGACTGTCAACCTGGAAGCACCAGGCAATGGCCCCAAGGGAAAAGTAGTGGAGGGGTCAAGCTTGGTGGAGCCCCGCATTTCCTTTGGCATGCCCTTTGCAGCCTCACCCCACCTGTGGCCCTATGCTTTCTCCCTCTCCTAACCCTAACCCTAACCCTAACCCTAACCCTGACCGTCAACCTGCCGGCACCAGGCAAGGGCCCCAAGGGAAAAGTCGTGGTGGGGTCAAGCTTGGTGGAGCCCCGCTTTTCCTTTGGCATGCCCTTTGCAGCCCCACCCCACCTGTGGCCCTACGCTTTCTCCCTAACCCTAACCCTAACCCTAACCCGAACCCTAACCCTAACCTCTGGTTAGGACTGACCGTCAACCTGGCAGCACCAGGCAAGGGCCCCAAGGGAAAAGTAGTGGAGGGGTCAAGCTTGGTGGAGCCCCGCATTTCCTTTGGCATGCCCTTTGCAGCCTCACCCCACCTGTGGCCCTACGCTTTCTCCCTCTCCTAACCCTAACCCTAACCCTAACCCTAACCCTAAGCCTAACCCTAACCCTAACCCTAACCCTAACCCTAACCCAAACCCTGACCGTCAACCTGCCGGCACCAGGCAAGGGCCCCAAGGGAAAAGTAGTGGTGGGGTCAAGCTTGGTGGAGCCCCGCTTTTCCTTTGGCATGCCCTTTGCAGCCCCACCCCACCTGTGGCCCTACGCTTTCTCCCTCTCCTAACCCTAACCCTAACTCTAACCCTAACCTCTGGTTAGGACTGACTCTCAACCTGGCAGCACCAGGCAAGGGCCCCAAGGGAAAAGTTGTGGTGGGAGGAAGCTTGGTGGAGCCCCGCATTTCCTTTGGCATGCCCTTTGCAGCCTCACCCCACCTGTGGCCCTACGATTTCTCCCTCTCCTAACCCTAACCCTAACCCTAACCCTAAGCCTAACCCTAACCCTAATCCTGACCGTCAACCTGGTAGCACCAGGAAAGGGCCCCAAGGGAAAAGTAATGGTGGGGTCAAGCATCTTGGAGCCCCGCTTTTCCTTTGGCATGCCCTTTGCAGCCCCACCCCACCTGTGGCCCTACGCTTTCTCCCTCTCCTAACCCTAACCCTAACCCTAACCCTAACCCTAACCCTAACCCTAACCCTAACCCGAACCTCTGGTTAGGACTGACCCTAAACCTGGAAGCACCAGGCAAGGGCCCCAAGGGAAAAGTAGTGGTGGGGTCAAGCTTGGTGGAGCCCCGCATTTCCTTTGGCATGCCCTTTGCAGCCTCACCCCACCTGTGGCCCTACGCTTTTTCTCTCTCCTAAACCTAACCCTAACCCTAACCCTAAGCCTAACCCTAATCCTGACCGTCAACCTGGCAGCACCAGGAAAGGGCCCCAAGGGAAAAGTAATGGTGGGGTCAAGCATGGTGGAGCCCCGCATTTCCTTTGGCATGCCCTTTGCAGCCTCACCCCACCTGTGGCCCTACGCTTTCTCCCTCTCCTAACCCTAACCCTAACCCTAACCCTAACCTCTAGTTAGGAATGACCCTCAACCTGGCAGCACCAGGCAAGGGCCCCAAGGGAAAAGTTGTGGTGTGAGGAAGCTTGGTGGAGCCCCGCATTTCCTTTGGCATGCCCTTTGCAGCCTCACCCCACCTGTGGCCCTACGCTTTCTCCCTCTCCTAACCCTAACCCTAACCCTAACCCTAACCCGAACCTCTGGTTAGGACTGACCCTCAACCTGCCGGCACCAGGCAAGGGCCCCAAGGGAAAAGTAGTGGTGGGGTCAAGCTTGGTGGAGCCCCGCATTTCCTTTGGCATGCCCTTTGCAGCCTCACCCCACCTGTGGCCCTACGCTTTCTCCCTCTCCTAACCCTAACCCTAACCCGAACCCTAACCCTAACCCTAACCTCTGGTTAGGACTGACCCTCAACGTTTCAGCACCAGGCAAGGGTCCCAAGGGAAAAGTAGTGGTGGGGTCAAGCTTGGTGGAGCCCCGCATTTCCTTTGGCATGCCCTTTGCAGCCTCACCCCACCTGTGGCCCTACGCTTTCTCCCTCTCCTAACTCTAACCCTAACCCTAACCCTAACCCTAACCCTAACCCTAATCCTGACCGTCAACCTGGTAGCACCAGGAAAGGGCCCCAAGGGAAAAGTAATGGTGGGGTCAAGCATGGTGGAGACCCGCTTTTCCTTTGGCATGCCCTTTGCAGCCCCACCCCACCTGTGGCCCTACGCTTTCTCCCTCTCCTAACCCTAACCCTAACCCTAACCCTAACCTCTGGTTAGGACTGACCGTCAACCTGGCAGCACCAGGCAAGGGCCCCAAGGGAAAAGTAGTGGAGGGGTCAAGCTTGGTGGAGCCCCGCATTTCCTTTGGCATGCCCTTTGCAGCTGTACCCCACCTGTGGCCCTACGCTTTCTCCCTCTCCTAACCCTAACCCTAACCCTAAGCCTAACCCTAACCCTAACCCTAACCCGAACCCTGACCGTCAACCTGCCGGCACCAGGCAAGGGCCCCAAGGGAAAAGTAGTGGTGGGGTCAAGCTTGGTGGAGCCCCGCATTTCCTTTGGCATGCCCTTTGCAGCCTCACCCCACCTGTGGCCCTACGCTTCTTCTCTCTCCTAACCCTAACCCTAACCCTAACCCTAACCCTAACCCGAACCCTAAGCCTAAGCCTCTAGTTAGGACTGACCGTCAACCTGGCAGCACCAGGCAAGGGCCCCAAGGGAAAAGTAGTGGTGGCGTCAAGCTTGGTGGAGCCCCGCATTTCCTTTGGCATGCCCTTTGCAGCCTCACCCCACCTGTGGCCCTACGCTTCTTCTCTCTCCTAACCCTAACCCTAACCCTAACCCTAACCCTAACCCTAACCCGAACCCTAAGCCTAAGCCTCTAGTTAGGACTGACCGTCAACCTGGCAGCACCAGGCAAGGGCCCCAAGGGAAAAGGAGTGGTGGGAGGAAGCTTGGTGGAGCCCCGCATTTCCTTTGGCATGCCCTTTGCAGCCTCACCCCACCTGTGGCCCTACGCTTTCTCCCTCTCCTAACCCTAACCCTAACCCTAACCCTAACCTCTGGTTAGGACTGACTGTCAACCTGCCAGCACCAGGCAAGGGCCCCAAGGGAAAAGTAGTGGAGGGATCAAGCTTGGTGGAGCCCCGCTTTTCCTTTGGCATGCCCTTTGCAGCCTCACCCCACCTGTGGCCCTACGCTTTCTCCCTCTCCTAACCCTAAGCCTAACCCTAACCCTAACACTAACCTCTGGTTAGGACTGACCGTCAACCTGCTGGCACCAGGCAAGGCCCCCAAGGGAAAAGTAGTGGAGGGGTCAAGCTTGGTGGAGCCCCGCATTTCCTTTGGCATGCCCTTTGCAGCTGTACCCCACCTGTGGCCCTACGCTTTCTCCCTCTCCTAACCCTAACCCTAACCCTAACCCTAACCCTAAGCCTAACCCTAACCCTAACCCTGACCGTCAACCTGCTGGCACCAGGCAAGGGCCCCAAGGGAAAAGTAGTGGAGGGGTCAAGCTTGGTGGAGCCCCGCATTTCCTTTGGCATGCCCTTTGCAGCCTCACCCCACCTGTGGCCCTACGCTTTTTCTCTCTCCTAACTCTAACCCTAACCCTAACCCTAACCCTAACCCTAACCCTAACCCAAACCCTAACCTCTGGTTAGGACTGACCCTCAACATGACAGCACCAGGCAAGGTCCCCAAGGGAATAGTTGTGGTGGGGTCAAGCTTGGTGGAGCCCCGCATTT
The DNA here is from genome assembly GCF_040807025.1 of Struthio camelus. Taxonomy (NCBI): domain Eukaryota; kingdom Metazoa; phylum Chordata; class Aves; order Struthioniformes; family Struthionidae; genus Struthio; species Struthio camelus. The sequence continues at coordinate 153,769,811 of NC_090943.1, forward strand.
CCTTTGGCATGCCCTTTGCAGCCTCACCCCACCTGTGGCCCTATGCTTTCTCCCTCTCCTAACCCTAACCCTAACTCGAACCCAAACCTCTGGTTAGGACTGACCGTCAACCTGGCAGCACCAGGCAAGCCCCAAGGGAAAAGTCGTGGTGGGGTCAAGCTTGGTGGAGCCCCACATGTCCTTTGGCATACCCTTTGCAGCCTCACCCCACCTGTGGCCCTACGCTTTCTCCCTCTCCTAACCCTAACCCTAACTCTAACCCTAACCTCTGGTTAGGACTGACTCTCAACCTGCCAGCACCAGGCAAGGGCCCCAAGGGAAAAGTTGTGGTGGGAGGAAGCTTGGTGGAGCCCCGCATTTCCTTTGGCATGCCCTTTGCAGCCTCACCCCACCTGTGGCCCTACGATTTCTCCCTCTCCTAACCCTAACCCTAACCCTAACCCTAACCCTAACCCTAAGCCTAACCCTAATCCTGACCGTCAACCTGGTAGCACCAGGAAAGGGCCCCAAGTTAAAAGTAATGGTGGGGTCAAGCATGGTGGAGCCCCGCTTTTCCTTTGGCATGCCCTTTGCAGCCCCACCCCACCTGTGGCCCTACGCTTTCTCCCTCTCCTAACCCTAACCCTAACTCGAACCCGAACCTCTGGTTAGGACTGACCGTCAACCTGGCAGCACCAGGCAAGGGCCCCAAGGGAAAAGTAGTGGTGGGGTCAAGCTTGGTGGAGCCCCGCATTTCCTTTGGCATGCCCTTTGCAGCCTCACCCCACCTGTGGCCCTACGCTTTTTCTCTCTCCTAACCCTAACCCTAACCCTAACCCTAACCCTAACCCGAACCCTAACCCTAACCCTAACCCTAAGCCTAAGCCTCTGGTTAGGACTGACCGTCAACCTGGCAGCACCAGGCAAGGGCCCCAAGGGAAAAGTAGTGGTGGGGTCAAGCTTGGTGGAGCCCCGCATTTCCTTTGGCATGCCCTTTGCAGCCCCACCCCACCTGTGGCCCTACGCTTTCTCCCTCTCCTAACCCTAACCCTAACCCTAACCCTAACCTCTGGTTAGGACTGACTGTCAACCTGCCAGCACCAGGCAAGGGCCCCAAGGGAAAAGTAGTGGAGGGGTCAAGCTTGGTGGAGCCCCGCATTTCCTTTGGCATGCCCTTTGAAGCTCTACCCCACCTGTTGCCCTACGATTTCTCCCTCTCCTAACCCGAACCCTAACCCTAACCCTAACCCTGACCGTCAACCTGCCGGCACCAGGCAAGGGCCCCAAGGGAAAAGTAGTGGTGGGGTCAAGCTTGGTGGAGCCCCGCATTGCCTTTGGCATGCCCTTTGCAGCCCCACCCCACCTGTGGCCCTACGCTTTCTCCCTCTCCTAACCCTAACCCTAACCCTAACCCTAACCCTAACCCTAACCTCTGGTTAGGACTGACCGTCAACCTGGCAGCACCAGGCAAGGGCCCCAATGGAAAAGTAGTGGTGGGGTCAAGCTTGGTGGAGCCTCGCATTTCCTTTGGCATGCCCTTTGCAGCCTCACCCCACCTGTGGCCCTACGCTTTCTCCCTCTCCTAACCCTAACCCTAACCCTAACCCTAACCCAAAGCCTAACCCTAACCCTAACCCTGACCGTCAACCTGCTGGCACCAGGCAAGGGCCCCAAGGGAAAAGTAGTGGTGGGGTCAAGCTTGGTGGAGCCCCGCATTTCCTTTGGCATGCCCTTTGCAGCTGTACCCCACCTGTGGCCCTACGCTTTCTCCCTCTCCTAACCCTAACCCTAACTCTAACCCTAACCTCTGGTTAGGACTGACCCTAAACCTGGAAGCACCAGGCAAGGGCCCCAAGGGAAAAGTAGTGGAGGGGTCAAGCTTGGTGGAGCCCCGCATTTCCTTTGGCATGCCCTTTGCAGCCTCACCCCACCTGTGGCCCTACGCTTTTTCTCTCTCCTAACCCTAACCCTAACCCTAACCCTAACCCTAACCCTAACCCTAACCCTAACCTCTGGTTAGGACTGACCGTCAACCTGGCAGCACCAGGCAAGGGTCCCAAGGGAAAAGTCGTGGTGGGGTCAAGCTTGGTGGAGCCCCGCATTTCCTTTGGCATGCCCTTTGCAGCCTCACCCCACCTGTGGCCCTATGCTTTCTCCCTCTCCTAACCCGAACCCTAACCCTAACCCTAACCCTGACCGTCAACCTGCCGGCACCAGGCAAGGGCCCCAAGGGAAAAGTAGTGGTGGGGTCAAGCTTGGTGGAGCCCCGCATTTCCTTTGGCATGCCCTTTGCAGCCCCACCCCACCTGTGGCCCTACGCTTTCTCCCTCTCCTAACCCTAACCCTAACCCTAACCCTAACCCTAACCCTAACCCTAACCCTAACCTCTGGTTAGGACTGACCGTCAACCTGGCAGCACCAGGCAAGGGCCCCAATGGAAAAGTAGTGGAGGGGTCAAGCTTGGTGGAGCCCCGCATTTCCTTTGGCATGCCCTTTGCAGCCTCACCCCACCTGTGGCCCTACGCTTTCTCCCTCTCCTAACCCTAACCCTAACCCTAACCCTAACCCTAACCCTAACCCTAACCCTGACCGTCAACCTGCTGGCACCAGGCAAGGGCCCCAAGGGAAAAGTAGTGGAGGGGTCAAGCTTGGTGGAGCCCCGCATTTCCTTTGGCATGCCCTTTGCAGCTGTACCCCACCTGTGGCCCTACGCTTTCTCCCTCTCCTAACCCTAACCCTAACCCTAACCCTAACCCTAACCTCTGGTTAGGACTGACCCTCAACCTGACAGCACCAGGCAAGGGTCCCAAGGGAAAAGTCGTGGTGGGGTCAAGCTTGGTGGAGCCCCGCATTTCCTTTGGCATGCCCTTTGCAGCCTCACCCCACCTGTGGCCCTACGCTTTCTCCCTCTCCTAACCCTAACCCTAACCCTAAACCTAACCTCTGGTTAGGACTGACCGTCAACCTGGCAGCACCAAGCAAGGGCCCCAAGGGAAAAGTCGTGGTGGGGTCAAGCTTGGTGGAGCCTCGCATTTCCTTTGGCATGCCCTTTGCAGCCTCACCCCACCTGTGGCCCTACGATTTCTCCCTCTCCTAACCCTAACCCTAACCCTAACCCTAAGCATAACCCTAACCCTGACCGTCAACCTGCCGGCACCAGGAAAGGGCCCCAAGGGAAAAGTAATGGTGGGGTCAAGCATGGTGGAGCCCCGCATTTCCTTTGGCATGCCCTTTCCAGCCTCACCCCACCTGTGGCCCTACGCTTTCTCCCTCTCCTAACACTAACCCTAACCCGAACCCTAACCTTTAGTTAGGAATGACCCTCAACCTGGCAGCACCAGGCAAGGGCCCCAAGGGAAAAGTTGTGGTGTGAGGAAGCTTGGTGGAGCCCTGCATTTCCTTTGGCATGCCCTTTGCAGCCCCACCCCACCTGTGGCCCTACGCTTTCTCCCTCTCCTAACCCTAACCCTAACCCTAACCCTAACCCTAACCCTAACCCTAACCCTAACCCTAACCTCTGGTTAGGACTGACCGTCAACCTGGCAGCACCAGGCAAGGTCCCCAAGGGAAAAGTAGTGGAGGGGTCAAGCTTGGTGGAGCCCCGCATTTCCTTTGGCATGCCCTTTGAAGCCTCACGCCACCTGTGGCCCTACGCTTTCTCCCTCTCCTAACCCTAACCCTAACCCTAACCCTAACCCTAACCCTAACCCTAACCCTAACCCTAACCCTAACCCTGACCGTCAACCTGCTGGCACCAGGCAAGGGCCCCAAGGGAAAAGTAGTGGAGGGGTCAAGCTTGGTGGAGCCCCGCATTTCCTTTGGCATGCCCTTTGCAGCCTCACCCCACCTGTGGCCCTACGCTTTTTCTCTCTCCTAACTCTAACCCTAACCCTAACCCTAACCCTAACCCTAAGCCTAACCCTAACCTCTGGTTAGGACTGACCCTCAACATGACAGCACCAGGCAAGGTCCCCAAGGGAAAAGTCGTGGTGGGGTCAAGCTTGGTGGAGCCCCGCATTTCCTTTGGCATGCCCTTTGCAGCTGTACCCCACCTGTGGCCCTATGCTTTCTCCCTCTCCTAACCCTAACCCTAACTCGAACCCAAACCTCTGGTTAGGACTGACCGTCAACCTGGCAGCACCAGGCAAGCCCCAAGGGAAAAGTCGTGGTGGGGTCAAGCTTGGTGGAGCCCCACATTTCCTTTGGCATGCCCTTTGCAGCCTCACCCCACCTGTGGCCCTACGCTTTCTCCCTCTCCTAACCCTAACCCTAACTCTAACCCTAACCTCTGGTTAGGACTGACTCTCAACCTGGCAGCACCAGGCAAGGGCCCCAAGGGAAAAGTTGTGGTGTGAGGAAGCTTGGTGGAGCCCCACATTTCCTTTGGCATGCCCTTTGCAGCCTCACCCCACCTGTGGCCCTACGATTTCTCCCTCTCCTAACCCTAACCCTAACCCTAACCCTAACCCTAAGCCTAACCTTAACCCTAATCCTGACCGTCAACCTGGTAGCACCAGGAAAGGGCCCCAAGTTAAAAGTAATGGTGGGGTCAAGCATGGTGGAGCCCCGCTTTTCCTTTGGCATGCCCTTTGCAGCCCCACCCCACCTGTGGCCCTACGCTTTCTCCCTCTCCTAACCCTAACCCTAACTCGAACCCGAACCTCTGGTTAGGACTGACCGTCAACCTGGCAGCACCAGGCAAGGGCCCCAAGGGAAAAATAGTGGTGGGGTCAAGCTTGGTGGAGCCCCGCATTTCCTTTGGCATGCCCTTTGCAGCCTCACCCCACCTGTGGCCCTACGCTTTCTCCCTCTCCTAACCCTAACCCTAACCCTAACCCTAACCCTAACCCTAACCCTAACCCTAACCCTGACCGTCAACCTGCCGGCACCAGGCAAGGGCCCCAAGGGAAAAGTAGTGGTGGGGTCAAGCTTGGTGGAGCCCCGCATTTCCTTTGGCATGCCCTTTGCAGCCTCACCCCACCTGTGGCCCTACGCTTTTTCTCTCTCCTAACTCTAACCCTAACCCTAACCCTAACCCTAACCCTAACCCTAAGCCTAACCCTAACCTCTGGTTAGGACTGACCCTCAACATGACAGCACCAGGCAAGGTCCCCAAGGGAAAAGTCGTGGTGGGGTCAAGCTTGGTGGAGCCCCGCATTTCCTTTGGCATGCCCTTTGCAGCTGTACCCCACCTGTGGCCCTATGCTTTCTCCCTCTCCTAACCCTAACCCTAACTCGAACCCAAACCTCTGGTTAGGACTGACCGTCAACCTGGCAGCACCAGGCAAGGGCCCCAAGGGAAAAGTAGTGGAGGGGTCAAGCTTGGTGGAGCCCCGCATTTCCTTTGGCATGCCCTTTGAAGCTCTACCCCACCTGTGGCCCTACGCTTTCTCCCTCTCCTAACCCGAACCCTAACCCTAACCCTAACCCTGACCGTCAACCTGCCGGCACCAGGCAAGGGCCCCAAGGGAAAAGTAGTGGTGGGGTCAAGCTTGGTGGAGCCCCGCATTGCCTTTGGCATGCCCTTTGCAGCCCCACCCCACCTGTGGCCCTACGCTTTCTCCCTCTCCTAACCCTAACCCTAACCCTAACCCTAACCCTAACCTCTGGTTAGGACTGACCGTCAACCTGGCAGCACCAGGCAAGGGCCCCAATGGAAAAGTAGTGGTGGGGTCAAGCTTGGTGGAGCCTCGCATTTCCTTTGGCATGCCCTTTGCAGCCTCACCCCACCTGTGGCCCTACGCTTTCTCCCTCTCCTAACCCTAACCCTAACCCTAACCCTAACCCAAAGCCTAACCCTAACCCTAACCCTGACAGTCAACCTGCTGGCACCAGGCAAGGGCCCCAAGGGAAAAGTAGTGGTGGGGTCAAGCTTGGTGGAGCCCCGCATTTCCTTTGGCATGCCCTTTGCAGCTGTACCCCACCTGTGGCCCTACGCTTTCTCCCTCTCCTAACCCTAACCCTAACCCTAACCCGAACCTCTGGTTAGGACTGACCCTAAACCTGGAAGCACCAGGCAAGGGCCCCAAGGGAAAAGTAGTGGAGGGGTCAAGCTTGGTGGAGCCCCGCATTTCCTTTGGCATGCCCTTTGCAGCCTCACCCCACCTGTGGCCCTACGCTTTTTCTCTCTCCTAACCCTAACCCTAACCCTAACCCTAACCCTAACCCTAACCCTAACCCTAACCCTAACCCTAACCCTAACCTCTGGTTAGGACTGACCCTCAACCTGACAGCACCAGGCAAGGGTCCCAAGGGAAAAGTCGTGGTGGGGTCAAGCTTGGTGGAGCCCCGCATTTCCTTTGGCATGCCCTTTGCAGCCTCACCCCACCTGTGGCCCTATGCTTTCTCCCTCTCCTAACCCGAACCCTAACCCTAACCCTAACCCTGACCGTCAACCTGCCGGCACCAGGCAAGGGCCCCAAGGGAAAAGTAATGGTGGGGTCAAGCTTGGTGGAGCCCCGCATTGCCTTTGGCATGCCCTTTGCAGCCCCACCCCACCTGTGGCCCTACGCTTTCTCCCTCTCCTAACCCTAACCCTAACCCTAACCCTAACCCTAACCCTAACCCTAACACTAACCCTAACCTCTGGTTAGGACTGACCCTCAACCTGGCAGCACCAGGCAAGGGCCCCAAGGGAAAAGTAGTGGAGGGGTCAAGCTTGGTGGAGCCCCGCATTTCCTTTGGCATGCCCTTTGCAGCCTCACCCCACCTGTGGCCCTACGCTTTCTCCCTCTCCTAACCCTAACCCTAACCCTAACCCTAACCCTAACCCTAACCCTAACCCTAACCCTAACCCTAACCCTAACCCTGACCGTCAACCTGCTGGCACCAGGCAAGGGCCCCAAGGGAAAAGTAGTGGAGGGGTCAAGCTTGGTGGAGCCCCGCATTTCCTTTGGCATGCCCTTTGCAGCTGTACCCCACCTGTGGCCCTACGCTTTCTCCCTCTCCTAACCCTAACCCTAACCCTAACCCTAACCCTAACCTCTGGTTAGGACTGACCCTCAACCTGACAGCACCAGGCAAGGGTCCCAAGGGAAAAGTCGTGGTGGGGTCAAGCTTGGTGGAGCCCCGCATTGCCTTTGGCATGCCCTTTGCAGCCTCACCCCACCTGTGGCCCTACGCTTTCTCCCTCTCCTAACCCTAACCCTAACCCTAAACCTAACCTCTGGTTAGGACTGACCGTCAACCTGGCAGCACCAAGCAAGGGCCCCAAGGGAAAAGTCGTGGTGGGGTCAAGCTTGGTGGAGCCCCGCATTTCCTTTGGCATGCCCTTTGCAGCCTCACCCCACCTGTGGCCCTACGATTTCTCCCTCTCCTAACCCTAACCCTAACCCTAACCCTAAGCCTAACCCTAATACTGACCGTCAACCTGGTAGCACCAGGAAAGGGCCCCAAGGGAAAAGTAATGGTGGGGTCAAGCATGGTGGAGCCCCGCATTTCCTTTGGCATGCCCTTTGCAGCCTCACGCCACCTGTGGCCCTACGCTTTCTCCCTCTCCTAACACTAACCCTAACCCGAACCCTAACCTTTAGTTAGGAATGACCCTCAACCTGGCAGCACCAGGCAAGGGCCCCAAGGGAAAAGTTGTGGTGTGAGGAAGCTTGGTGGAGCCCTGCATTTCCTTTGGCATGCCCTTTGCAGCCCCACCCCACCTGTGGCCCTACGCTTTCTCCCTCTCCTAACCCTAACCCTAACCCTAACCCTAACCCTAACCCTAACCCTAACCTCTGGTTAGGACTGACCGTCAACCTGGCAGCACCAGGCAAGGGCCCCAATGGAAAAGTAGTGGAGGGGTCAAGCTTGGTGGAGCCCCGCATTTCCTTTGGCATGCCCTTTGCAGCCTCACCCCACCTGTGGCCCTACGCTTTCTCCCTCTCCTAACCCTAACCCTAACCCTAACCCTAACCCTAACCCTAACCCTAACCCTAACCCTGACCGTCAACCTGCTGGCACCAGGCAAGGGCCCCAAGGGAAAAGTAGTGGAGGGGTCAAGCTTGGTGGAGCCCCGCATTTCCTTTGGCATGCCCTTTGCAGCCTCACCCCACCTGTGGCCCTACGCTTTTTCTCTCTCCTAACTCTAACCCTAACCCTAACCCTAACCCTAACCCTAACCCTAACCCTAAGCCTAACCCTAACCTCTGGTTAGGACTGACCCTCAACATGACAGCACCAGGCAAGGTCCCCAAGGGAAAAGTCGTGGTGGGGTCAAGCTTGGTGGAGCCCCGCATTTCCTTTGGCATGCCCTTTGCAGCTGTACCCCACCTGTGGCCCTATGCTTTCTCCCTCTCCTAACCCTAACCCTAACTCGAACCCAAACCTCTGGTTAGGACTGACCGTCAACCTGGCAGCACCAGGCAAGCCCCAAGGGAAAAGTCGTGGTGGGGTCAAGCTTGGTGGAGCCCCACATTTCCTTTGGCATGCCCTTTGCAGCCTCACCCCACCTGTGGCCCTACGCTTTCTCCCTCTCCTAACCCTAACCCTAACTCTAACCCTAACCTCTGGTTAGGACTGACTCTCAACCTGGCAGCACCAGGCAAGGGCCCCAAGGGAAAAGTTGTGGTGGGAGGAAGCTTGGTGGAGCCCCGCATTTCCTTTGGCATGCCCTTTGCAGCCTCACCCCACCTGTGGCCCTACGATTTCTCCCCCTCCTAACCCTAACCCTAACCCTAACCCTAACCCTAAGCCTAACCCTAACCCTAACCCTAATCCTGACCGTCAACCTGGTAGCACCAGGAAAGGGCCCCAAGTTAAAAGTAATGGTGGGGTCAAGCATGGTGGAGCCCCGCATTTCCTTTGGCATGCCCTTTGCAGCCCCACCCCACCTGTGGCCCTACGCTTTCTCCCTCTCCTAACCCTAACCCTAACTCGAACCCGAACCTCTGGTTAGGACTGACCGTCAACCTGGCAGCACCAGGCAAGGGCCCCAAGGGAAAAGTAGTGGAGGGGTCAAGCTTGGTGGAGCCCCGCATTTCCTTTGGCATGCCCTTTGCAGCCTCACCCCACCTGTGGCCCTACGCTTTATCCCTCTCCTAACCCTAACCCTAACCCTAACCCTAACCCTAACCCTAAGCCTAACCCTAACCCTAACCCTGACCGTCAACCTGCCGGCACCAGGCAAGGGCCCCAAGGGAAAAGTAGTGGTGGGGTCAAGCTTGGTGGAGCCCCGCATTTCCTTTGGCATGCCCTTTGCAGCCTCACCCCACCTGTGGCCCTACGCTTTTTCTCTCTCCTAACCCTAACCCTAACCCTAACCCTAACCCGAACCCTAACCCTAACCCTAACCCTAAGCCTAAGCCTCTAGTTAGGACTGACCGTCAACCTGGCAGCACCAGGCAAGGGCCCCAAGGGAAAAGTAGTGGTGGGGTCAAGCTTGGTGGAGCCCCGCATTTCCTTTGGCATGCCCTTTGCAGCCTCACCCCACCTGTGGCCCTACGCTTTCTCCCTCTCCTAACCCTAACCCTAACCCTAACCCTAACCTCTGGTTAGGACTGACTGTCAACCTGCCAGCACCAGGCAAGGGCCCCAAGGGAAAAGTAGTGGAGGGGTCAAGCTTGGTGGAGCCCCGCATTTCCTTTGGCATGCCCTTTGAAGCTCTACCCCACCTGTTGCCCTACGCTTTCTCCCTCTCCTAACCCTAACCCTAACCCTAAACCTAACCCTGACCGTCAACCTGCCGGCACCAGGCAAGGGCCCCAAGGGAAAAGTAGTGGTGGGGTCAAGCTTGGTGGAGCCCCGCATTGCCTTTGGCATGCCCTTTGCAGCCCCACCCCACCTGTGGCCCTACGCTTTCTCCCTCTCCTAACCCTAACCCTAACCCTAACCCTAACCCTAACCCTAACCTCTGGTTAGGACTGACCGTCAACCTGGCAGCACCAGGCAAGGGCCCCAATGGAAAAGTAGTGGTGGGGTCAAGCTTGGTGGAGCCTCGCATTTCCTTTGGCATGCCCTTTGCAGCCTCACCCCACCTGTGGCCCTACGCTTTCTCCCTCTCCTAACCCTAACCCTAACCCTAACCCTAACCCAAAGCCTAACCCTAACCCTAACCCTGACCGTCAACCTGCTGGCACCAGGCAAGGGCCCCAAGGGAAAAGTAGTGGTGGGGTCAAGCTTGGTGGAGCCCCGCATTTCCTTTGGCATGCCCTTTGCAGCTGTACCCCACCTGTGGCCCTACGCTTTCTCCCTCTCCTAACCCTAACCCTAACCCTAACCCTAACCTCTGGTTAGGACTGACCCTAAACCTGGAAGCACCAGGCAAGGGCCCCAAGGGAAAAGTAGTGGAGGGGTCAAGCTTGGTGGAGCCCCGCATTTCCTTTGGCATGCCCTTTGCAGCCTCACCCCACCTGTGGCCCTACGCTTTTTCTCTCTCCTAACCCTAACCCTAACCCTAACCCTAACCCTAACCCGAACCCTAAGCCTAACCCTAACCTCTGGTTAGGACTGACCCTCAACATGACAGCACCAGGCAAGGTCCCCAAGGGAAAAGTCGTGGTGGGGTCAAGCTTGGTGGAGCCCCGCATTTCCTTTGGCATGCCCTTTGCAGCTGTACCCCACCTGTGGCCCTATGCTTTCTCTCTCTCCTAACCCTAACCCTAACTCGAACCCAAACCTCTGGTTAGGACTGACCGTCAACCTGGCAGCACCAGGCAAGCCCCAAGGGAAAAGTCGTGGTGGGGTCAAGCTTGGTGGAACCCCACATTTCCTTTGGCATGCCCTTTGCAGCCTCACCCCACCTGTGGCCCTACGCTTTCTCCCTCTCCTAACCCTAACCCTAACTCTAACCCTAACCTCTGGTTAGGACTGACTCTCAACCTGGCAGCACCAGGCAAGGGCCCCAAGGGAAAAGTTGTGGTGGGAGGAAGCTTGGTGGAGCCCCGCATTTCCTTTGGCATGCCCTTTGCAGCCTCACCCCACCTGTGGCCCTACGCTTTCTCCCTCTCCTAACCCTAACCCTAACCCTAACCCTAACCCTAAGCCTAACCCTAACCCTAACCCTAATCCTGACCGTCAACCTGGTAGCACCAGGAAAGGGCCCCAAGTTAAAAGTAATGGTGGGGTCAAGCATGGTGGAGCCCCGCTTTTCCTTTGGCATGCCCTTTGCAGCCCCACCCCACCTGTGGCCCTACGCTTTCTCCCTCTCCTAACCCTAACCCTAACTCGAACCCGAACCTCTGGTTAGGACTGACCGTCAACCTGGCAGCACCAGGCAAGGGCCCCAAGGGAAAAGTAGTGGAGGGGTCAAGCTTGGTGGAGCCCCGCATTTCCTTTGGCATGCCCTTTGCAGCCTCACCCCACCTGTGGCCCTACGCTTTCTCCCTCTCCTAACCCTAACCCTAACCCTAACCCTAACCCTAACCCTAACCCTAACCCTAACCCTGACCGTCAACCTGCCGGCACCAGGCAAGGGCCCCAAGGGAAAAGTAGTGGTGGGGTCAAGCTTGGTGGAGCCCCGCATTTCCTTTGGCATGCCCTTTGCAGCCTCACCCCACCTGTGGCCCTACGCTTTTTCTCTCTCCTAACCCTAACCCTAACCCTAACCCTAACCCGAACCCTAACCCTAACCCTAACCCTAAGCCTAAGCCTCTAGTTAGGACTGACCGTCAACCTGGCAGCACCAGGCAAGGGCCCCAAGGGAAAAGTAGTGGTGGGGTCAAGCTTGGTGGAGCCCCGCATTTCCTTTGGCATGCCCTTTGCAGCCTCACCCCACCTGTGGCCCTACGCTTTCTCCCTCTCCTAACCCTAACCCTAACCCTAACCCTAACCTCTGGTTAGGACTGACTGTCAACCTGCCAGCACCAGGCAAGGGCCCCAAGGGAAAAGTAATGGTGGGGTCAAGCATGGTGGAGCCCCGCATTTCCTTTGGCATGCCCTTTGCAGCCTCACGCCACCTGTGGCCCTACGCTTTCTCCCTCTCCTAACACTAACCCTAACCCGAACCCTAACCTTTAGTTAGGAATGACCCTCAACCTGGCAGCACCAGGCAAGGGCCCCAAGGGAAAAGTTGTGGTGTGAGGAAGCTTGGTGGAGCCCTGCATTTCCTTTGGCATGCCCTTTGCAGCCCCACCCCACCTGTGGCCCTACGCTTTCTCCCTCTCCTAACCCTAACCCTAACCCTAACCCTAACCCTAACCCTAACCCTAACCTCTGGTTAGGACTGACCGTCAACCTGGCAGCACCAGGCAAGGGCCCCAATGGAAAAGTAGTGGAGGGGTCAAGCTTGGTGGAGCCCCGCATTTCCTTTGGCATGCCCTTTGCAGCCTCACGCCACCTGTGGCCCTACGCTTTCTCCCTCTCCTAACCCTAACCCTAACCCTAACCCTAACCCTAAGCCTAACCCTAACCCTAACCCTGACCGTCAACCTGCTGGCACCAGGCAAGGGCCCCAAGGGAAAAGTAGTGGAGGGGTCAAGCTTGGTGGAGCCCCGCATTTCCTTTGGCATGCCCTTTGCAGCCTCACCCCACCTGTGGCCCTACGCTTTTTCTCTCTCCTAACTCTAACCCTAACCCTAACCCTAACCCTAACCCTAACCCTAACCCTAAGCCTAACCCTAACCTCTGGTTAGGACTGACCCTCAACATGACAGCACCAGGCAAGGTCCCCAAGGGAAAAGTCGTGGTGGGGTCAAGCTTGGTGGAGCCCCGCATTTCCTTTGGCATGCCCTTTGCAGCTGTACCCCACCTGTGGCCCTATGCTTTCTCCCTCTCCTAACCCTAACCCTAACTCGAACCCAAACCTCTGGTTAGGACTGACCGTCAACCTGGCAGCACCAGGCAAGCCCCAAGGGAAAAGTCGTGGTGGGGTCAAGCTTGGTGGAGCCCCACATTTCCTTTGGCATGCCCTTTGCAGCCTCACCCCACCTGTGGCCCTACGCTTTCTCCCTCTCCTAACCCTAACCCTAACTCTAACCCAAACCTCTGGTTAGGACTGACCGTCAACCTGGCAGCACCAGGCAAGCCCCAAGGGAAAAGTCGTGGTGGGGTCAAGCTTGGTGGAGCCCCACATTTCCTTTGGCATGCCCTTTGCAGCCTCACCCCACCTGTGGCCCTACGCTTTCTCCCTCTCCTAACCCTAACCCTAACTCTAACCCTAACCTCTGGTTAGGACTGACTCTCAACCTGGCAGCACCAGGCAAGGGCCCCAAGGGAAAAGTTGTGGTGGGAGGAAGCTTGGTGGAGCCCCGCATTTCCTTTGGCATGCCCTTTGCAGCCTCACCCCACCTGTGGCCCTACGATTTCTCCCTCTCCTAACCCTAACCCTAACCCTAACCCTAACCCTAAGCCTAACCCTAACCCTAACCCTAATCCTGACCGTCAACCTGGTAGCACCAGGAAAGGGCCCCAAGTTAAAAGTAATGGTGGGGTCAAGCATGGTGGAGCCCCGCTTTTCCTTTGGCATGCCCTTTGCAGCCCCACCCCACCTGTGGCCCTACGCTTTCTCCCTCTCCTAACCCTAACCCTAACTCGAACCCGAACCTCTGGTTAGGACTGACCGTCAACCTGGCAGCACCAGGCAAGGGCCCCAAGGGAAAAGTAGTGGAGGGGTCAAGCTTGGTGGAGCCCCGCATTTCCTTTGGCATGCCCTTTGCAGCCTCACCCCACCTGTGGCCCTACGCTTTCTCCCTCTCCTAACCCTAACCCTAACCCTAACCCTAACCCTAACCCTAACCCTAACCCTAACCCTGACCGTCAACCTGCCGGCACCAGGCAAGGGCCCCAAGGGAAAAGTAGTGGTGGGGTCAAGCTTGGTGGAGCCCCGCATTTCCTTTGGCATGCCCTTTGCAGCCTCACCCCACCTGTGGCCCTACGCTTTTTCTCTCTCCTAACCCTAACCCTAACCCTAACCCTAACCCGAACCCTAACCCTAACCCTAACCCTAAGCCTAAGCCTCTAGTTAGGACTGACCGTCAACCTGGCAGCACCAGGCAAGGGCCCCAAGGGAAAAGTAGTGGTGGGGTCAAGCTTGGTGGAGCCCCGCATTTCCTTTGGCATGCCCTTTGCAGCCTCACCCCACCTGTGGCCCTACGCTTTCTCCCTCTCCTAACCCTAACCCTAACCCTAACCCTAACCTCTGGTTAGGACTGACTGTCAACCTGCCAGCACCAGGCAAGGGCCCCAAGGGAAAAGTAATGGTGGGGTCAAGCATGGTGGAGCCCCGCATTTCCTTTGGCATGCCCTTTGCAGCCTCACGCCACCTGTGGCCCTACGCTTTCTCCCTCTCCTAACACTAACCCTAACCCGAACCCTAACCTTTAGTTAGGAATGACCCTCAACCTGGCAGCACCAGGCAAGGGCCCCAAGGGAAAAGTTGTGGTGTGAGGAAGCTTGGTGGAGCCCTGCATTTCCTTTGGCATGCCCTTTGCAGCCCCACCCCACCTGTGGCCCTACGCTTTCTCCCTCTCCTAACCCTAACCCTAACCCTAACCCTAACCCTAACCCTAACCCTAACCTCTGGTTAGGACTGACCGTCAACCTGGCAGCACCAGGCAAGGGCCCCAAGGGAAAAATAGTGGAGGGGTCAAGCTTGGTGGAGCCCCGCATTTCCTTTGGCATGCCCTTTGCAGCCTCACCCCACCTGTGGCCCTACGCTTTCTCCCTCTCCTAACCCTAACCCTAACCCTAACCCTAACCCTAAGCCTAACCCTAACCCTAACCCTGACCGTCAACCTGCTGGCACCAGGCAAGGGCCCCAAGGGAAAAGTAGTGGTGGGGTCAAGCTTGGTGGAGCCCCGCATTTCCTTTGGCATGCCCTTTGCAGCCTCACCCCACCTGTGGCCCTACGCTTTTTCTCTCTCCTAACTCTAACCCTAACCCTAACCCTAACCCTAACCCTAACCCTAACCCTAAGCCTAACCCTAACCTCTGGTTAGGACTGACCCTCAACATGACAGCACCAGGCAAGGTCCCCAAGGGAAAAGTCGTGGTGGGGTCAAGCTTGGTGGAGCCCCGCATTTCCTTTGGCATGCCCTTTGCAGCTGTACCCCACCTGTGGCCCTATGCTTTCTCCCTCTCCTAACCCTAACCCTAACTCGAACCCAAACCTCTGGTTAGGACTGACCGTCAACCTGGCAGCACCAGGCAAGCCCCAAGGGAAAAGTCGTGGTGGGGTCAAGCTTGGTGGAGCCCCACATTTCCTTTGGCATGCCCTTTGCAGCCTCACCCCACCTGTGGCCCTACGCTTTCTCCCTCTCCTAACCCTAACCCTAACTCTAACCCTAACCTCTGGTTAGGACTGACTCTCAACCTGGCAGCACCAGGCAAGGGCCCCAAGGGAAAAGTTGTGGTGGGAGGAAGCTTGGTGGAGCCCCGCATTTCCTTTGGCATGCCCTTTGCAGCCTCACCCCACCTGTGGCCCTACGATTTCTCCCCCTCCTAACCCTAACCCTAACCCTAACCCTAACCCTAAGCCTAACCCTAACCCTAACCCTAATCCTGACCGTCAACCTGGTAGCACCAGGAAAGGGCCCCAAGTTAAAAGTAATGGTGGGGTCAAGCATGGTGGAGCCCCGCTTTTCCTTTGGCATGCCCTTTGCAGCCCCACCCCACCTGTGGCCCTACGCTTTCTCCCTCTCCTAACCCTAACCCTAACTCGAACCCGAACCTCTGGTTAGGACTGACCGTCAACCTGGCAGCACCAGGCAAGGGCCCCAAGGGAAAAGTAGTGGAGGGGTCAAGCTTGGTGGAGCCCCGCATTTCCTTTGGCATGCCCTTTGCAGCCTCACCCCACCTGTGGCCCTACGCTTTCTCCCTCTCCTAACCCTAACCCTAACCCTAACCCTAACCCTAACCCTAACCCTAACCCTGACCGTCAACCTGCCGGCACCAGGCAAGGGCCCCAAGGGAAAAGTAGTGGTGGGGTCAAGCTTGGTGGAGCCCCGCATTTCCTTTGGCATGCCCTTTGCAGCCTCACCCCACCTGTGGCCCTACGCTTTTTCTCTCTCCTAACCCTAACCCTAACCCTAACCCTAACCCGAACCCTAACCCTAACCCTAACCCTAAGCCTAAGCCTCTAGTTAGGACTGACCGTCAACCTGGCAGCACCAGGCAAGGGCCCCAAGGGAAAAGTAGTGGTGGGGTCAAGCTTGGTGGAGCCCCGCATTTCCTTTGGCATGCCCTTTGCAGCCTCACCCCACCTGTGGCCCTACGCTTTCTCCCTCTCCTAACCCTAACCCTAACCCGAACCCTAACCTCTGGTTAGGACTGACTGTCAACCTGCCAGCACCAGGCAAGGGCCCCAAGGGAAAAGTAGTGGAGGGGTCAAGCTTGGTGGAGCCCCGCATTTCCTTTGGCATGCCCTTTGAAGCTCTACCCCACCTGTTGCCCTAAGCTTTCTCCCTCTCCTAACCCTAACCCTAACCCTAAACCTAACCCTGACCGTCAACCTGCCGGCACCAGGCAAGGGCCCCAAGGGAAAAGTAGTGGTGGGGTCAAGCTTGGTGGAGCCCCGCATTGCCTTTGGCATGCCCTTTGCAGCCCCACCCCACCTGTGGCCCTACGCTTTCTCCCTCTCCTAACCCTAACCCTAACCCTAACCCTAACCCTAACCCTAACCTCTGGTTAGGACTGACCGTCAACCTGGCAGCACCAGGCAAGGGCCCCAATGGAAAAGTAGTGGTGGGGTCAAGCTTGGTGGAGCCTCGCATTTCCTTTGGCATGCCCTTTGCAGCCTCACCCCACCTGTGGCCCTACGCTTTCTCCCTCTCCTAACCCTAACCCTAACCCTAACCCTAACCCAAAGCCTAACCCTAACCCTAACCCTGACCGTCAACCTGCTGGCACCAGGCAAGGGCCCCAAGGGAAAAGTAGTGGTGGGGTCAAGCTTGGTGGAGCCCCGCATTTCCTTTGGCATGCCCTTTGCAGCTGTACCCCACCTGTGGCCCTACGCTTTCTCCCTCTCCTAACCCTAACCCTAACCCTAACCCTAACCTCTGGTTAGGACTGACCCTAAACCTGGAAGCACCAGGCAAGGGCCCCAAGGGAAAAGTAGTGGAGGGGTCAAGCTTGGTGGAGCCCCGCATTTCCTTTGGCATGCCCTTTGCAGCCTCACCCCACCTGTGGCCCTACGATTTTCTCTCTCCTAACCCTAACCCTAACCCTAACCCTAACCCTAACCCTAACCCTAAGCCTAACCCTAACCTCTGGTTAGGACTGACCCTCAACATGACAGCACCAGGCAAGGTCCCCAAGGGAAAAGTCGTGGTGGGGTCAAGCTTGGTGGAGCCCCGCATTTCCTTTGGCATGCCCTTTGCAGCCTCACCCCACCTGTGGCCCTATGCTTTCTCCCTCTCCTAACCCTAACCCTAACTCGAACCCAAACCTCTGGTTAGGACTGACCGTCAACCTGGCAGCACCAGGCAAGGGCCCCAAGGGAAAAGTTGTGGTGGGAGGAAGCTTGGTGGAGCCCCACATTTCCTTTGGCATGCCCTTTGCAGCCTCACCCCACCTGTGGCCCTACGATTTCTCCCCCTCCTAACCCTAACCCTAACCCTAACCCTAACCCTAAGCCTAACCCTAACCCTAACCCTAATCCTGACCGTCAACCTGGTAGCACCAGGAAAGGGCCCCAAGTTAAAAGTAATGGTGGGGTCAAGCATGGTGGAGCCCCGCTTTTCCTTTGGCATGCCCTTTGCAGCCCCATCCCACCTGTGGCCCTACGCTTTCTCCCTCTCCTAACCCTAACCCTAACTCGAACCCGAACCTCTGGTTAGGACTGACCGTCAACCTGGCAGCACCAGGCAAGGGCCCCAAGGGAAAAGTAGTGGAGGGGTCAAGCTTGGTGGAGCCCCGCATTTCCTTTGGCATGCCCTTTGCAGCCTCACCCCACCTGTGGCCCTACGCTTTCTCCCTCTCCTAACCCTAACCCTAACCCTAACCCTAACCCTAACCCTAACCCTAACCCTAACCCTAACCCTGACCGTCAACCTGCCGGCACCAGGCAAGGGCCCCAAGGGAAAAGTAGTGGTGGGGTCAAGCTTGGTGGAGCCCCGCATTTCCTTTGGCATGCCCTTTGCAGCCTCACCCCACCTGTGGCCCTACGCTTTTTCTCTCTCCTAACCCTAACCCTAACCCTAACCCTAACCCGAACCCTAACCCTAACCCTAACCCTAAGCCTAAGCCTCTAGTTAGGACTGACCGTCAACCTGGCAGCACCAGGCAAGGGCCCCAAGGGAAAAGTAGTGGTGGGGTCAAGCTTGGTGGAGCCCCGCATTTCCTTTGGCATGCCCTTTGCAGCCTCACCCCACCTGTGGCCCTACGCTTTCTCCCTCTCCTAACCCTAACCCTAACCCTAACCCTAACCTCTGGTTAGGACTGACTGTCAACCTGCCAGCACCAGGCAAGGGCCCCAAGGGAAAAGTAGTGGAGGGGTCAAGCTTGGTGGAGCCCCGCATTTCCTTTGGCATGCCCTTTGCAGCTCTACCCCACCTGTTGCCCTACGCTTTCTCCCTCTCCTAAACATAACCCTAACCCTAACCCTAACCCTGACCGTCAACCTGCCGGCACCAGGCAAGGGCCCCAAGGGAAAAGTCGTGGTGGGGTCAAGCTTGGTGGAGCCCCGCATTGCCTTTGGCATGCCCTTTGCAGCCCCACCCCACCTGTGGCCCTACGCTTTCTCCCTCTCCTAACCCTAACCCTAACCCTAACCCTAACCCTAACCTCTGGTTAGGACTGACCCTCAACCTGACAGCACCAGGCAAGGGTCCCAAGGGAAAAGTCGTGGTGGGGTCAAGCTTGGTGGAGCCCCGCATTTCCTTTGGCATGCCCTTTGCAGCCTCACCCCACCTGTGGCCCTACGATTTCTCCCTCTCCTAACCCTAACCCTAACCCTAACCCTAACCCTAACCCTAACCCTGACCGTCAACCTGCCGGCACCAGGCAAGGGCCCCAAGGGAAAAGTAGTGGTGGGGTCAAGCTTGGTGGAGCCCCGCATTGCCTTTGGCATGCCCTTTGCAGCCCCACCCCACCTGTGGCCCTACGCTTTCTCCCTCTCCTAACCCTAACCCTAACCCTAACCCTAACCCTAACCCTAACCCGAACCCTAACCTCTGGTTAGGACTGACCGTCAACCTGGCAGCACCAGGCAAGGGCCCCAATGGAAAAGTAGTGGAGGGGTCAAGCTTGGTGGAGCCCCGCATTTCCTTTGGCATGCCCTTTGCAGCCTCACCCCACCTGTGGCCCTACGCTTTCTCCCTCTCCTAACCCTAACCCTAACCCTAACCGTAACCCTAACCCTAACCCTAACCCTAACCCTGACCGTCAACCTGCTGGCACCAGGCAAGGGCCCCAAGGGAAAAGTAGTGGAGGGGTCAAGCTTGGTGGAGCCCCGCATTTCCTTTGGCATGCCCTTTGCAGCTGTACCCCACCTGTGGCCCTACGCTTTCTCCCTCTCCTAACCCTAACCCTAACTCTAACCCTAACCTCTGGTTAGGACTGACCGTCAACCTGGCAGCACCAGGCAAGGGCCCCAATGGAAAAGTAGTGGTGGGGTCAAGCTTGGTGGAGCCTCGCATTTCCTTTGGCATGCCCTTTGCAGCCTCACCCCACCTGTGGCCCTACGCTTTCTCCCTCTCCTAACCCTAACCCTAACCCTAACCCTAACCCAAAGCCTAACCCTAACCCTAACCCTGACCGTCAACCTGCTGGCACCAGGCAAGGGCCCCAAGGGAAAAGTAGTGGTGGGGTCAAGCTTGGTGGAGCCCCGCATTTCCTTTGGCATGCCCTTTGCAGCTGTACCCCACCTGTGGCCCTACGCTTTCTCCCTCTCCTAACCCTAACCCTAACCCTAACCCTAACCTCTGGTTAGGACTGACCCTAAACCTGGCAGCACCAGGCAAGGGCCCCAAGGGAAAAGTAGTGGAGGGGTCAAGCTTGGTGGAGCCCCGCATTTCCTTTGGCATGCCCTTTGCAGCCTCACCCCACCTGTGGCCCTACGCTTTTTCTCTCTCCTAACCCTAACCCTAACCCTAACCCTAACCCTAACCCTAACCCTAACCCTAACCCTAACCCTAACCCTAACCTCTGGTTAGGACTGACCCTCAACCTGACAGCACCAGGCAAGGGTCCCAAGGGAAAAGTCGTGGTGGGGTCAAGCTTGGTGGAGCCCCGCATTTCCTTTGGCATGCCCTTTGCAGCCTCACCCCACCTGTGGCCCTACGATTTCTCCCTCTCCTAACCCTAACCCTAACCCTAACCCTAACCCTAACCCTAACCCTGACCGTCAACCTGCCGGCACCAGGCAAGGGCCCCAAGGGAAAAGTAGTGGTGGGGTCAAGCTTGGTGGAGCCCCGCATTGCCTTTGGCATGCCCTTTGCAGCCTCACCCCACCTGTGGCCCTACGATTTCTCCCTCTCCTAACCCTAACCCTAACCCTAACCCTAACCCTAACCCTAACCCTAAGCCTAAGCCTCTAGTTAGGACTGACCGTCAACCTGGCAGCACCAGGCAAGGGCCCCAAGGGAAAAGTAGTGGAGGGGTCAAGCTTGGTGGAGCCCCGCATTTCCTTTGGCATGCCCTTTGCAGCCTCACCCCACCTGTGGCCCTACGCTTTCTCCCTCTCCTAACCCTAACCCTAACCCTAACCCTAACCCTAAGCCTAACCCTAACCCTAACCCTAACCCTAACCCTGACCGTCAACCTGGCAGCACCAGGCAAGGGCCCCAAGGGAAAAGTAGTGGAGGGGTCAAGCTTGGTGGAGCCCCGCATTTCCTTTGGCATGCCCTTTGCAGCTGTACCCCACCTGTGGCCCTACGCTTTCTCCCTCTCCTAACCCTAACCCTAACCCTAACCCTAACCCTAACCTCTGGTTAGGACTGACCCTCAACCTGACAGCACCAGGCAAGGGTCCCAAGGGAAAAGTCGTGGTGGGGTCAAGCTTGGTGGAGCCCCGCATTGCCTTTGGCATGCCCTTTGCAGCCTCACCCCACCTGTGGCCCTACGATTTCTCCCTCTCCTAACCCTAACCCTAACCCTAAACCTAACCTCTGGTTAGGACTGACCGTCAACCTGGCAGCACCAAGCAAGGGCCCCAAGGGAAAAGTCGTGGTGGGGTCAAGCTTGGTGGAGCCCCGCATTTCCTTTGGCATGCCCTTTGCAGCCTCACCCCACCTGTGGCCCTACGATTTCTCCCTCTCCTAACCCTAACCCTAACCCTAACCCTAAGCCTAACCCTAATCCTGACCGTCAACCTGGTAGCACCAGGAAAGGGCCCCAAGGGAAAAGTAATGGTGGGGTCAAGCATGGTGGAGCCCCGCATTTCCTTTGGCATGCCCTTTGCAGCCTCACGCCACCTGTGGCCCTACGCTTTCTCCCTCTCCTAACACTAACCCTAACCCGAACCCTAACCTTTAGTTAGGAATGACCCTCAACCTGGCAGCACCAGGCAAGGGCCCCAAGGGAAAAGTTGTGGTGTGAGGAAGCTTGGTGGAGCCCTGCATTTCCTTTGGCATGCCCTTTGCAGCCCCACCCCACCTGTGGCCCTACGCTTTCTCCCTCTCCTAACCCTAACCCTAACCCTAACCCTAACCCTAACCCTAACCCTAACCCTAACCTCTGGTTAGGACTGACCGTCAACCTGGCAGCACCAGGCAAGGGCCCCAATGGAAAAGTAGTGGAGGGGTCAAGCTTGGTGGAGCCCCGCATTTCCTTTGGCATGCCCTTTGCAGCTGTACCCCACCTGTGGCCCTATGCTTTCTCCCTCTCCTAACCCTATCCCTAACCCTAACCCTAACCCTAACCCTAAGCCTAACCCTAACCCTAACCCTGACCGTCAACCTGCTGGCACCAGGCAAGGGCCCCAAGGGAAAAGTAGTGGAGGGGTCAAGCTTGGTGGAGCCCCGCATTTCCTTTGGCATGCCCTTTGCAGCCTCACCCCACCTGTGGCCCTACGCTTTTTCTCTCTCCTAACTCTAACCCTAACCCTAACCCTAACCCTAACCCTAACCCTAAGCCTAACCCTAACCTCTGGTTAGGACTGACCCTCAACATGACAGCACCAGGCAAGGTCCCCAAGGGAAAAGTCGTGGTGGGGTCAAGCTTGGTGGAGCCCCGCATTTCCTTTGGCATGCCCTTTGCAGCTGTACCCCACCTGTGGCCCTATGCTTTCTCCCTCTCCTAACCCTAACCCTAACTCGAACCCAAACCTCTGGTTAGGACTGACCGTCAACCTGGCAGCACCAGGCAAGCCCCAAGGGAAAAGTCGTGGTGGGGTCAAGCTTGGTGGAGCCCCACATTTCCTTTGGCATGCCCTTTGCAGCCTCACCCCACCTGTGGCCCTACGCTTTCTCCCTCTCCTAACCCTAACCCTAACTCTAACCCTAACCTCTGGTTAGGACTGACTCTCAACCTGGCAGCACCAGGCAAGGGCCCCAAGGGAAAAGTTGTGGTGGGAGGAAGCTTGGTGGAGCCCCGCATTTCCTTTGGCATGCCCTTTGCAGCCTCACCCCACCTGTGGCCCTACGATTTCTCCCTCTCCTAACCCTAACCCTATGCCTAACCCTAACCCTAAGCCTAACCCTAACCCTAATCCTGACCGTCAACCTGGTAGCACCAGGAAAGGGCCCCAAGTTAAAAGTAATGGTGGGGTCAAGCATGGTGGAGCCCCGCTTTTCCTTTGGCATGCCCTTTGCAGCCCCACCCCACCTGTGGCCCTACGCTTTCTCCCTCTCCTAACCCTAACCCTAACCCTAACCCTAACCTCTGGTTAGGACTGACCGTCAACCTGGCAGCACCAGGCAAGGGCCCCAAGGGAAAAGTAGTGGAGGGGTCAAGCTTGGTGGAGCCCCGCATTTCCTTTGGCATGCCCTTTGCAGCCTCACCCCACCTGTGGCCCTACGCTTTCTCCCTCTCCTAACCCTAACCCTAACCCTAACCCTAACCCTAACCCTAACCCTAACCCTAACCCTAACCCTAACCCTGACCGTCAACCTGCCAGCACCAGGCAAGGGCCCCAAGGGAAAAGTAGTGGTGGGGTCAAGCTTGGTGGAGCCCCGCATTTCCTTTGGCATGCCCTTTGCAGCCTCACCCCACCTGTGGCCCTACGCTTTTTCTCTCTCCTAACCCTAACCCTAACCCTAACCCTAACCCTAACCCGAACCCTAACCCTAACCCTAACCCTAAGCCTAAGCCTCTAGTTAGGATTGACCGTCAACCTGGCAGCACCAGGCAAGGGCCCCAAGGGAAAAGTAGTGGTGGGGTCAAGCTTGGTGGAGCCCCGCATTTCCTTTGGCATGCCCTTTGCAGCCTCACCCCACCTGTGGCCCTACGCTTTCTCCCTCTCCTAACCCTAACCCTAACCCTAACCCTAACCTCTGGTTAGGACTGACTGTCAACCTGCCAGCACCAGGCAAGGGCCCCAAGGGAAAAGTAGTGGAGGGGTCAAGCTTGGTGGAGCCCCGCATTTCCTTTGGCATGCCCTTTGAAGCTCTACCCCACCTGTTGCCCTACGCTTTCTCCCTCTCCTAACCCTAACCCTAACCCTAACCCTAACCCTGACCGTCAACCTGCCGGCACCAGGCAAGGGCCCCAAGGGAAAAGTAGTGGTGGGGTCAAGCTTGGTGGAGCCCCGCATTGCCTTTGGCATGCCCTTTGCAGCCCCACCCCACCTGTGGCCCTACGCTTTCTCCCTCTCCTAACCCTAACCCTAACCCTAACCCTAACCCTAACCTCTGGTTAGGACTGACCGTCAACCTGGCAGCACCAGGCAAGGGCCCCAATGGAAAAGTAGTGGTGGGGTCAAGCTTGGTGGAGCCTCGCATTTCCTTTGGCATGCCCTTTGCAGCCTCACCCCACCTGTGGCCCTACGCTTTCTCCCTCTCCTAACCCTAACCCTAACCCTAACCCTAACCCTAACCCTAACCCTAACCCTGACCGTCAACCTGCTGGCACCAGGCAAGGGCCCCAAGGGAAAAGTAGTGGTGGGGTCAAGCTTGGTGGAGCCCCGCATTTCCTTTGGCATGCCCTTTGCAGCTGTACCCCACCTGTGGCCCTACGCTTTCTCCCTCTCCTAACCCTAACCCTAACCCTAACCCTAACCTCTGGTTAGGACTGACCCTAAACCTGGAAGCACCAGGCAAGGGCCCCAAGGGAAAAGTAGTGGAGGGGTCAAGCTTGGTGGAGCCCCGCATTTCCTTTGGTATGCCCTTTGCAGCCTCACCCCACCTGTGGCCCTACGCTTTTTCTCTCTCCTAACCCTAACCCTAACCCTAACCCTAACCCTAACCCTAACCCTAACCTCTGGTTAGGACTGACCCTCAACCTGACAGCACCAGGCAAGGGTCCCAAGGGAAAAGTCGTGGTGGGGTCAAGCTTGGTGGAGCCCCGCATTTCCTTTGGCATGCCCTTTGCAGCCTCACGCCACCTGTGGCCCTATGCTTTCTCCCTCTCCTAACCCGAACCCTAACCCTAACCCTAACCCTGACCGTCAACCTGCCGGCACCAGGCAAGGGCCCCAAGGGAAAAGTAGTGGTGGGGTCAAGCTTGGTGGAGCCCCGCATTGCCTTTGGCATGCCCTTTGCAGCCCCACCCCACCTGTGGCCCTACGCTTTCTCCCTCTCCTAACCCTAACCCTAACCCTAACCCTAACCCTAACCCTAACCCTAACCCTAACCTCTGGTTAGGACTGACCGTCAACCTGGCAGCACCAGGCAAGGGCCCCAAGGGAAAAGTAGTGGAGGGGTCAAGCTTGGTGGAGCCCCGCATTTCCTTTGGCATGCCCTTTGCAGCCTCACCCCACCTGTGGCCCTACGCTTTCTCCCTCTCCTAACCCTAACCCTAACCCTAACCCTAACCCTAAGCCTAACCCTAACCCTAACCCTGACCGTCAACCTGCCGGCACCAGGCAAGGGCCCCAAGGGAAAAGTAGTGGAGGGGTCAAGCTTGGTGGAGCCCCGCATTGCCTTTGGCATGCCCTTTGCAGCCTCACCCCACCTGTGGCCCTACGCTTTCTCCCTCTCCTAACCCTAACCCTAACCCTAAACCTAACCTCTGGTTAGGACTGACCGTCAACCTGGCAGCACCAAGCAAGGGCCCCAAGGGAAAAGTCGTGGTGGGGTCAAGCTTGGTGGAGCCCCGCATTTCCTTTGGCATGCCCTTTGCAGCCTCACCCCACCTGTGGCCCTACGATTTCTCCCTCTCCTAACCCTAACCCTAACCCTAACCCTAAGCCTAACCCTAATCTTGACCGTCAACCTGGTAGCACCAGGAAAGGGCCCCAAGGGAAAAGTAATGGTGGGGTCAAGCATGGTGGAGCCCCGCATTTCCTTTGGCATGCCCTTTGCAGCCTCACCCCACCTGTGGCCCTACGCTTTCTCCCTCTCCTAACACTAACCCTAACCCGAACCCTAACCTTTAGTTAGGACTGACCGTCAACCTGGCAGCACCAGGCAAGGGCCCCAAGGGAAAAGTTGTGGTGTGAGGAAGCTTGGTGGAGCCCTGCATTTCCTTTCGCATGCCCTTTGCAGCTCTACCCCACCTGTTGCCCTACGCTTTCTCCCTCTCCTAACCCTAACCCTAACCCTAACCCTAACCCTAACCTCTGGTTAGGACTGACCGTCAACCTGGCAGCACCAGGCAAGGGCCCCAATGGAAAAGTAGTGCAGGGGTCAAGCTTGGTGGAGCCCCGCATTTCCTTTGGCATGCCCTTTGCAGCCTCACCCCACCTGTGGCCCTACGCTTTTTCTCTCTCCTAACCCTAACCCTAACCCTAACCCTAACCCTAACCCTAACCCTAACCCAAACCCTGACCGTCAACCTGCTGGCACCAGGCAAGGGTCCCAAGGGAAAAGTAGTGGTGGGGTCAAGCTTGGTAGAGCCCCGCATTTCCTTTGGCATGCCCTTTGCAGCCTCACCCCACCTGTGGCCCTACGCTTTTTCTCTCTCCTAACTCTAACCCTAACCCTAACCCTAACCCGAACCCGAACCCTAACCCTAACCTCTGGTTAGGACTGACCCTCAACCTGGCAGCACCAGGCAAGGGCCCCAAGGGAAAAGTCGTGGTGGGGTCAAGCTTGGTGGAGCCCCGCATTTCCTTTGGCATGCCCTTTGCAGCCTCACCCCACCTGTGGCCCTACGCTTTCTCCCTCTCCTAACCCTAACCCTAACCCTAACCCTAACCCTAACCTCTGGTTAGGACTGACTGTCAACCTGCCAGCACCAGGCAAGGGCCCCAAGGGAAAAGTAGTGGAGGGGTCAAGCTTGGTGGAGCCCCGCATTTCCTTTGGCATGCCCTTTGCAGCCTCACCCCACCTGTGGCCCTATGCTTTCTCCCTCTCCTAACCCTAACCCTAACCCTAACCCTAACCCTGACCGTCAACCTGCCGGCACCAGGCAAGGGCCCCAAGGGAAAAGTAGTGGTGGGGTCAAGCTTGGTGGAGCCCCGCTTTTCCTTTGGCATGCCCTTTGCAGCCCCACCCCACCTGTGGCCCTACGCTTTCTCCCTAACCCTAACCCTAACCCTAACCCGAACCCTAACCCTAACCTCTGGTTAGGACTGACCGTCAACCTGGCAGCACCAGGCAAGGGCCCCAAGGGAAAAGTAGTGGAGGGGTCAAGCTTGGTGGAGCCCCGCATTTCCTTTGGCATGCCCTTTGCAGCCTCACCCCACCTGTGGCCCTACGCTTTCTCCCTCTCCTAACCCTAACCCTAACCCGAACCCTAACCCTAACCCTAATCCTAACCCTAACCCTAACCCAAACCCTGACCGTCAACCTGCCGGCACCAGGCAAGGGCCCCAAGGGAAAAGTAGTGGTGGGGTCAAGCTTGGTGGAGCCCCACTTTTCCTTTGGCATGCCCTTTGCAGCCCCACCCCACCTGTGGCCCTACGCTTTCTCCCTCTCCTAACCCTAACCCTAACCCTAACCCTAACCCTAACCCTAAGCCTAAGCCTCTAGTTAGGACTGACCGTCACCCTGGCAGCACCAGGCAAGGGCCCCAAGGAAAAAGTAATGGTGGGGTCAAGCATGGTGGAGCCCCGCATTTCCTTTGGCATGCCCTTTGCAGCCCCACCCCACCTGTGGCCCTACGCTTTCTCCCTCTCCTAACCCTAACCCTAACTCTAACCCTAACCTCTGGTTAGGACTGACTCTCAACCTGGCAGCACCAGGCAAGGGCCCCAAGGGAAAAGTTGTGGTGTGAGGAAGCTTGGTGGAGCCCCGCATTTCCTTTGGCATGCCCTTTGCAGCCTCACCCCACCTGTGGCCCTACGATTTCTCCCTCTCCTAACCCTAACCCTAACCCTAACCCTAAGCCTAACCCTAACCCTAATCCTGACCGTCAACCTGGTAGCACCAGGAAAGGGCCCCAAGGAAAAAGTAATGGTGGGGTCAAGCATGGTGGAGCCCCGCATTTCCTTTGGCATGCCCTTTGCAGCCCCACCCCACCTGTGGCCCTACGCTTTCTCCCTCTCCTAACCCTAACCCTAACCCGAACCCTAACCTCTGGTTAGGACTGACCCTCAACCTGGCAGCACCAGGTAAAGCCCCAAGGGAAAAGTCGTGGTGGGGTCAAGCTTGGTGGAGCCCCGCATTTCCTTTGGCATGCCCTTTGCAGCTGTACCCCACCTGTGGCCCTACGCTTTCTCCCTCTCCTAACCCTAACCCTAACCCGAACCCTAACCCTAACCTCTGGTTAGGACTGACCGTCAACCTGGCAGCACCAGGCAAGGGCCCCAATGGAAAAGTAGTGGAGGGGTCAAGCTTGGTGGAGCCCCGCATTTCCTTTGGCATGCCCTTTGCAGCCTCACCCCACCTGTGGCCCTACGATTTCTCCCTCTCCTAACCCTAACCCTAACCCTAACCCTAACCCTAACCCTAACCCGAACCCTAAGCCTAAGCCTCTAGTTAGGACTGACCGTCAACCTGGCAGCACCAGGCAAGGGCCCCAAGGGAAAAGTAGTGGTGGGGTCAAGCTTGGTGGAGCCCCGCATTTCCTTTGGCATGCCCTTTGCAGCCCCACCCCACCTGTGGCCCTACGCTTTCTCCCTCTCCTAACCCTAACCCTAACCCTAACCCTAACCTCTGGTTAGGACTGACTGTCAACCTGCCAGCACCAGGCAAGGGCCCCAAGGGAAAAGTAGTGGAGGGGTCAAGCTTGGTGGAGCCCCGCATTTCCTTTGGCATGCCCTTTGCAGCCTCACCCCACCTGTGGCCCTACGCTTTCTCCCTCTCCTAACCCTAACCCTAACCCTAACCCTAACCCTGACCGTCAACCTGCCGGCACCAGGGAAGGGCCCCAAGGGAAAAGTAGTGGTGGGGTCAAGCTTGGTGGAGCCCCGCATTGCCTTTGGCATGCCCTTTGCAGCCCCAACCCACCTGTGGCCCTACGCTTTCTCCCTCTCCTAACCCTAACCCTAACCCTAACCCTAACCCTAACCCTAACCTCTGGTTAGGACTGACCGTCAACCTGGCAGCACCAGGCAAGGGCCCCAAGGGAAAAGTAGTGGAGGGGTCAAGCTTGGTGGAGCCCCGCATTTCCTTTGGCATGCCCTTTGCAGCCTCACCCCACCTGTGGCCCTACGCTTTCTCCCTCTCCTAACCCTAACCCTAACCCTAACCCTAACCCTAAGCCTAACCCTAACCCTAACCCTGACCGTCAACCTGCTGGCACCAGGCAAGGGCCCCAAGGGAAAAGTAGTGGTGGGGTCAAGCTTGGTGGAGCCCCGCATTTCCTTTGGCATGCCCTTTGCAGCCTCACCCCACCTGTGGCCCTACGCTTTTTCTCTCTCCTAACTCTAACCCTAACCCTAACCCTAACCCTAACCCTAACCCGAACCCGAACCCCAAGCCTAAGCCTCTAGTTAGGACTGACCGTCAACCTGGCAGCACCAGGCAAGGGCCCCAAGGGAAAAGGAGTGGTGGGAGGAAGCTTGGTGGAGCCCCGCATTTCCTTTGGCATGCCCTTTGCAGCCTCACCCCACCTGTGGCCCTACGCTTTCTCCCTCTCCTAACCCTAACCCTAACCCTAAGCCTAAGCCTCTAGTTAGGACTGACTGTCAACCTGACAGCACCAGGCAAGGGCCCCAAGGGAAAAGTAGTGGTGGGGTCAAGCTTGGTGGAGCCCCGCATTTCCTTTGGCATGCCCTTTGCAGCCTCACCCCACCTGTGGCCCTATGCTTTCTCCCTCTCCTAACCCTAACCCTAACCCTAACCCTAACCCTGACCGTCAACCTGCCGGCACCAGGCAAGAGCCCCAAGGGAAAAGTCGTGGTGGGGTCAAGCTTGGTGGAGCCCCGCTTTTCCTTTGGCATGCCCTTTGCAGCCCCACCCCACCTGTGGCCCTATGCTTTCTCCCTCTCCTAACCCTAACCCTAACCCTAACCCTAACCTCTGGTTAGGACTGACCGTCAACCTGGTAGCACCAGGAAAGGGCCCCAAGGAAAAAGTAATGGTGGGGTCAAGCATGGTGGAGCCCAGCTTTTCCTTTGGCATGCCCTTTGCAGCCCCACCCCACCTGTGGCCCTACGCTTTCTCCCTCTCCTAACCCGAACCCTAACCCTAACCCTAACCCTAACCCTAACCCTAAGCCTAACCCTAACCCTAACCCTGACCGTCAACCTGGCAGCACCAGGCAAGGGCCCCAAGGGAAAAGTAGTGGAGGGGTCAAGCTTGGTGGAGCCCCGCATTTCCTTTGGCATGCCCTTTGCAGCCTCACCCCACCTGTGGCCCTACGCTTTTTCTCTCTCCTAACCCTAACCCTAACCCTAACCCTAACCCTAACCCTAACCCGAACCCTAAGCCTAAGCCTCTAGTTAGGACTGACCGTCAACCTGGCAGCACCAGGAAAGGGCCCCAAGGGAAAAGGAGTGGTGGGAGGAAGCTTGGTGTAGCCCCGCATTTCCTTTGGCATGCCCTTTGCAGCCTCACCCCACCTGTGGCCCTACGCTTTCTCCCTCTCCTAACCCTAACCCTAACCCTAACCCTAACCTCTGGTGAGGACTGACTGTCAACCTGCCAGCACCAGGCAAGGGCCCCAAGGGAAAAGTAGTGGAGGGGTCAAGCTTGGTGGAGCCCCGCATTTCCTTTGGCATGCCCTTTGCAGCCTCACCCCACCTGTGGCCCTATGCTTTCTCCCTCTCCTAACCCTAACCCTAACCCTAACCCTGACCGTCAACCTGGTAGCACCAGGCAAGGGCCCCAAGGGAAAAGTAGTGGTGGGGTCAAGCTTGTTGGAGCCCCGCTTTTCCTTTGGCATGCCCTTTGCAGCCCCACCCCACCTGTGGCCCTACGCTTTCTCCCTAACCCTAACCCTAACCCTAACCCTAACCCTAAGCCTAAGCCTCTGGTTAGGACTGACCGTCAACCTGGCAGCACCAGGCAAGGGCCCCAAGGGAAAAGTAGTGGAGGGGTCAAGCTTGGTGGAGCCCCGCATTTCCTTTGGCATGCCCTTTGCAGCCTCACCCCACCTGTGGCCCTACGCTTTCTCCCTCTCCTAACCCTAACCCTAACCCTAACCCTAACCCTAACCCTAAGCCTAACCCTAACCCTAACCCTAACCCGAACCCTGACCGTCAACCTGCCGGCACCAGGCAAGGGCCCCAAGGGAAAAGTAGTGCTGGGGTCAAGCTTGGTGGAGCCCCGCTTTTCCTTTGGCATGCCCTTTGCAGCCCCACCCCACCTGTGGCCCTACGCTTTCTCCCTCTCCTAACCCTAACCCTAACCCTAACCCTAACCCGAACCCGAACCCTAAGCCTAAGCCTCTAGTTAGGACTGACCTTCACCCTGGCAGCACCAGGCAAGGGCCCCAAGGAAAAAGTAATGGTGGGGTCAAGCTTGGTGGAGCCCCACATTTCCTTTGGCATGCCCTTTGCAGCCTCACCCCACCTGTGGCCCTACGCTTTCTCCCTCTCCTAACCCTAACCCTAACCCTAACCCTAACCTCTGGTTAGGACTGACTCTCAACCTGGCAGCACCAGGCAAGGGCCCCAAGGGAAAAGTTGTGGTGGGAGGAAGCTTGGTGGAGCCCCGCATTTCCTTTGGCATGCCCTTTGCAGCCTCACCCCACCTGTGGCCCTACGATTTCTCCCTCTCCTAACCCTAACCCTAACCCTAACCCTAAGCCTAACCCTAACCCTAATCCTGACCGTCAACCTGGTAGCACCAGGAAAGGGCCCCAAGGGAAAAGTAATGGTGGGGTCAAGCATGGTGGAGCCCCGCTTTTCCTTTGGCATGCCCTTTGCAGCCCCACCCCACCTGTGGCCCTACGCTTTCTCCCTCTCCTAACCCTAACCCTAACTCGAACCCGAACCTCTGGTTAGGACTGACCCTCAACCTGGCAGCACCAGGAAAGGGCCCCAAGGGAAAAGTAGTGGAGGGATCAAGCTTGGTGGAGCCCCGCATTTCCTTTGGCATGCCCTTTGCAGCCTCACCCCACCTGTGGCCCTACGCTTTCTCCCTGTCCTAACCCGAACCCTAACCCTAACCCTAACCTCTGGTTAGGACTGACCGTCAACCTGCTGGCACCAGGCAAGGGCCCCAAGGGAAAAGTAGTGGTGGGGTCAAGCTTGGTGGAGCCCCGCATTTCCTTTGGCATGCCCTTTGCAGCCTCACCCCACCTGTGGCCCTATGCTTTCTCCCTCTCCTAACCCTAACCCTAACCCTAACCCTAACCCTAAGCCTAACCCTAACCCTAACCCTAACCCTAACCCTAACCCAAACCCTGACCGTCAACCTGCCGGCACCAGGCAAGGGTCCCAAGGGAGAAGTAGTGGTGGGGTCAAGCTTGGTGGAGCCCCGCATTTCCTTTGGCATGCCCTTTGCAGCCCCACCCCACCTGTGGCCCTACGCTTTCTCCCTCTCCTAACCCTAACCCTAACCCTAACCCTAACCCTAAGCCTAAGCCTCTAGTTAGGACTGACCGTCACCCTGGCAGCACCAGATAAGGGCCCCAAGGAAAAAGTAATGGTGGGGTCAAGCATGGTGGAGCCCCGCATTGCCTTTGGCATGCCCTTTGCAGCCTCACCCCACCTGTGGCCCTACGCTTTCTCCCTCTCCTAACCCTAACCCTAACTCTAACCCTAACCTCTGGTTAGGACTGACCGTCAACCTGGCAGCACCAGGCAAGGGCCCCAAGGGAAAAGTTGTGGTGTGAGGAAGCTTGGTGGAGCCCCGCATTTCCTTTGGCATGCCCTTTGCAGCCTCACCCCACCTGTGGCCCTACGCTTTCTCCCTCTCCTAACCCTAACCCTAACCCTAACCCTAACCCGAACCCTAACCCTAACCCTAACCCTGACCGTCAACCTGCTGGCACCAGGCTAGGGCCCCAAGGGAAAAGTAGTGGTGGGGTCAAGCTTGGTGGAGCCCCGCATTTCCTTTGGCATGCCCTTTGCAGCCTCACCCCACCTGTGGCCCTATGCTTTCTCCCTCTCCTAACCCGAACCCTAACCCTAACCCTAACCCTGACCGTCAACCTGCCGGCACCAGGCAAGGGCCCCAAGGGAAAAGTAGTGGTGGGGTCAAGCTTGGTGCAGCCCCGCATTTCCTTTGGCATGCCCTTTGCAGCCCCACCCCACCTGTGGCCCTACGCTTTCTCCCTCTCCTAACCCTAACCCTAACCCGAACCCTAACCCTAACCTCTGGTTAGGACTGACCGTCAACCTGGTAGCACCAGGCAAAGCCCCAAGGAAAAAGTAATGGTGGGGTCAAGCATGGTGGAGCCCACCTTTTCCTTTGGCATGCCCTTTGCAGCCCCACTCCACCTGTGGCCCTACGCTTTCTCCCTCTCCTAACCCTAACCCTAACCCTAACCCTAACCCTAACCCTAACCTCTGGTTAGGACTGACCGTCAACCTGGCAGCACCAGGCAAGGGCCCCAATGGAAAAGTAGTGGTGGGGTCAAGCTTGGTGGAGCCCCGCATTTCCTTTGGCATGCCCTTTGCAGCCTCACCCCACCTGTGGCCCTACGCTTTCTCCCTCTCCTAACCCTAACCCTAACCCTAACCCTAAGCCTAACCCTAACCCTAACCCTGACCGTCAACCTGCTGGCACCAGGCAAGGGCCCCAAGGGAAAAGTAGTGGTGGGGTCAAGCTTGGTGGAGCCCCGCATTTCCTTTGGCATGCCCTTTGCAGCCTCACCCCACCTGTGGCCCTACGATTTCTCCCTCTCCTAACCCTAACCCTAACCCTAACCCTAACCCTAAGCCTAACCCTAACCCTAATCCTGACTGTCAACCTGCCAGCACCAGGCAAGGGCCCCAAGGGAAAAGTAGTGGAGGGGTCAAGCTTGGTGGAGCCCCGCATTTCCTTTGGCATGCCCTTTGCAGCCTCACCCCACCTGTGGCCCTACGCTTTCTCCCTCTCCTAACCCTAACCCTAACCCTAACCCTAACCCTAACCTCTGGTTAGGACTGACCGTCAACCTGGCAGCACCAGGCAAGGGCCCCAATGGAAAAGTAGTGGTGGGGTCAAGCTTGGTGGAGCCCCGCATTTCCTTTGGCATGCCCTTTGCAGCCTCACCCCACCTGTGGCCCTACGCTTTCTCCCTCTCCTAACCCTAACCCTAACCCTAACCCTAACCCTAACCCTAACCCTAACCCTAACCCTAACCCTGACCGTCAACCTGCTGGCACCAGGCAAGGGCCCCAAGGGAAAAGTAGTGGAGGGGTCAAGCTTGGTGGAGCCCCGCATTTCCTTTGGCATGCCCTTTGCAGCCTCACCCCACCTGTGGCCCTACGATTTCTCCCTCTCCTAACCCTAACCCTAACCCTAACCCTAAGCCTAACCCTAACCCTAATCCTGACTGTCAACCTGCCAGCACCAGGCAAGGGCCCCAAGGGAAAAGTAGTGGAGGGGTCAAGCTTGGTGGAGCCCCGCATTGCCTTTGGCATGCCCTTTGCAGCCTCACCCCACCTGTGGCCCTATGCTTTCTCCCTCTCCTAACCCTAACCCTAACCCTAACCCTAACCCTGACAGTCAACCTGCCGGCACCAGGCAAGGGCCCCAAGGGAAAAGTAATGGTGGGGTCAAGCTTGGTGGAGCCCCGCATTTCCTTTGGCATGCCCTTTGCAGCCTCACCCCACCTGTGGCCCTACGCTTTCTCCCTCTCCTAACCCTAACCCTAACTCTAACCCTAACCTCTGGTTAGGACTGACCGTCAACCTGCTGGCACCAGGCAAGGGCCCCAAGGGAAAAGTAGTGGTGGGGTCAAGCTTGGTGGAGCCCCGCATTTCCTTTGGCATGCCCTTTGCAGCCTCACCCCACCTGTGGCCCTATGCTTTCTCCCTCTCCTAACCCTAACCCTAACCCTAACCCTAAGCCTAAGCCTAACCCTAACCCTAACCCTAACCCTAACCCAAACCCTGACCGTCAACCTGCCGGCACCAGGCAAGGGTCCCAAGGGAGAAGTAGTGGTGGGGTCAAGCTTGGTGGAGCCCCGCATTTCCTTTGGCATGCCCTTTGCAGCCCCACCCCACCTGTGGCCCTACGCTTTCTCCCTCTCCTAACCCTAACCCTAACCCTAACCCTAACCCTAAGCCTAAGCCTCTAGTTAGGACTGACCGTCACCCTGGCAGCACCAGATAAGGGCCCCAAGGAAAAAGTAATGGTGGGGTCAAGCATGGTGGAGCCCCGCATTTCCTTTGGCATGCCCTTTGCAGCCTCACCCCACCTGTGGCCCTACGCTTTCTCCCTCTCCTAACCCTAACCCTAACTCTAACCCTAACCTCTGGTTAGGACTGACCGTCAACCTGCTGGCACCAGGCAAGGGCCCCAAAGAGAAAAGTTGTGGTGTGAGGAATCTTGGTGGAGCCCCGCATTTCCTTTGGCATGCCCTTTGCAGCCTCACCCCACCTGTGGCCCTACGCTTTCTCCCTCTCCTAACCCTAACCCTAACCCTAACCCTAACCCTAACCCTAACCCTAACCCAAACCCTGACCGTCAACCTGCTGGCACCAGGCTAGGGCCCCAAGGGAAAAGTAGTGGTGGGGTCAAGCTTGGTGGAGCCCCGCATTTCCTTTGGCATGCCCTTTGCAGCCTCACCCCACCTGTGGCCCTATGCTTTCTCCCTCTCCTAACCCTAACCCTAACCCTAACCCTAACCCTGACCGTCAACCTGCTGGCACCAGGCAAGGGCCCCAAGGGAAAAGTAGTGGTGGGGTCAAGCTTGGTGCAGCCCCGCATTTCCTTTGGCATGCCCTTTGCAGCCCCAACCCACCTGTGGCCCTACGCTTTCTCCCTCTCCTAACCCTAACCCTAACCCTAACCCTAACCCTAACCTCTGGTTAGGACTGACCCTAAACCTGGAAGCACCAGGCAAGGGCCCCAAGGAAAAAGTAATGGTGGGGTCAAGCATGGTGGAGCCCACCTTTTCCTTTGGCATGCCCTTTGCAGCCCCACCCCACCTGTGGCCCTACGCTTTCTCCCTCTCCTAACCCTAACCCTAACCCTAACCCTAACCCTAACCTCTGGTTAGGACTGACCCTCAACCTGACAGCACCAGGCAAGGGCCCCAAGGGAAAAGTAGTGGTGGGGTCAAGCTTGGTGGAGCCCCGCATTTCCTTTGGCATGCCCTTTGCAGCCTCACCCCACCTGTGGCCCTACGATTTCTCCCTCTCCTAACCCTAACCCTAACCCTAACCCAAACCCTGACCGTCAACCTGCCGGCACCAGGCAAGGGTCCCAAGGGAGAAGTAGTGGTGGGGTCAAGCTTGGTGGAGCCCCGCATTTCCTTTGGCATGCCCTTTGCAGCCCCACCCCACCTGTGGCCCTACGCTTTCTCCCTCTCCTAACCCTAACCCTAACCCTAACCCTAACCCTAAGCCTAAGCCTCTAGTTAGGACTGACCGTCACCCTGGCAGCACCAGATAAGGGCCCCAAGGAAAAAGTAATGGTGGGGTCAAGCATGGTGGAGCCCCGCATTTCCTTTGGCATGCCCTTTGCAGCCTCACCCCACCTGTGGCCCTACGCTTTCTCCCTCTCCTAACCCTAACCCTAACTCTAACCCTAACCTCTGGTTAGGACTGACCGTCAACCTGGCAGCACAAGGCAAGGGCCCCAAGGGAAAAGTTGTGGTGTGAGGAAGCTTGGTGGAGCCCCGCATTTCCTTTGGCACGCCCTTTTCAGCCCCACCCCACCTGTGGCCCTATGCTTTCTCCCTCTCCTAACCCTAACCCTAACCCTAACCCTAACCCTAACCTCTGGTTAGGACTGACCGTCAACCTGGTAGCACCAGGAAAGGGCCCCAAGGGAAAAGTAATGGTGGGGTCAAGCATGGTGGAGCCCAGCTTTTCCTTTGGCATGCCCTTTGCAGCCCCACCCCACCTGTGGCCCTACGCTTTCTCCCTCTCCTAACCCGAACCCTAACCCTAACCCTAACCCTAACCCTAAGCCTAACCCTAACCCTAACCCTGACCGTCAACCTGCTGGCACCAGGCAAGGGCCCCAAGGGAAAAGTAGTGGAGGGGTCAAGCTTGGTGGAGCCCCGCATTTCCTTTGGCATGCCCTTTGCAGCCTCACCCCACCTGTGGCCCTACGCTTTTTCTCTCTCCTAACCCTAACCCTAACCCTAACCCTAACCCTAACCCGAACCCTAACCCGAACCCTAAGCCTAAGCCTCTAGTTAGGACTGACCGTCAACCTGGCAGCACCAGGCAAGGGCCCCAAGGGAAAAGGAGTGGTGGGGTCAAGCTTGGTGTAGCCCCGCATTTCCTTTGGCATGCCCTTTGCAGCCTCACCCCACCTGTGGCCCTACGCTTTCTCCCTCTCCTAACCCTAACCCTAACCCTAACCCTAACCTCTGGTTAGGACTGACCGTCAACCTGCCAGCACCAGGCAAGGGCCCCAAGGGAAAAGTAGTGGAGGGGTCAAGCTTGGTGGAGCCCCGCATTTCCTTTGGCATGCCCTTTGCAGCCTCACCCCACCTGTGGCCCTATGCTTTCTCCCTCTCCTAACCCTAACCCTAACCCTAACCCTGACCGTCAACCTGCCGGCACCAGGCAAGGGCCCCAAGGGAAAAGTAGTGGTGGGGTCAAGCTTGGTGGAGCCCCGCTTTTCCTTTGGCATGCCCTTTGCAGCCCCACCCCACCTGTGGCCCTACGCTTTCTCCCTAACCCTAACCCTAACCCTAACCCGAACCCTAAGCCTAAGCCTCTAGTTAGGACTGACCGTCAACCTGGCAGCACCAGGCAAGGGCCCCAAGGGAAAAGTAGTGGAGGGGTCAAGCTTGGTGGAGCCCCGCATTTCCTTTGGCATGCCCTTTGCAGCCTCACCCCACCTGTGGCCCTACGCTTTCTCCCTCTCCTAACCCTAACCCTAACCCTAACCCTAAGCCTAACCCTAACCCTAACTCTAACCCGAACCCTGACCGTCAACCTGCCGGCACCAGGCAAGGGCCCCAAGGGAAAAGTAGTGCTGGGGTCAAGCTTGGTGGAGCCCCGCTTTTCCTTTGGCATGCCCTTTGCAGCCCCACCCCACCTGTGGCCCTACGCTTTCTCCCTCTCCTAACCCTAACCCTAACCCTAACCCTAACCCGAACCCGAACCCTAAGCCTAAGCCTCTAGTTAGGACTGACCGTCAACCTGCCAGCACCAGGCAAGGGCCCCAAGGAAAAAGTAATGGTGGGGTCAAGCATGGTGGAGCCCCACATTTCCTTTGGCATGCCCTTTGCAGCCTCACCCCACCTGTGGCCCTACGCTTTCTCCCTCTCCTAACACTAACCCTAACCCTAACCCTAACCTCTGGTTAGGACTGACTCTCAACCTGGCAGCACCAGGCAAGGGCCCCAATGGAAAAGTTGTGGTGGGAGGAAGCTTGGTGGAGCCCCGCATTTCCTTTGGCATGCCCTTTGCAGCCTCACCCCACCTGTGGCCCTACGATTTCTCCCTCTCCTAACCCTAACCCTAACCCTAACCCTAAGCCTAACCCTAACCCTAATCCTGACCGTCAACCTGGTAGCACCAGGAAAGGGCCCCAAGGGAAAAGTAATGGTGGGGTCAAGCATGGTGGAGCCCCGCATTTCCTTTGGCATGCCCTTTGCAGCCCCACCCCACCTGTGGCCCTACGCTTTCTCCCTCTCCTAACCCTAACCCTAACTCGAACCCGAACCTCTGGTTAGGACTGACCCTCAACCTGGCAGCACCAGGCAAGGGCCCCAAGGGAAAAGTAGTGGAGGGGTCAAGCTTGGTGGAGCCCCGCATTTCCTTTGGCATGCCCTTTGCAGCCTCACCCCACCTGTGGCCCTACGCTTTCTCCCTCTCCTAACCCGAACCCTAACCCTAACCCTAACCTCTGGTTAGGACTGACCGTCAACCTGCTGGCACCAGGCAAGGGCCCCAAGGGAAAAGTAGTGGTGGGGTCAAGCTTGGTGGAGCCCCGCATTTCCTTTGGCATGCCCTTTGCAGCCTCACCCCACCTGTGGCCCTATGCTTTCTCCCTCTCCTAACCCTAACCCTAACCCTAACCCTAACCCTAAGCCTAACCCTAACCCTAACCCTAACCCTAACCCTAACCCTAACCCAAACCCTGACCGTCAACCTGCCGGCACCAGGCAAGGGTCCCAAGGGAGAAGTAGTGGTGGGGTCAAGCTTGGTGGAGCCCCGCATTTCCTTTGGCATGCCCTTTGCAGCCCCACCCCACCTGTGGCCCTACGCTTTCTCCCTCTCCTAACCCTAACCCTAACCCTAACCCTAACCCTAAGCCTAAGCCTCTAGTTAGGACTGACCGTCACCCTGGCAGCACCAGATAAGGGCCCCAAGGAAAAAGTAATGGTGGGGTCAAGCATGGTGGAGCCCCGCATTGCCTTTGGCATGCCCTTTGCAGCCTCACCCCACCTGTGGCCCTACGCTTTCTCCCTCTCCTAACCCTAACCCTAACTCTAACCCTAACCTCTGGTTAGGACTGACCGTCAACCTGGCAGCACCAGGCAAGGGCCCCAAGGGAAAAGTTGTGGTGTGAGGAAGCTTGGTGGAGCCCCGCATTTCCTTTGGCATGCCCTTTGCAGCCTCACCCCACCTGTGGCCCTACGCTTTCTCCCTCTCCTAACCCTAACCCTAACCCTAACCCTAACCCTAACCCTAACCCTAACCCTAACCCTAACCCTGACCGTCAACCTGCTGGCACCAGGCTAGGGCCCCAAGGGAAAAGTAGTGGTGGGGTCAAGCTTGGTGGAGCCCCGCATTTCCTTTGGCATGCCCTTTGCAGCCTCACCCCACCTGTGGCCCTATGCTTTCTCCCTCTCCTAACCCTAACCCTAACCCTAACCCTAACCCTGACCGTCAACCTGCCGGCACCAGGCAAGGGCCCCAAGGGAAAAGTAGTGGTGGGGTCAAGCTTGGTGCAGCCCCGCATTTCCTTTGGCATGCCCTTTGCAGCCCCACCCCACCTGTGGCCCTACGCTTTCTCCCTCTCCTAACCCTAACCCTAACCCGAACCCTAACCCTAACCTCTGGTTAGGACTGACCGTCAACCTGGTAGCACCAGGCAAAGCCCCAAGGAAAAAGTAATGGTGGGGTCAAGCATGGTGGAGCCCACCTTTTCCTTTGGCATGCCCTTTGCAGCCCCACTCCACCTGTGGCCCTACGCTTTCTCCCTCTCCTAACCCTAACCCTAACCCTAACCCTAACCCTAACCTCTGGTTAGGACTGACCGTCAACCTGGCAGCACCAGGCAAGGGCCCCAATGGAAAAGTAGTGGTGGGGTCAAGCTTGGTGGAGCCCCGCATTTCCTTTGGCATGCCCTTTGCAGCCTCACCCCACCTGTGGCCCTACGCTTTCTCCCTCTCCTAACCCTAACCCTAACCCTAACCCTAAGCCTAACCCTAACCCTAACCCTGACCGTCAACCTGCTGGCACCAGGCAAGGGCCCCAAGGGAAAAGTAGTGGTGGGGTCAAGCTTGGTGGAGCCCCGCATTTCCTTTGGCATGCCCTTTGCAGCCTCACCCCACCTGTGGCCCTACGATTTCTCCCTCTCCTAACCCTAACCCTAACCCTAACCCTAAGCCTAACCCTAACCCTAATCCTGACTGTCAACCTGGCAGCACCAGGCAAGGGCCCCAAGGGAAAAGTAGTGGAGGGGTCAAGCTTGGTGGAGCCCCGCATTTCCTTTGGCATGCCCTTTGCAGCCTCACCCCACCTGTGGCCCTATGCTTTCTCCCTCTCCTAACCCTAACCCTAACCCTAACCCTAACCCTAACCTCTGGTTAGGACTGACCGTCAACCTGGCAGCACCAGGCAAGGGCCCCAATGGAAAAGTAGTGGTGGGGTCAAGCTTGGTGGAGCCCCGCATTTCCTTTGGCATGCCCTTTGCAGCTTCACCCCACCTGTGGCCCTACGCTTTCTCCCTCTCCTAACCCTAACCCTAACCCTAACCCTAAGCCTAACCCTAACCCTAACCCTGACCGTCAACCTGCTGGCACCAGGCAAGGGCCCCAAGGGAAAAGTAGTGGAGGGGTCAAGCTTGGTGGAGCCCCGCATTTCCTTTGGCATGCCCTTTGCAGCCTCACCCCACCTGTGGCCCTACGATTTCTCCCTCTCCTAACCCTAACCCTAACCCTAACCCTAAGCCTAACCCTAACCCTAATCCTGACTGTCAACCTGCCAGCACCAGGCAAGGGCCCCAAGGGAAAAGTAGTGGAGGGGTCAAGCTTGGTGGAGCCCCGCATTTCCTTTGGCATGCCCTTTGCAGCCTCACCCCACCTGTGGCCCTATGCTTTCTCCCTCTCCTAACCCTAACCCTAACCCTAACCCTAACCCTGACAGTCAACCTGCCGGCACCAGGCAAGGGCCCCAAGGGAAAAGTAATGGTGGGGTCAAGCTTGGTGGAGCCCCGCATTTCCTTTGGCATGCCCTTTGCAGCCTCACCCCACCTGTGGCCCTACGCTTTCTCCCTCTCCTAACCCTAACCCTAACTCTAACCTTAACCT
Organism: Struthio camelus; assembly: GCF_040807025.1. NCBI lineage: Eukaryota > Metazoa > Chordata > Aves > Struthioniformes > Struthionidae > Struthio > Struthio camelus. The sequence goes on from NC_090943.1 coordinate 153,810,623, forward strand.
CTGGTTAGGACTGACCGTCAACCTGCTGGCACCAGGCAAGGGCCCCAAGGGAAAAGTAGTGGTGGGGTCAAGCTTGGTGGAGCCCCGCATTTCCTTTGGCATGCCCTTTGCAGCCTCACCCCACCTGTGGCCCTATGCTTTCTCCCTCTCCTAACCCTAACCCTAACCCTAACCCTAACCCTAAGCCTAACCCTAACCCTAACCCTAACCCTAACCCTAACCCAAACCCTGACCGTCAACCTGCCGGCACCAGGCAAGGGTCCCAAGGGAGAAGTAGTGGTGGGGTCAAGCTTGGTGGAGCCCCGCATTTCCTTTGGCATGCCCTTTGCAGCCCCACCCCACCTGTGGCCCTACGCTTTCTCCCTCTCCTAACCCTAACCCTAACCCTAACCCTAACCCTAAGCCTAAGCCTCTAGTTAGGACTGACCGTCACCCTGGCAGCACCAGATAAGGGCCCCAAGGAAAAAGTAATGGTGGGGTCAAGCATGGTGGAGCCCCGCATTTCCTTTGGCATGCCCTTTGCAGCCTCACCCCACCTGTGGCCCTACGCTTTCTCCCTCTCCTAACCCTAACCCTAACTCTAACCCTAACCTCTGGTTAGGACTGACCGTCAACCTGGCAGCACCAGGCAAGGGCCCCAAGGGAAAAGTTGTGGTGTGAGGAAGCTTGGTGGAGCCCCGCATTTCCTTTGGCATGCCCTTTGCAGCCTCACCCCACCTGTGGCCCTACGCTTTCTCCCTCTCCTAACCCTAACCCTAACCCTAACCCTAACCCTAACCCGAACCCTAACCCTAACCCTGACCGTCAACCTACTGGCACCAGGCTAGGGCCCCAAGGGAAAAGTAGTGGTGGGGTCAAGCTTGGTGGAGCCCCGCATTTCCTTTGGCATGCCCTTTGCAGCCTCACCCCACCTGTGGCCCTATGCTTTCTCCCTCTCCTAACCCTAACCCTAACCCTAACCCTAACCCTGACCGTCAACCTGCCGGCACCAGGCAAGGGCCCCAAGGGAAAAGTAGTGGTGGGGTCAAGCTTGGTGCAGCCCCGCATTTCCTTTGGCATGCCCTTTGCAGCCCCACCCCACCTGTGGCCCTACGCTTTCTCCCTCTCCTAACCCTAACCCTAACCCGAACCCTAACCCTAACCTCTGGTTAGGACTGACCGTCAACCTGGTAGCACCAGGCAAAGTCCCAAGGAAAAAGTAATGGTGGGGTCAAGCATGGTGGAGCCCCGCATTTCCTTTGGCATGCCCTTTGCAGCCTCACCCCACCTGTGGCCCTACGCTTTCTCCCTCTCCTAACCCTAACCCTAACTCTAACCCTAACCTCTGGTTAGGACTGACCGTCAACCTGGCAGCACCAGGCAAGGGCCCCAAGGGAAAAGTTGTGGTGGGAGGAAGCTTGGTGGAGCCCCGCATTTCCTTTGGCATGCCCTTTGCAGCCTCACGCCACCTGTGGCCCTACGCTTTCTCCCTCTCCTAACCCTAACCCTAACCCTAACCCTAACCCTAACCCTAACCCTAACCCAAACCCTGACCGTCAACCTGCTGGCACCAGGCTAGGGCCCCAAGGGAAAAGTAGTGGTGGGGTCAAGCTTGGTGGAGCCCCGCATTTCCTTTGGCATGCCCTTTGCAGCCTCACCCCACCTGTGGCCCTATGCTTTCTCCCTCTCCTAACCCTAACCCTAACCCTAACCCTAACCCTGACCGTCAACCTGCTGACACCAGGCAAGGGCCCCAAGGGAAAAGTAGTGGTGGGGTCAAGCTTGGTGCAGCCCCGCATTTCCTTTGGCATGCCCTTTGCAGCCCCACCCCACCTGTGGCCCTACGCTTTCTCCCTCTCCTAACCCTAACCCTAACCCTAACCCTAACCCTAACCTCTGGTTAGGACTGACCGTCAACCTGGTAGCACCAGGCAAGGGCCCCAAGGGAAAAGTTGTGGTGGGGTCAAGCATGGTGGAGCCCACCTTTTCCTTTGGCATGCCCTTTGCAGCCCCACCCCACCTGTGGCCCTACGCTTTCTCCCTCTCCTAACACTAACCCTAACCCTAACCCTAACCCTAACCTCTGGTTAGGACTGACCCTCAACCTGACAGCACCAGGCAAGGGCCCCAAGGGAAAAGGAGTGGTGGGGTCAAGCTTGGTGGAGCCCCGCATTTCCTTTGGCATGCCCTTTGCAGCCTCACCCCACCTGTGGCCCTACGATTTCTCCCTCTCCTAACCCTAACCCTAACCCTAACCCTAAGCCTAACCCTAACCCTAATCCTGACTGTCAACCTGCCAGCACCAGGCAAGGGCCCCAAGGGAAAAGTAGTGGAGGGGTCAAGCTTGGTGGAGCCCCGCATTTCCTTTGGCATGCCCTTTGCAGCCTCACCCCACCTGTGGCCCTATGCTTTCTCCCTCTCCTAACCCTAACCCTAACCCTAACCCTAACCCTAACCTCTGGTTAGGACTGACCGTCAACCTGGCAGCACCAGGCAAGGGCCCCAATGGAAAAGTAGTGGTGGGGTCAAGCTTGGTGGAGCCCCGCATTTCCTTTGGCATGCCCTTTGCAGCCTCACGCCACCTGTGGCCCTACGCTTTCTCCCTCTCCTAACCCTAACCCTAACCCTAACCCTAACCCTAACCCTAACCCTGACCGTCAACCTGCTGGCACCAGGCAAGGGCCCCAAGGGAAAAGTAGTGGAGGGGTCAAGCTTGGTGGAGCCCTGCATTTCCTTTGGCATGCCCTTTGCAGCCTCACCCCACCTGTGGCCCTACGATTTCTCCCTCTCCTAACCCTAACCCTAACCCTAACCCTAAGCCTAACCCTAACCCTAATCCTGACTGTCAACCTGCCAGCACCAGGCAAGGGCCCCAATGGAAAAGTAGTGGAGGGGTCAAGCTTGGTGGAGCCCCGCATTTCCTTTGGCATGCCCTTTGCAGCCTCACCCCACCTGTGGCCCTATGCTTTCTCCCTCTCCTAACCCTAACCCTAACCCTAACCCTAACCCTGACCGTCAACCTGCCGGCACCAGGCAAGGGCCCCAAGGGAAAAGTAATAGTGGGGTCAAGCATGGTGGAGCCCCGCATTTCCTTTGGCATGCCCTTTGCAGCCTCACCCCACCTGTGGCCCTACGCTTTCTCCCTCTCCTAACCCTAACCCTAACTCTAACCCTAACCTCTGGTTAGGACTGACCGTCAACCTGGCAGCACCAGGCAAGGGCCCCAAGGGAAAATTTGTGGTGGGAGGAAGCTTGGTGGAGCCCCGCATTTCCTTTGGCATGCCCTTTGCAGCCTCACCCCACCTGTGGCCCTACGCTTTCTCCCTCTCCTAACCCTAACCCTAACGCTAACCCTAAGCCTAACCCTAACCCTAACCCTGACCGTCAACCTGGCAGCACCAGGCAAGGGTCCCAAGGGAAAAGTAGTGGAGGGGTCAAGCTTGGTGGAGCCCCGCATTTCCTTTGGCATGCCCTTTGCAGCCTCACCCCACCTGTGGGCCTACGCTTTTTCTCTCTCCTAACTCTAACCCTAACCCTAACCCTAACCCTAACCCTAACCCTAACCCTAACCCTAACCCTAACCCTAACCTCTGGTTAGGACTGACCGTCAACCTGGCAGCACCAGGCAAGGGCCCCAAGGGAAAAGTAGTGGTGGGGTCAAGCTTGGTGGAGCCCCGCATTTCCTTTGGCATGCCCTTTGCAGCCTCACCCCACCTGTGGCCCTACGCTTTCTCCCTCTCCTAACCCTAACCCTAACCCTAACCCTAACCCTAACCCTAACCCTAACCCTAACCCTAACCTCTGGTTAGGACTGACCCTCAACCTGGCAGCACCAGGTAAAGCCCCAAGGGAAAAGTAGTGGTGGGGTCAAGCTTGGTGGAGCCCCGCATTTCCTTTGGCATGCCCTTTGCAGCCTCACCCCACCTGTGGCCCTACTCTTTCTCCCTCTCCTAACCCTAACCCGAACCCTAACCCTAACCCTGACCGTCAACCTGCTGACACCAGGCAAGGGCCCCAAGGGAAAAGTCGTGGTGGGGTCAAGCTTGGTGGAGCCCCGCTTTTCCTTTGGCATGCCCTTTGCAGCCCCACCCCACCTGTGGCCCTACGCTTTCTCCCTCTCCTAACCCTAACCCTAACCCTAACCCTAACCCTAACCCTAACCTCTGGTTAGGACTGACCGTCAACCTGGCAGCACCAGGCAAGGGCCCCAATGGAAAAGTAGTGGAGGGGTCAAGCTTGGTGGAGCCCCACATTTCCTTTGGCATGCCCTTTGCAGCCTCACCCCACCTGTGGCCCTACGATTTCTCCCTCTCCTAACCCTAACCCTAACCCTAACACTAACCCTAACCCTAACCCTAACCCTAACCCTAACCCAAACCCTGACCGTCAACCTGCCGGCACCAGGCAAGGGCCCCAATGGAAAAGTAGTGGTGGGGTCAAGCTTGGTGGAGCCCCGCATTTCCTTTGGCATGCCCTTTGCAGCCTCACGCCACCTGTGGCCCTACGCTTTCTCCCTCTCCTAACCCTAACCCTAACCCTAACCCTAACCCTAACCCTAACCCTAACCCAAACCCTGACCGTCAACCTGCTGGCACCAGGCTAGGGCCCCAAGGGAAAAGTAGTGGTGGGGTCAAGCTTGGTGGAGCCCCGCATTTCCTTTGGCATGCCCTTTGCAGCCTCACCCCACCTGTGGCCCTATGCTTTCTCCCTCTCCTAACCCTAACCCTAACCCTAACCCTAACCCTGACCGTCAACCTGCTGACACCAGGCAAGGGCCCCAAGGGAAAAGTAGTGGTGGGGTCAAGCTTGGTGCAGCCCCGCATTTCCTTTGGCATGCCCTTTGCAGCCCCACCCCACCTGTGGCCCTACGCTTTCTCCCTCTCCTAACCCTAACCCTAACCCTAACCCTAACCCTAACCTCTGGTTAGGACTGACCGTCAACCTGGTAGCACCAGGCAAGGGCCCCAAGGGAAAAGTTGTGGTGGGGTCAAGCATGGTGGAGCCCCGCATTTCCTTTGGCATGCCCTTTGCAGCCCCACCCCACCTGTGGCCCTACGCTTTCTCCCTCTCCTAACACTAACCCTAACCCTAACCCTAACCCTAACCTCTGGTTAGGACTGACCCTCAACCTGACAGCACCAGGCAAGGGCCCCAAGGGAAAAGGAGTGGTGGGGTCAAGCTTGGTGGAGCCCCGCATTTCCTTTGGCATGCCCTTTGCAGCCTCACCCCACCTGTGGCCCTACGATTTCTCCCTCTCCTAACCCTAACCCTAACCCTAACCCTAAGCCTAACCCTAACCCTAATCCTGACTGTCAACCTGCCAGCACCAGGCAAGGGCCCCAAGGGAAAAGTAGTGGAGGGGTCAAGCTTGGTGGAGCCCCGCATTTCCTTTGGCATGCCCTTTGCAGCCTCACCCCACCTGTGGCCCTATGCTTTCTCCCTCTCCTAACCCTAACCCTAACCCTAACCCTAACCCTAACCTCTGGTTAGGACTGACCGTCAACCTGGCAGCACCAGGCAAGGGCCCCAATGGAAAAGTAGTGGTGGGGTCAAGCTTGGTGGAGCCCCGCATTTCCTTTGGCATGCCCTTTGCAGCCTCACGCCACCTGTGGCCCTACGCTTTCTCCCTCTCCTAACCCTAACCCTAACCCTAACCCTAACCCTAACCCTAACCCTGACCGTCAACCTGCTGGCACCAGGCAAGGGCCCCAAGGGAAAAGTAGTGGAGGGGTCAAGCTTGGTGGAGCCCTGCATTTCCTTTGGCATGCCCTTTGCAGCCTCACCCCACCTGTGGCCCTACGATTTCTCCCTCTCCTAACCCTAACCCTAACCCTAACCCTAAGCCTAACCCTAACCCTAATCCTGACTGTCAACCTGCCAGCACCAGGCAAGGGCCCCAATGGAAAAGTAGTGGAGGGGTCAAGCTTGGTGGAGCCCCGCATTTCCTTTGGCATGCCCTTTGCAGCCTCACCCCACCTGTGGCCCTATGCTTTCTCCCTCTCCTAACCCTAACCCTAACCCTAACCCTAACCCTGACCGTCAACCTGCCGGCACCAGGCAAGGGCCCCAAGGGAAAAGTAATAGTGGGGTCAAGCATGGTGGAGCCCCGCATTTCCTTTGGCATGCCCTTTGCAGCCTCACCCCACCTGTGGCCCTACGCTTTCTCCCTCTCCTAACCCTAACCCTAACTCTAACCCTAACCTCTGGTTAGGACTGACCGTCAACCTGGCAGCACCAGGCAAGGGCCCCAAGGGAAAATTTGTGGTGGGAGGAAGCTTGGTGGAGCCCCGCATTTCCTTTGGCATGCCCTTTGCAGCCTCACCCCACCTGTGGCCCTACGCTTTCTCCCTCTCCTAACCCTAACCCTAACGCTAACCCTAAGCCTAACCCTAACCCTAACCCTGACCGTCAACCTGGCAGCACCAGGCAAGGGTCCCAAGGGAAAAGTAGTGGAGGGGTCAAGCTTGGTGGAGCCCCGCATTTCCTTTGGCATGCCCTTTGCAGCCTCACCCCACCTGTGGGCCTACGCTTTTTCTCTCTCCTAACTCTAACCCTAACCCTAACCCTAACCCTAACCCTAACCCTAACCCTAACCCTAACCCTAACCCTAACCTCTGGTTAGGACTGACCGTCAACCTGGCAGCACCAGGCAAGGGCCCCAAGGGAAAAGTAGTGGTGGGGTCAAGCTTGGTGGAGCCCCGCATTTCCTTTGGCATGCCCTTTGCAGCCTCACCCCACCTGTGGCCCTACGCTTTCTCCCTCTCCTAACCCTAACCCTAACCCTAACCCTAACCCTAACCCTAACCCTAACCCTAACCCTAACCTCTGGTTAGGACTGACCCTCAACCTGGCAGCACCAGGTAAAGCCCCAAGGGAAAAGTAGTGGTGGGGTCAAGCTTGGTGGAGCCCCGCATTTCCTTTGGCATGCCCTTTGCAGCCTCACCCCACCTGTGGCCCTACTCTTTCTCCCTCTCCTAACCCTAACCCGAACCCTAACCCTAACCCTGACCGTCAACCTGCTGACACCAGGCAAGGGCCCCAAGGGAAAAGTCGTGGTGGGGTCAAGCTTGGTGGAGCCCCGCTTTTCCTTTGGCATGCCCTTTGCAGCCCCACCCCACCTGTGGCCCTACGCTTTCTCCCTCTCCTAACCCTAACCCTAACCCTAACCCTAACCCTAACCCTAACCTCTGGTTAGGACTGACCGTCAACCTGGCAGCACCAGGCAAGGGCCCCAATGGAAAAGTAGTGGAGGGGTCAAGCTTGGTGGAGCCCCACATTTCCTTTGGCATGCCCTTTGCAGCCTCACCCCACCTGTGGCCCTACGATTTCTCCCTCTCCTAACCCTAACCCTAACCCTAACACTAACCCTAACCCTAACCCTAACCCTAACCCTAACCCAAACCCTGACCGTCAACCTGCCGGCACCAGGCAAGGGCCCCAATGGAAAAGTAGTGGTGGGGTCAAGCTTGGTGGAGCCCCGCATTTCCTTTGGCATGCCCTTTGCAGCCTCACCCCACCTGTGGCCCTACGCTTTCTCCCTCTCCTAACCCTAACCCTAACCCTAACCCTAACCCTAACCCTAACCCTAACCCTGACCGTCAACCTGCTGGCACCAGGCAAGGGCCCCAAGGGAAAAGTAGTGGTGGGGTCAAGCTTGGTGGAGCCCCGCATTTCCTTTGGCATGCCCTTTGCAGCCTCACCCCACCTGTGGCCCTATGCTTTCTCCCTCTCCTAACCCTAACCCTAACCCTAACCCTAACCCTGACCGTCAACCTGCCGGCACCAGGCAAGGGCCCCAAGGGAAAAGTAGTGGTGGGGTCAAGCTTGGTGGAGCCCCGCATTTCCTTTGGCATGCCCTTTGCAGCCCCACCCCACCTGTGGCCCTACGCTTTCTCCCTCTCCTAACCCTAACCCTAACCCGAACCCTAACCCTAACCTCTGGTTAGGACTGACCGTCAACCTGGTAGCACCAGGCAAAGCCCCAAGGAAAAAGTAATGGTGGGGTTAAGCATGGTGGAGCCCACCTTTTCCTTTGGCATGCCCTTTGCAGCCCCACTCCACCTGTGGCCCTACGCTTTCTCCCTCTCCTAACCCTAACCCTAACCCTAACCCTAACCCTAACCCTAACCTCTGGTTAGGACTGACCGTCAACCTGGCAGCACCAGGCAAGGGCCCCAATGGAAAAGTAGTGGTGGGGTCAAGCTTGGTGGAGCCCCGCATTTCCTTTGGCATGCCCTTTGCAGCCTCACCCCACCTGTGGCCCTACGCTTTCTCCCTCTCCTAACCCTAACCCTAACCCTAACCCTAAGCCTAACCCTAACCCTAACCCTGACCGTCAACCTGCTGGCACCAGGCAAGGGCCCCAAGGGAAAAGTAGTGGTGGGGTCAAGCTTGGTGGAGCCCCGCATTTCCTTTGGCATGCCCTTTGCAGCCTCACCCCACCTGTGGCCCTACGATTTCTCCCTCTCCTAACCCTAACCCTAACCCTAACCCTAAGCCTAACCCTAACCCTAATCCTGACTGTCAACCTGCTGGCACCAGGCAAGGGCCCCAAGGGAAAAGTAGTGGAGGGGTCAAGCTTGGTGGAGCCCCGCATTTCCTTTGGCATGCCCTTTGCAGCCTCACCCCACCTGTGGCCCTATGCTTTCTCCCTCTCCTAACCCTAACCCTAACCCGAACCCTAACCCTAACCTCTGGTTAGGACTGACCGTCAACCTGGCAGCACCAGGCAAGGGCCCCAATGGAAAAGTAGTGGTGGGGTCAAGCTTGGTGGAGCCCCGCATTTCCTTTGGCATGCCCTTTGCAGCCTCACCCCACCTGTGGCCCTACGCTTTCTCCCTCTCCTAACCCTAACCCTAACCCTAACCCTAAGCCTAACCCTAACCCTAATCCTGACTGTCAACCTGCCAGCACCAGGCAAGGGCCCCAAGGGAAAAGTAGTGGAGGGGTCAAGCTTGGTGGAGCCCCGCATTTCCTTTGGCATGCCCTTTGCAGCCTCACCCCACCTGTGGCCCTATGCTTTCTCCCTCTCCTAACCCTAACCCTAACCCTAACCCTAACCCTAACCTCTGGTTAGGACTGACCGTCAACCTGGCAGCACCAGGCAAGGGCCCCAATGGAAAAGTAGTGGTGGGGTCAAGCTTGGTGGAGCCCCGCATTTCCTTTGGCATGCCCTTTGCAGCCTCACCCCACCTGTGGCCCTACGCTTTCTCCCTCTCCTAACCCTAACCCTAACCCTAACCCTAACCCTAACCCTAACCCTGACCGTCAACCTGCTGGCACCAGGCAAGGGCCCCAAGGGAAAAGTAGTGGAGGGGTCAAGCTTGGTGGAGCCCTGCATTTCCTTTGGCATGCCCTTTGCAGCCTCACCCCACCTGTGGCCCTACGATTTCTCCCTCTCCTAACCCTAACCCTAACCCTAACCCTAAGCCTAACCCTAACCCTAATCCTGACTGTCAACCTGCCAGCACCAGGCAAGGGCCCCAATGGAAAAGTAGTGGAGGGGTCAAGCTTGGTGGAGCCCCGCATTTCCTTTGGCATGCCCTTTGCAGCCTCACCCCACCTGTGGCCCTATGCTTTCTCCCTCTCCTAACCCTAACCCTAACCCTAACCCTAACCCTGACCGTCAACCTGCCGGCACCAGGCAAGGGCCCCAAGGGAAAAGTAATAGTGGGGTCAAGCATGGTGGAGCCCCGCATTTCCTTTGGCATGCCCTTTGCAGCCTCACCCCACCTGTGGCCCTACGCTTTCTCCCTCTCCTAACCCTAACCCTAACTCTAACCCTAACCTCTGGTTAGGACTGACCGTCAACCTGGCAGCACCAGGCAAGGGCCCCAAGGGAAAATTTGTGGTGGGAGGAAGCTTGGTGGAGCCCCGCATTTCCTTTGGCATGCCCTTTGCAGCCTCACCCCACCTGTGGCCCTACGCTTTCTCCCTCTCCTAACCCTAACCCTAACGCTAACCCTAAGCCTAACCCTAACCCTAACCCTGACCGTCAACCTGGCAGCACCAGGCAAGGGTCCCAAGGGAAAAGTAGTGGAGGGGTCAAGCTTGGTGGAGCCCCGCATTTCCTTTGGCATGCCCTTTGCAGCCTCACCCCACCTGTGGGCCTACGCTTTTTCTCTCTCCTAACTCTAACCCTAACCCTAACCCTAACCCTAACCCTAACCCTAACCCTAACCCTAACCCTAACCCTAACCTCTGGTTAGGACTGACCGTCAACCTGGCAGCACCAGGCAAGGGCCCCAAGGGAAAAGTAGTGGTGGGGTCAAGCTTGGTGGAGCCCCGCATTTCCTTTGGCATGCCCTTTGCAGCCTCACGCCACCTGTGGCCCTACGCTTTCTCCCTCTCCTAACCCTAACCCTAACCCTAACCCTAACCCTAACCCTAACCCTAACCCTAACCCTAACCTCTGGTTAGGACTGACCCTCAACCTGGCAGCACCAGGTAAAGCCCCAAGGGAAAAGTAGTGGTGGGGTCAAGCTTGGTGGAGCCCCGCATTTCCTTTGGCATGCCCTTTGCAGCCTCACCCCACCTGTGGCCCTACTCTTTCTCCCTCTCCTAACCCTAACCCGAACCCTAACCCTAACCCTGACCGTCAACCTGCTGACACCAGGCAAGGGCCCCAAGGGAAAAGTCGTGGTGGGGTCAAGCTTGGTGGAGCCCCGCTTTTCCTTTGGCATGCCCTTTGCAGCCCCACCCCACCTGTGGCCCTACGCTTTCTCCCTCTCCTAACCCTAACCCTAACCCTAACCCTAACCCTAACCCTAACCTCTGGTTAGGACTGACCGTCAACCTGGCAGCACCAGGCAAGGGCCCCAATGGAAAAGTAGTGGAGGGGTCAAGCTTGGTGGAGCCCCACATTTCCTTTGGCATGCCCTTTGCAGCCTCACCCCACCTGTGGCCCTACGATTTCTCCCTCTCCTAACCCTAACCCTAACCCTAACCCTAACCCTAACCCTAACCCTAACCCTAACCCTAACCCTGACCGTCAACCTGCCGGCACCAGGCAAGGGCCCCAATGGAAAAGTAGTGGTGGGGTCAAGCTTGGTGGAGCCCCGCATTTCCTTTGGCATGCCCTTTGCAGCCTCACCCCACCTGTGGCCCTACGCTTTCTCCCTCTCCTAACCCTAACCCTAACCCTAACCCTAACCCTAACCCTAACCCTAACCCTAACCCTGACCGTCAACCTGCTGGCACCAGGCAAGGGCCCCAAGGGAAAAGTAGTGGTGGGGTCAAGCTTGGTGGAGCCCCGCATTTCCTTTGGCATGCCCTTTGCAGCCTCACCCCACCTGTGGCCCTATGCTTTCTCCCTCTCCTAACCCTAACCCTAACCCTAACCCTAACCCTGACCGTCAACCTGCCGGCACCAGGCAAGGGCCCCAAGGGAAAAGTAGTGGTGGGGTCAAGCTTGGTGGAGCCCCGCATTTCCTTTGGCATGCCCTTTGCAGCCCCACCCCACCTGTGGCCCTACGCTTTCTCCCTCTCCTAACCCTAACCCTAACCCGAACCCTAACCCTAACCTCTGGTTAGGACTGACCGTCAACCTGGTAGCACCAGGCAAAGCCCCAAGGAAAAAGTAATGGTGGGGTCAAGCATGGTGGAGCCCACCTTTTCCTTTGGCATGCCCTTTGCAGCCCCACTCCACCTGTGGCCCTACGCTTTCTCCCTCTCCTAACCCTAATCCTAACCCTAACCCTAACCCTAACCCTAACCTCTGGTTAGGACTGACCGTCAACCTGGCAGCACCAGGCAAGGGCCCCAATGGAAAAGTAGTGGTGGGGTCAAGCTTGGTGGAGCCCCGCATTTCCTTTGGCATGCCCTTTGCAGCCTCACCCCACCTGTGGCCCTACGCTTTCTCCCTCTCCTAACCCTAACCCTAACCCTAACCCTAAGCCTAACCCTAACCCTAACCCTGACCGTCAACCTGCTGGCACCAGGCAAGGGCCCCAAGGGAAAAGTAGTGGTGGGGTCAAGCTTGGTGGAGCCCCGCATTTCCTTTGGCATGCCCTTTGCAGCCTCACCCCACCTGTGGCCCTACGATTTCTCCCTCTCCTAACCCTAACCCTAACCCTAACCCTAAGCCTAACCCTAACCCTAATCCTGACTGTCAACCTGCTGGCACCAGGCAAGGGCCCCAAGGGAAAAGTAGTGGAGGGGTCAAGCTTGGTGGAGCCCCGCATTTCCTTTGGCATGCCCTTTGCAGCCTCACCCCACCTGTGGCCCTATGCTTTCTCCCTCTCCTAACCCTAACCCTAACCCTAACCCTAACCCTAACCTCTGGTTAGGACTGACCGTCAACCTGGCAGCACCAGGCAAGGGCCCCAATGGAAAAGTAGTGGTGGGGTCAAGCTTGGTGGAGCCCCGCATTTCCTTTGGCATGCCCTTTGCAGCCTCACCCCACCTGTGGCCCTACGCTTTCTCCCTCTCCTAACCCTAACCCTAACCCTAACCCTAACCCTAACCCTAACCCTAACCCTGACCGTCAACCTGCTGGCACCAGGCAAGGGCCCCAAGGGAAAAGTAGTGGAGGGGTCAAGCTTGGTGGAGCCCCGCATTTCCTTTGGCATGCCCTTTGCAGCCTCACCCCACCTGTGGCCCTACGATTTCTCCCTCTCCTAACCCTAACCCTAACCCTAACCCTAAGCCTAACCCTAACCCTAATCCTGACTGTCAACCTGCCAGCACCAGGCAAGGGCCCCAAGGGAAAAGTAGTGGAGGGGTCAAGCTTGGTGGAGCCCCGCATTTCCTTTGGCATGCCCTTTGCAGCCTCACCCCACCTGTGGCCCTATGCTTTCTCCCTCTCCTAACCCTAACCCTAACCCTAACCCTAACCCTGACAGTCAACCTGCCGGCACCAGGCAAGGGCCCCAAGGGAAAAGTAATGGTGGGGTCAAGCTTGGTGGAGCCCCGCATTTCCTTTGGCATGCCCTTTGCAGCCTCACCCCACCTGTGGCCCTACGCTTTCTCCCTCTCCTAACCCTAACCCTAACTCTAACCCTAACCTCTGGTTAGGACTGACCGTCAACCTGCTGGCACCAGGCAAGGGCCCCAAGGGAAAAGTAGTGGTGGGGTCAAGCTTGGTGGAGCCCCGCATTTCCTTTGGCATGCCCTTTGCAGCCTCACCCCACCTGTGGCCCTATGCTTTCTCCCTCTCCTAACCCTAACCCTAACCCTAACCCTAAGCCTAAGCCTAACCCTAACCCTAACCCTAACCCTAACCCAAACCCTGACCGTCAACCTGCCGGCACCAGGCAAGGGTCCCAAGGGAGAAGTAGTGGTGGGGTCAAGCTTGGTGGAGCCCCGCATTTCCTTTGGCATGCCCTTTGCAGCCCCACCCCACCTGTGGCCCTACGCTTTCTCCCTCTCCTAACCCTAACCCTAACCCTAACCCTAACCCTAAGTCTAAGCCTCTAGTTAGGACTGACCGTCACCCTGGCAGCACCAGGAAAGGGCCCCAAGGAAAAAGTAATGGTGGGGTCAAGCATGGTGGAGCCCCGCATTTCCTTTGGCATGCCCTTTGCAGCCTCACCCCACCTGTGGCCCTACGCTTTCTCCCTCTCCTAACCCTAACCCTAACTCTAACCCTAACCTCTGGTTAGGACTGACCGTCAACCTGGCAGCACCAGGCAAGGGCCCCAAGGGAAAAGTTGTGGTGTGAGGAAGCTTGGTGGAGCCCTGCATTTCCTTTGGCATGCCCTTTGCAGCCTCACCCCACCTGTGGCCCTACGCTTTCTCCCTCTCCTAATCCTAACCCTAACCCTAAGCCTAACCCTAACCCTAACCCTAACCCTAACCCTAACCCAAACCCTGACCGTCAACATGCTGGCACCAGGCTAGGGCCCCAAGGGAAAAGTAGTGGTGGGGTCAAGCTTGGTGGAGCCCCGCATTTCCTTTGGCATGCCCTTTGAAGCTCTACCCCACCTGTGGCCCTATGCTTTCTCCCTCTCCTAACCCTAACCCTAACCCTAACCCTAACCCTGACCGTCAACCTGCCGGCACCAGGCAAGGGCCCCAAGGGAAAAGTAGTGGTGGGGTCAAGCTTGGTGGAGCCCCGCATTTCCTTTGGCATGCCCTTTGCAGCCCCACCCCACCTGTGGCCCTACGCTTTCTCCCTCTCCTAACCCTAACCCTAACCCGAACCCTAACCCTAACCTCTGGTTAGGACTGACCGTCAACCTGGTAGCACCAGGCAAAGTCCCAAGGAAAAAGTAATGGTGGGGTCAAGCATGGTGGAGCCCACCTTTTCCTTTGGCATGCCCTTTGCAGCCCCACCCCACCTGTGGCCCTACGCTTTCTCCCTCTCCTAACCCTAACCCTAACCCTAACCCTAACCCTAACCTCTGGTTAGGACTGACCCTCAACCTGACAGCACCAGGCAAGGGTCCCAAGGGAAAAGTCGTGGTGGGGTCAAGCTTGGTGGAGCCCCGCATTTCCTTTGGCATGCCCTTTGCAGCCTCACCCCACCTGTGGCCCTACGATTTCTCCCTCTCCTAACCCTAACCCTAACCCTAACCCAAACCCTGACCGTCAACCTGCCGGCACCAGGCAAGGGTCCCAAGGGAGAAGTAGTGGTGGGGTCAAGCTTGGTGGAGCCCCGCATTTCCTTTGGCATGCCCTTTGCAGCCCCACCCCACCTGTGGCCCTACGCTTTCTCCCTCTCCTAACCCTAACCCTAACCCTAACCCTAACCCTAAGCCTAAGCCTCTAGTTAGGACTGACCGTCACCCTGGCAGCACCAGATAAGGGCCCCAAGGAAAAAGTAATGGTGGGGTCAAGCATGGTGGAGCCCCGCATTTCCTTTGGCATGCCCTTTGCAGCCTCACCCCACCTGTGGCCCTACGCTTTCTCCCTCTCCTAACCCTAACCCTAACTCTAACCCTAACCTCTGGTTAGGACTGACCGTCAACCTGGCAGCACCAGGCAAGGGCCCCAAGGGAAAAGTTGTGGTGTGAGGAAGCTTGGTGGAGCCCCGCATTTCCTTTGGCATGCCCTTTGCAGCCTCACCCCACCTGTGGCCCTACGCTTTCTCCCTCTCCTAACCCTAACCCTAACCCTAACCCTAACCCTAACCCTAACCTCTGGTTAGGACTGACCGTCAACCTGGCAGCACCAGGCAAGGGCCCCAATGGAAAAGTAGTGGTGGGGTCAAGCTTGGTGGAGCCCCGCATTTCCTTTGGCATGCCCTTTGCAGCCTCACGCCACCTGTGGCCCTACGCTTTCTCCCTCTCCTAACCCTAACCCTAACCCTAACCCTAACCCTAACCCTAACCCTAACCCTGACCGTCAACCTGCTGGCACCAGGCAAGGGCCCCAAGGGAAAAGTAGTGGAGGGGTCAAGCTTGGTGGAGCCCTGCATTTCCTTTGGCATGCCCTTTGCAGCCTCACCCCACCTGTGGCCCTACGATTTCTCCCTCTCCTAACCCTAACCCTAACCCTAACCCTAAGCCTAACCCTAACCCTAACCCTGACTGTCAACCTGCCAGCACCAGGCAAGGGCCCCAAGGGAAAAGTAGTGGAGGGGTCAAGCTTGGTGGAGCCCCGCATTTCCTTTGGCATGCCCTTTGCAGCCTCACCCCACCTGTGGCCCTATGCTTTCTCCCTCTCCTAACCCTAACCCTAACCCTAACCCTAACCCTGACCGTCAACCTGCCGGCACCAGGCAAGGGCCCCAAGGGAAAAGTAATAGTGGGGTCAAGCATGGTGGAGCCCCGCATTTCCTTTGGCATGCCCTTTGCAGCCTCACCCCACCTGTGGCCCTACGCTTTCTCCCTCTCCTAACCCTAACCCTAACTCTAACCCTAACCTCTGGTTAGGACTGACCGTCAACCTGGCAGCACCAGGCAAGGGCCCCAAGGGAAAATTTGTGGTGGGAGGAAGCTTGGTGGAGCCCCGCATTTCCTTTGGCATGCCCTTTGCAGCCTCACCCCACCTGTGGCCCTACGCTTTCTCCCTCTCCTAACCCTAACCCTAACCCTAACCCTAACCCTAACCCTAACCCTAACCCTGACCGTCAACCTGGCAGCACCAGGCAAGGGCCCCAAGGGAAAAGTAGTGGAGGGGTCAAGCTTGGTGGAGCCCCGCATTTCCTTTGGCATGCCCTTTGCAGCCTCACCCCACCTGTGGGCCTACGCTTTTTCTCTCTCCTAACTCTAACCCTAACCCTAACCCTAACCCTAACCCTAACCCTAACCCTAACCCTAACCTCTGGTTAGGACTGACCGTCAACCTGGCAGCACCAGGCAAGGGCCCCAAGGGAAAAGTAGTGGTGGGGTCAAGCTTGGTGGAGCCCCGCATTTCCTTTGGCATGCCCTTTGCAGCCTCACCCCACCTGTGGCCCTACGCTTTCTCCCTCTCCTAACCCTAACCCTAACCCTAACCCTAACCCTAACCCTAACCCTAACCCTAACCCTAACCCTAACCCTAACCTCTGGTTAGGACTGACCCTCAACCTGGCAGCACCAGGCAAGGGCCCCAAGGGAAAAGTAGTGGAGGGGTCAAGCTTGGTGGAGCCCCGCATTTCCTTTGGCATGCCCTTTGCAGCCTCACCCCACCTGTGGCCCTACTCTTTCTCCCTCTCCTAACCCTAACCCTAACCCTAACCCTAACCCTGACCGTCAACCTGCTGACACCAGGCAAGGGCCCCAAGGGAAAAGTCGTGGTGGGGTCAAGCTTGGTGGAGCCCCGCTTTTCCTTTGGCATGCCCTTTGCAGCCCCACCCCACCTGTGGCCCTACGCTTTCTCCCTCTCCTAACCCTAACCCTAACCCTAACCCTAACCCTAACCTCTGGTGAGGACTGACCGTCAACCTGGCAGCACCAGGCAAGGGCCCCAAGGGAAAAGTAGTGGTGGGGTCAAGCTTGGTGGAGCCCCGCATTTCCTTTGGCATGCCCTTTGCAGCCTCACCCCACCTGTGGCCCTACGCTTTCTCCCTCTCCTAACCCTAACCCTAACCCTAACCCTAAGCCTAACCCTGACTGTCAACCTGCCAGCGCCAAGCAAGGGCCCCAAGGGAAAAGTAGTGGTGGGGTCAAGCTTGGTAGAGCCCCACTTTTCCTTTGGCAGGCCCTTTGCAGCCTCACTCCACCTGTGGCCCTACGCTTTCCCCCTCTCCTAACCCTAACCCTAACCCTAACCCTAACCCTAACCCTAACCCTAACCCTAACCTCTGGTTAGGACTGACCGTCAACCTGGCAGCACCAGGCAAGGGCCCCAATGGAAAAGTAGTGGAGGGGTCAAGCTTGGTGGAGCCCCGCATTTCCTTTGGCAGGCCTTTTCAGCCTCACCCCACCTGTGGCCCTACGCTTTCTCCCTCTCCTAACCCTAACCCTAACCCTAACCCTAATCCTGACCGTCAACCTGCCAGCACCAGGCAAGGGCCCCGAGGGAAAAGTCGTGGTGGGGTCAAGCTTGGTGGAGCCCCGCTTTTCCTTTGGCATGCCCTTTGCAGCCCCACCCCACCTGTGGCCCTACCCTTTCTCCCTCTCCTAACCCTAACCCTAACCCTAACCCTAACCCTAACCTCTGGTTAGGACTGACCGTCAACCTGGCAGCACCAGGCAAGGGCCCCAATGGAAAAGTAGTGGAGGGGTCAAGCTTGGTGGAGCCCCACATTTCCTTTGGCATGCCCTTTGCAGCCTCACCCCACCTGTGGCCCTACGCTTTCTCCCTCTCCTAACCCTAACCCTAACCCTAACCCTAACCCTAACCCTAACCATAAGCCTAAGCCTCTAGTTAGGACTGACCGTCACCCTGGCAGCACCAGGCAAGGGCCCCAAGGAAAAAGTAATGGTGGGGTCAAGCATGGTGGAGCCCCGCATTTCCTTTGGCATGCCCTTTGCAGCCTCACCCCACCTGTGGCCCTACGCTTTCTCCCTCTCCTAACCCTAACCCTAACTCTAACCCTAACCTCTGGTTAGGACTGACGCTCAACCTGGCAGCACCAGGCAAGGGCCCCAAGGGAAAATTTGTGGTGGGAGGAAGCTTGGTGGAGCCCCGCATTTCCTTTGGCATGCCCTTTGCAGCCTCACCCCACCTGTGGCCCTACGCTTTCTCCCTCTCCTAACCCTAACCCTAACCCTAACCCTAACCCTAACCCTAACCCTAACCCTAACCCTAACCCTAACCCTGACCCTCAACCTGACAGCACCAGGCAAGGGCCCCAAGGGAAAAGTAGTGGTGGGGTCAAGCTTGGTGGAGCCCCGCATTTCCTTTGGCATGCCCTTTGCAGCCTCACCCCACCTGTGGCCCTATGCTTTCTCCCTCTCCTAACCCTAACCCTAACCCTAACCCTAACCCTAACCCTGACCGTCAACCTGCCAGCACCAAGCAAGGGCCCCAAGGGAAAAGTTGTGGTGGGGTCAAGCTTGGTGGAGCCCCGCATTTCCTTTGGCAGGCCCTTTGCAGCCTCACTCCACCTGTGGCCCTACGCTTTCTCCCTCTCCTAACCCTAACCCTAACCCTAACCCTAACCCGAACCCTAAGCCTAAGCCTCTGGTTAGGACTGACTCTCAACCTGGCAGCACCAGGCAAGGGCCCCAAGGGAAAAGTAGTGGAGGGGTCAAGCTTGGTGGAGCCCCGCATTTCCTTTGGCATGCCCTTTGCAGCCTCACCCCACCTGTGGCCCTACGCTTTCTCCCTCTCCTAACCCTAACCCTAACCCTAACCCTAATCCTGACCGTCAACATGCCAGCACCAGGCAAGGGCCCCGAGGGAAAAGTCGTGGTGGGGTCAAGCTTGGTGGAGCCCCGCTTTTCCTTTGGCATGCCCTTTGCAGCCCCACCCCACCTGTGGCCCTACGCTTTCTCCCTCTCCTAACCCTAACCCTAACCCTAACCCTAACCCTAACCCTGACTGTCAACCTGCCAGCACCAAGCAAGGGCCCCAAGGGAAAAGTTGTGGTGGGGTCAAGCTTGGTAGAGCCCCGCATTTCCTTTGGCAGGCCCTTTGCAGCCTCACCCCACCTGTGGCCCTACGCTTTCCCCCTCTCCTAACCCTAACCCTAACCCTAACCCTAACCCTAACCCGAACCCTAACCCTAACCCTAACCCTAACCTCTGGTTAGGACTGACCCTCAACCTGGCAGCACCAGGCAAGGGCCCCAAGGGAAAAGTAGTGGAGGGGTCAAGCTTGGTGGAGCCCCGCATTTCCTTTGGCATGCCCTTTGCAGCCTCACCCCACCTGTGGCCCTACTCTTTCTCCCTCTCCTAACCCTAACCCTAACCCTAACCCTAACCCTGACCGTCAACCTGCTGGCACCAGGCAAGGGCCCCAAGGGAAAAGTTGTGGTGGGGTCAAGCTTGGTGGAGCCCCGCTTTTCCTTTGGCATGCCCTTTGCAGCCCCACCCCACCTGTGGCCCTACGCTTTCTCCCTCTCCTAACCCTAACCCTAACCCGAACCCTAACCCTAACCTCTGGTTAGGACTGACCGTCAACCTGGCAGCACCAGGCAAGGGCCCCAATGGAAAAGTAGTGGAGGGGTCAAGCTTGGTGGAGCCCCACATTTCCTTTGGCATGCCCTTTGCAGCCTCACCCCACCTGTGGCCCTACGATTTCTCCCTCTCCTAACCCTAACCCTAACCCTAACCCTAACCCTAACCCTAACCCTAACCCTAACCCTAACCCTAACCCTAACCCTGACCGTCAACCTGCTGGCACCAGGCAAGGGCCCCAAGGGAAAAGTAGTGGTGGGGTCAAGCTTGGTGGAGCCCCGCATTTCCTTTGGCATGCCCTTTGCAGCCTCACCCCACCTGTGGCCCTACGCTTTCTCCCTCTCCTAACCCTAACCCTAACCCTAACCCTAACCCTAACCCTGACTATCAACCTGCCAGCACCAAGCAAGGGCCCCAAGGGAAAAGTTGTGGTGGGGTCAAGCTTGGTAGAGCCCCACTTTTCCTTTGGCAGGCCCTTTGCAGCCTCACTCCACCTGTGGCCCTACGCTTTCCCCCTCTCCTAACCCTAACCCTAACCCTAACCCTAACCCTAACCCGAACCCTAAGCCTAAGCCTCTGGTTAGGACTGACTCTCAACCTGGCAGCACCAGGCAAGGGCCCCAATGGAAAAGTAGTGGAGGGGTCAAGCTTGGTGGAGCCCCGCATTTCCTTTGGCATGCCCTTTGCAGCCTCACCCCACCTGTGGCCCTACGCTTTCTCCCTCTCCAAACCCTAACCCTAACCCTAACCCTAATCCTGACCGTCAACCTGCCAGCACCAGGCAAGGGCCCCGAGGGAAAAGTCGTGGTGGGGTCAAGCTTGGTGGAGCCCCGCATTTCCTTTGGCATGCCCTTTGCAGCCTCACCCCACCTGTGGCCCTATGCTTTCTCCCTCTCCTAACCCTAACCCTAACCCTAACCCTAACCCTGACCGTCAACCTGCCGGCACCAGGCAAGGGCCCCAAGGGAAAAGTAATAGTGGGGTCAAGCATGGTGGAGCCCCGCATTTCCTTTGGCATGCCCTTTGCAGCCTCACCCCACCTGTGGCCCTACGCTTTCTCCCTCTCCTAACCCTAACCCTAACTCTAACCCTAACCTCTGGTTAGGACTGACCGTCAACCTGGCAGCACCAGGCAAGGGCCCCAAGGGAAAATTTGTGGTGGGAGGAAGCTTGGTGGAGCCCCGCATTTCCTTTGGCATGCCCTTTGCAGCCTCACCCCACCTGTGGCCCTACGCTTTCTCCCTCTCCTAACCCTAACCCTAACCCTAACCCTAACCCTAACCTCTGGTTAGGACTGACCGTCAACCTGGCAGCACCAGGCAAGGGCCCCAAGGGAAAAGTAGTGGAGGGGTCAAGCTTGGTGGAGCCCCGCATTTCCTTTGGCATGCCCTTTGCAGCCTCACCCCACCTGTGGGCCTACGCTTTTTCTCTCTCCTAACTCTAACCCTAACCCTAACCCTAACCCTAACCCTAACCCTAACCCTAACCCTAACCTCTGGTTAGGACTGACCGTCACCCTGGCAGCACCAGGCAAGGGCCCCAAGGGAAAAGTAGTGGTGGGGTCAAGCTTGGTGGAGCCCCGCATTTCCTTTGGCATGCCCTTTGCAGCCTCACCCCACCTGTGGCCCTACGCTTTCTCCCTCTCCTAACCCTAACCCTAACCCTAACCCTAACCCTAACCCTAACCCTAACCCTAACCCTAACCCTAACCCTAACCCTAACCTCTGGTTAGGACTGACCCTCAACCTGGCAGCACCAGGCAAGGGCCCCAAGGGAAAAGTAGTGGAGGGGTCAAGCTTGGTGGAGCCCCGCATTTCCTTTGGCATGCCCTTTGCAGCCTCACCCCACCTGTGGCCCTACTCTTTCTCCCTCTCCTAACCCTAACCCTAACCCTAACCCTAACCCTGACCGTCAACCTGCTGACACCAGGCAAGGGCCCCAAGGGAAAAGTCGTGGTGGGGTCAAGCTTGGTGGAGCCCCGCTTTTCCTTTGGCATGCCCTTTGCAGCCCCACCCCACCTGTGGCCCTACGCTTTCTCCCTCTCCTAACCCTAACCCTAACCCTAACCCTAACCTCTGGTGAGGACTGACCGTCAACCTGGCAGCACCAGGCAAGGGCCCCAAGGGAAAAGTAGTGGAGGGGTCAAGCTTGGTGGAGCCCCACATTTCCTTTGGCATGCCCTTTGCAGCCTCACCCCACCTGTGGCCCTACGATTTCTCCCTCTCCTAACCCTAACCCTAACCCTAACACTAACCCTAACCCTAACCCTAACCCTAACCCTAACCCTGACCGTCAACCTGCTGGCACCAGGCAAGGGCCCCAAGGGAAAAGTAGTGGTGGGGTCAAGCTTGGTGGAGCCCCGCATTTCCTTTGGCATGCCCTTTGCAGCCTCACCCCACCTGTGGCCCTACGCTTTCTCCCTCTCCTAACCCTAACCCTAACCCTAACCCTAAGCCTAACCCTGACTGTCAACCTGCCAGCACCAAGCAAGGGCCCCAAGGGAAAAGTTGTGGTGGGGTCAAGCTTGGTAGAGCCCCACTTTTCCTTTGGCAGGCCCTTTGCAGCCTCACTCCACCTGTGGCCCTACGCTTTCCCCCTCTCCTAACCCTAACCCTAACCCTAACCCTAACCCTAACCCGAACCCTAAGCCTAAGCCTCTGGTTAGGACTGACCGTCAACCTGGCAGCACCAGGCAAGGGCCCCAAGGGAAAAGTAGTGGAGGGGTGAAGCTTGGTGGAGCCCCGCATTTCCTTTGGCATGCCCTTTGCAGCCTCACCCCACCTGTGGCCCTACGCTTTCTCCCTCTCCTAACCCTAACACTAACCCTAACCCTAATCCTGACCGTCAACCTGCCAGCACCAGGCAAGGGCCCCGAGGGAAAAGTCGTGGTGGGGTCAAGCTTGGTGGAGCCCCGCTTTTCCTTTGGCATGCCCTTTGCAGCCCCACCCCACCTGTGGCCCTACCCTTTCTCCCTCTCCTAACCCTAACCCTAACCCTAACCCTAACCCTAACCTCTGGTTAGGACTGACCGTCAACCTGGCAGCACCAGGCAAGGGCCCCAATGGAAAAGTAGTGGAGGGGTCAAGCTTGGTGGAGCCCCGCATTTCCTTTGGCATGCCCTTTGCAGCCTCACCCCACCTGTGGCCCTACGCTTTCTCCCTCTCCTAACCCTAACCCTAACCCTAACCCTAACCCTAACCCTAACCCTAAGCCTAAGCCTCTAGTTAGGACTGACCGTCACCCTGGCAGCACCAGGCAAGGGCCCCAAGGAAAAAGTAATGGTGGGGTCAAGCATGGTGGAGCCCCGCATTTCCTTTGGCATGCCCTTTGCAGCCTCACCCCACCTGTGGCCCTACGCTTTCTCCCTCTCCTAACCCTAACCCTAACTCTAACCCTAACCTCTGGTTAGGACTGACCGTCAACCTGGCAGCACCAGGCAAGGGCCCCAAGGGAAAAGTTGTGGTGGGAGGAAGCTTGGTGGAGCCCCGCATTTCCTTTGGCATGCCCTTTGCAGCCTCACCCCACCTGTGGCCCTACGCTTTCTCCCTCTCCTAACCCTAACCCTAACCCTAACCCTAACCCTAACCCTAACCCTAACCCTAACCCTAACCCTGACCGTCAACCTGCTGGCACCAGGCAAGGGCCCCAAGGGAAAAGTAGTGGTGGGGTCAAGCTTGGTGGAGCCCCGCATTTCCTTTGGCATGCCCTTTGCAGCCTCACCCCACCTGTGGCCCTATGCTTTCTCCCTCTCCTAACCCTAACCCTAACCCTAACCCTAACCCTAACCCTGACCGTCAACCTGCCAGCACCAAGCAAGGGCCCCAAGGGAAAAGTTGTGGTGGGGTCAAGCTTGGTGGAGCCCCGCATTTCCTTTGGCAGGCCCTTTGCAGCCTCACTCCACCTGTGGCCCTACGCTTTCTCCCTCTCCTAACCCTAACCCTAACCCTAACCCTAACCCGAACCCTAAGCCTAAGCCTCTGGTTAGGACTGACTCTCAACCTGGCAGCACCAGGCAAGGGCCCCAAGGGAAAAGTAGTGGAGGGGTCAAGCTTGGTGGAGCCCCGCATTTCCTTTGGCATGCCCTTTGCAGCCTCACCCCACCTGTGGCCCTACGCTTTCTCCCTCTCCTAACCCTAACCCTAACCCTAACCCTAACCCTAACCCTGACTGTCAACCTGCCAGCACCAAGCAAGGGCCCCAAGGGAAAAGTTGTGGTGGGGTCAAGCTTGGTAGAGCCCCGCATTTCCTTTGGCAGGCCCTTTGCAGCCTCACCCCACCTGTGGCCCTACGCTTTCCCCCTCTCCTAACCCTAACCCTAACCCTAACCCTAACCCTAACCCGAACCCTAACCCTAACCCTAACCCTAACCTCTGGTTAGGACTGACCCTCAACCTGGCAGCACCAGGCAAGGGCCCCAAGGGAAAAGTAGTGGAGGGGTCAAGCTTGGTGGAGCCCCGCATTTCCTTTGGCATGCCCTTTGCAGCCTCACCCCACCTGTGGCCCTACTCTTTCTCCCTCTCCTAACCCTAACCCTAACCCTAACCCTAACCCTGACCGTCAACCTGCTGACACCAGGCAAGGGCCCCAAGGGAAAAGTCGTGGTGGGGTCAAGCTTGGTGGAGCCCCGCTTTTCCTTTGGCATGCCCTTTGCAGCCCCACCCCACCTGTGGCCCTACGCTTTCTCCCTCTCCTAACCCTAACCCTAACCCGAACCCTAACCCTAACCTCTGGTTAGGACTGACCGTCAACCTGGCAGCACCAGGCAAGGGCCCCAATGGAAAAGTAGTGGAGGGGTCAAGCTTGGTGGAGCCCCACATTTCCTTTGGCATGCCCTTTGCAGCCTCACCCCACCTGTGGCCCTACGATTTCTCCCTCTCCTAACCCTAACCCTAACCCTAACACTAACCCTAACCCTAACCCTAACCCTAACCCTAACCCTAACCCTGACCGTCAACCTGCTGGCACCAGGCAAGGGCCCCAAGGGAAAAGTAGTGGTGGGGTCAAGCTTGGTGGAGCCCCGCATTTCCTTTGGCATGCCCTTTGCAGCCTCACCCCACCTGTGGCCCTACGCTTTCCCCCTCTCCTAACCCTAACCCTAACCCTAACCCTAACCCTAACCCGAACCCTAAGCCTAAGCCTCTGGTTAGGACTGACTCTCAACCTGGCAGCACCAGGCAAGGGCCCCAAGGGAAAAGTAGTGGAGGGGTCAAGCTTGGTGGAGCCCCGCATTTCCTTTGGCATGCCCTTTGCAGCCTCACCCCACCTGTGGCCCTACGCTTTCTCCCTCTCCTAACCCTAACCCTAACCCTAACCCTAATCCTGACCGTCAACCTGCCAGCACCAGGCAAGGGCCCCGAGGGAAAAGTCGTGGTGGGGTCAAGCTTGGTGGAGCCCCGCTTTTCCTTTGGCATGCCCTTTGCAGCCCCACCCCACCTGTGGCCCTACCCTTTCTCCCTCTCCTAACCCTAACCCTAACCCTAACCCTAACCCTAACCTCTGGTTAGGACTGACCGTCAACCTGGCAGCACCAGGCAAGGGCCCCAAGGGAAAAGTAGTGGAGGGGTCAAGCTTGGTGGAGCCCCGCATTTCCTTTGGCATGCCCTTTGCAGCCTCACCCCACCTGTGGCCCTACGCTTTCTCCCTCTCCTAACCCTAACCCTAACCCTAACCCTAACCCTAACCCTAACCCTAAGCCTAAGCCTCTAGTTAGGACTGACCGTCACCCTGGCAGCACCAGGCAAGGGCCCCAAGGAAAAAGTAATGGTGGGGTCAAGCATGGTGGAGCCCCGCATTTCCTTTGGCATGCCCTTTGCAGCCTCACCCCACCTGTGGCCCTACGCTTTCTCCCTCTCCTAACCCTAACCCTAACTCTAACCCTAACCTCTGGTTAGGACTGACCGTCAACCTGGCAGCACCAGGCAAGGGCCCCAAGGGAAAATTTGTGGTGGGAGGAAGCTTGGTGGAGCCCCGCATTTCCTTTGGCATGCCCTTTGCAGCCTCACCCCACCTGTGGCCCTACGCTTTCTCCCTCTCCTAACCCTAACCCTAACCCTAACCCTAACCCTAACCCTAACCCTGACCGTCAACCTGCTGGCACCAGGCAAGGGCCCCAAGGGAAAAGTAGTGGTGGGGTCAAGCTTGGTGGAGCCCCGCATTTCCTTTGGCATGCCCTTTGCAGCCTCACCCCACCTGTGGCCCTATGCTTTCTCCCTCTCCTAACCCTAACCCTAACCCTAACCCTAACCCTAACCCTGACCGTCAACCTGCCAGCACCAAGCAAGGGCCCCAAGGGAAAAGTTGTGGTGGGGTCAAGCTTGGTGGAGCCCCGCATTTCCTTTGGCAGGCCCTTTGCAGCCTCACTCCACCTGTGGCCCTACGCTTTCTCCCTCTCCTAACCCTAACCCTAACCCTAACCCTAACCCGAACCCTAAGCCTAAGCCTCTGGTTAGGACTGACTCTCAACCTGGCAGCACCAGGCAAGGGCCCCAAGGGAAAAGTAGTGGAGGGGTCAAGCTTGGTGGAGCCCCGCATTTCCTTTGGCATGCCCTTTGCAGCCTCACCCCACCTGTGGCCCTACGCTTTCTCCCTCTCCTAACCCTAACCCTAACCCTAACCCTAATCCTGACCGTCAACATGCCAGCACCAGGCAAGGGCCCCGAGGGAAAAGTCGTGGTGGGGTCAAGCTTGGTGGAGCCCCGCTTTTCCTTTGGCATGCCCTTTGCAGCCCCACCCCACCTGTGGCCCTACGCTTTCTCCCTCTCCTAACCCTAACCCTAACCCTAACCCTAACCCTAACCCTGACTGTCAACCTGCCAGCACCAAGCAAGGGCCCCAAGGGAAAAGTTGTGGTGGGGTCAAGCTTGGTAGAGCCCCGCATTTCCTTTGGCAGGCCCTTTGCAGCCTCACCCCACCTGTGGCCCTACGCTTTCCCCCTCTCCTAACCCTAACCCTAACCCTAACCCTAAGCCTAACCCGAACCCTAAGCCTAAGCCTCTGGTTAGGACTGACTCTCAACCTGGCAGCACCAGGCAAGGGCCCCAAGGGAAAAGTAGTGGAGGGGTCAAGCTTGGTGGAGCCCCGCATTTCCTTTGGCATGCCCTTTGCAGCCTCACCCCACCTGTGGCCCTACGCTTTCTCCCTCTCCTAACCCTAACACTAACCCTAACCCTAATCCTGACCGTCAACCTGCCAGCACCAGGCAAGGGCCCCGAGGGAAAAGTCGTGGTGGGGTCAAGCTTGGTGGAGCCCCGCTTTTCCTTTGGCATGCCCTTTGCAGCCCCACCCCACCTGTGGCCCTACCCTTTCTCCCTCTCCTAACCCTAACCCTAACCCTAACCCTAACCCTAACCTCTGGTTAGGACTGACCGTCAACCTGGCAGCACCAGGCAAGGGCCCCAATGGAAAAGTAGTGGAGGGGTCAAGCTTGGTGGAGCCCCGCATTTCCTTTGGCATGCCCTTTGCAGCCTCACCCCACCTGTGGCCCTACGCTTTCTCCCTCTCCTAACCCTAACCCTAACCCTAACCCTAACCCTAACCCTAACCCTAAGCCTAAGCCTCTAGTTAGGACTGACCGTCACCCTGGCAGCACCAGGCAAGGGCCCCAAGGAAAAAGTAATGGTGGGGTCAAGCATGGTGGAGCCCCGCATTTCCTTTGGCATGCCCTTTGCAGCCTCACCCCACCTGTGGCCCTACGCTTTCTCCCTCTCCTAACCCTAACCCTAACTCTAACCCTAACCTCTGGTTAGGACTGACCGTCAACCTGGCAGCACCAGGCAAGGGCCCCAAGGGAAAAGTTGTGGTGGGAGGAAGCTTGGTGGAGCCCCGCATTTCCTTTGGCATGCCCTTTGCAGCCTCACCCCACCTGTGGCCCTACGCTTTCTCCCTCTCCTAACCCTAACCCTAACCCTAACCCTAACCCTAACCCTAACCCTAACCCTAACCCTAACCCTGACCGTCAACCTGCTGGCACCAGGCAAGGGCCCCAAGGGAAAAGTAGTGGTGGGGTCAAGCTTGGTGGAGCCCCGCATTTCCTTTGGCATGCCCTTTGCAGCCTCACCCCACCTGTGGCCCTATGCTTTCTCCCTCTCCTAACCCTAACCCTAACCCTAACCCTAACCCTAACCCTGACCGTCAACCTGCCAGCACCAAGCAAGGGCCCCAAGGGAAAAGTTGTGGTGGGGTCAAGCTTGGTGGAGCCCCGCATTTCCTTTGGCAGGCCCTTTGCAGCCTCACTCCACCTGTGGCCCTACGCTTTCTCCCTCTCCTAACCCTAACCCTAACCCTAACCCTAACCCGAACCCTAAGCCTAAGCCTCTGGTTAGGACTGACTCTCAACCTGGCAGCACCAGGCAAGGGCCCCAAGGGAAAAGTAGTGGAGGGGTCAAGCTTGGTGGAGCCCCGCATTTCCTTTGGCATGCCCTTTGCAGCCTCACCCCACCTGTGGCCCTACGCTTTCTCCCTCTCCTAACCCTAACCCTAACCCTAACCCTAACCCTAACCCTGACTGTCAACCTGCCAGCACCAAGCAAGGGCCCCAAGGGAAAAGTTGTGGTGGGGTCAAGCTTGGTAGAGCCCCGCATTTCCTTTGGCAGGCCCTTTGCAGCCTCACCCCACCTGTGGCCCTACGCTTTCCCCCTCTCCTAACCCTAACCCTAACCCTAACCCTAACCCTAACCCGAACCCTAACCCTAACCCTAACCCTAACCTCTGGTTAGGACTGACCCTCAACCTGGCAGCACCAGGCAAGGGCCCCAAGGGAAAAGTAGTGGAGGGGTCAAGCTTGGTGGAGCCCCGCATTTCCTTTGGCATGCCCTTTGCAGCCTCACCCCACCTGTGGCCCTACTCTTTCTCCCTCTCCTAACCCTAACCCTAACCCTAACCCTAACCCTGACCGTCAACCTGCTGACACCAGGCAAGGGCCCCAAGGGAAAAGTCGTGGTGGGGTCAAGCTTGGTGGAGCCCCGCTTTTCCTTTGGCATGCCCTTTGCAGCCCCACCCCACCTGTGGCCCTACGCTTTCTCCCTCTCCTAACCCTAACCCTAACCCGAACCCTAACCCTAACCTCTGGTTAGGACTGACCGTCAACCTGGCAGCACCAGGCAAGGGCCCCAATGGAAAAGTAGTGGAGGGGTCAAGCTTGGTGGAGCCCCACATTTCCTTTGGCATGCCCTTTGCAGCCTCACCCCACCTGTGGCCCTACGATTTCTCCCTCTCCTAACCCTAACCCTAACCCTAACACTAACCCTAACCCTAACCCTAACCCTAACCCTAACCCTAACCCTGACCGTCAACCTGCTGGCACCAGGCAAGGGCCCCAAGGGAAAAGTAGTGGTGGGGTCAAGCTTGGTGGAGCCCCGCATTTCCTTTGGCATGCCCTTTGCAGCCTCACCCCACCTGTGGCCCTACGCTTTCCCCCTCTCCTAACCCTAACCCTAACCCTAACCCTAACCCTAACCCGAACCCTAAGCCTAAGCCTCTGGTTAGGACTGACTCTCAACCTGGCAGCACCAGGCAAGGGCCCCAAGGGAAAAGTAGTGGAGGGGTCAAGCTTGGTGGAGCCCCGCATTTCCTTTGGCATGCCCTTTGCAGCCTCACCCCACCTGTGGCCCTACGCTTTCTCCCTCTCCTAACCCTAACCCTAACCCTAACCCTAATCCTGACCGTCAACCTGCCAGCACCAGGCAAGGGCCCCGAGGGAAAAGTCGTGGTGGGGTCAAGCTTGGTGGAGCCCCGCTTTTCCTTTGGCATGCCCTTTGCAGCCCCACCCCACCTGTGGCCCTACCCTTTCTCCCTCTCCTAACCCTAACCCTAACCCTAACCCTAACCCTAACCTCTGGTTAGGACTGACCGTCAACCTGGCAGCACCAGGCAAGGGCCCCAAGGGAAAAGTAGTGGAGGGGTCAAGCTTGGTGGAGCCCCGCATTTCCTTTGGCATGCCCTTTGCAGCCTCACCCCACCTGTGGCCCTACGCTTTCTCCCTCTCCTAACCCTAACCCTAACCCTAACCCTAACCCTAACCCTAACCCTAAGCCTAAGCCTCTAGTTAGGACTGACCGTCACCCTGGCAGCACCAGGCAAGGGCCCCAAGGAAAAAGTAATGGTGGGGTCAAGCATGGTGGAGCCCCGCATTTCCTTTGGCATGCCCTTTGCAGCCTCACCCCACCTGTGGCCCTACGCTTTCTCCCTCTCCTAACCCTAACCCTAACTCTAACCCTAACCTCTGGTTAGGACTGACCGTCAACCTGGCAGCACCAGGCAAGGGCCCCAAGGGAAAATTTGTGGTGGGAGGAAGCTTGGTGGAGCCCCGCATTTCCTTTGGCATGCCCTTTGCAGCCTCACCCCACCTGTGGCCCTACGCTTTCTCCCTCTCCTAACCCTAACCCTAACCCTAACCCTAACCCTAACCCTAACCCTGACCGTCAACCTGCTGGCACCAGGCAAGGGCCCCAAGGGAAAAGTAGTGGTGGGGTCAAGCTTGGTGGAGCCCCGCATTTCCTTTGGCATGCCCTTTGCAGCCTCACCCCACCTGTGGCCCTATGCTTTCTCCCTCTCCTAACCCTAACCCTAACCCTAACCCTAACCCTAACCCTGACCGTCAACCTGCCAGCACCAAGCAAGGGCCCCAAGGGAAAAGTTGTGGTGGGGTCAAGCTTGGTGGAGCCCCGCATTTCCTTTGGCAGGCCCTTTGCAGCCTCACTCCACCTGTGGCCCTACGCTTTCTCCCTCTCCTAACCCTAACCCTAACCCTAACCCTAACCCGAACCCTAAGCCTAAGCCTCTGGTTAGGACTGACTCTCAACCTGGCAGCACCAGGCAAGGGCCCCAAGGGAAAAGTAGTGGAGGGGTCAAGCTTGGTGGAGCCCCGCATTTCCTTTGGCATGCCCTTTGCAGCCTCACCCCACCTGTGGCCCTACGCTTTCTCCCTCTCCTAACCCTAACCCTAACCCTAACCCTAATCCTGACCGTCAACATGCCAGCACCAGGCAAGGGCCCCGAGGGAAAAGTCGTGGTGGGGTCAAGCTTGGTGGAGCCCCGCTTTTCCTTTGGCATGCCCTTTGCAGCCCCACCCCACCTGTGGCCCTACGCTTTCTCCCTCTCCTAACCCTAACCCTAACCCTAACCCTAACCCTAACCCTGACTGTCAACCTGCCAGCACCAAGCAAGGGCCCCAAGGGAAAAGTTGTGGTGGGGTCAAGCTTGGTAGAGCCCCGCATTTCCTTTGGCAGGCCCTTTGCAGCCTCACCCCACCTGTGGCCCTACGCTTTCCCCCTCTCCTAACCCTAACCCTAACCCTAACCCTAACCCTAACCCGAACCCTAAGCCTAAGCCTCTGGTTAGGACTGACTCTCAACCTGGCAGCACCAGGCAAGGGCCCCAAGGGAAAAGTAGTGGAGGGGTCAAGCTTGGTGGAGCCCCGCATTTCCTTTGGCATGCCCTTTGCAGCCTCACCCCACCTGTGGCCCTACGCTTTCTCCCTCTCCTAACCCTAACCCTAACCCTAACCCTAATCCTGACTGTCAACCTGCCAGCACCAGGCAAGGGCCCCGAGGGAAAAGTCGTGGTGGGGTCAAGCTTGGTGGAGCCCCGCTTTTCCTTTGGCATGCCCTTTGCAGCCCCACCCCACCTGTGGCCCTACCCTTTCTCCCTCTCCTAACCCTAACCCTAACCCGAACCCTAACCCTAACCTCTGGTTAGGACTGACCGTCAACCTGGCAGCACCAGGCAAGGGCCCCAATGGAAAAGTAGTGGAGGGGTCAAGCTTGGTGGAGCCCCGCATTTCCTTTGGCATGCCCTTTGCAGCCTCACCCCACCTGTGGCCCTACGCTTTCTCCCTCTCCTAACCCTAACCCTAACCCTAACCCTAACCCTAACCCTAACCCTAACCCTAACCCTAACCCTGACCGTCAACCTGCTGGCACCAGGCAAGGGCCCCAAGGGAAAAGTAGTGGTGAGGTCAAGCTTGGTGGAGCCCCGCATTTCCTTTGGCATGCCCTTTGCAGCCTCACCCCACCTGTGGCCCTACGCTTTCTCCCTCTCCTAACCCTAACCCTAACCCTAACCCTAACCCTAACCCTGACCGTCAACCTGCTGGCACCAGGCAAGGGCCCCAAGGGAAAAGTAGTGGTGGGGTCAAGCTTGGTGGAGCCCCGCATTTCCTTTGGCATGCCCTTTGCAGCCTCACCCCACCTGTGGCCCTACGCTTTCCCCCTCTCCTAACCCTAACCCTAACCCTAACCCTAACCCTAACCCGAACCCTAAGCCTAAGCCTCTGGTTAGGACTGACTCTCAACCTGGCAGCACCAGGCAAGGGCCCCAAGGGAAAAGTAGTGGAGGGGTCAAGCTTGGTGGAGCCCCGCATTTCCTTTGGCATGCCCTTTGCAGCCTCACCCCACCTGTGGCCCTACGATTTCTCCCTCTCCTAACCCTAACCCTAACCCTAACCCTAACCCTAACCCTGACCGTCAACCTGCTGGCACCAGGCAAGGGCCCCAAGGGAAAAGTAGTGCTGGGGACAACTTGGTGGAGCCCCGCTTTTCCTTTGGCATGCCCTTTGCAGCCCCACCCCACCTGTGGCCCTACGCTTTCTCCCTCTCCTAACCCTAACCCTAACCCAAACCCTAACCCTAACCTCTGGTTAGGACTGACCGTCAACCTGGCAGCACCAGGCAAGGGCCCCAAGGGAAAAGTAGTGGTGGGGTCAAGCTTGGTGGAGCCCCGCATTTCCTTTGGCATGCCCTTTGCAGCCTCACCCCACCTGTGGCCCTACGCTTTCTCCCTCTCCTAACCCTAACCCTAACCCTAACCCTAACCCTAACCCTGACCGTCAACCTGCCAGCACCAAGCAAGGGCCCCAAGGGAAAAGTTGTGGTGGGGTCAAGCTTGGTGGAGCCCCGCATTTCCTTTGGCAGGCCCTTTGCAGCCTCACCCCACCTGTGGCCCTACGCTTTCCCCCTCTCCTAACCCTAACCCTAACCCTAACCCTAACCCGAACCCTAAGCCTAAGCCTCTGGTTAGGACTGACTCTCAACCTGGCAGCACCAGGCAAGGGCCCCAAGGGAAAAGTAGTGGAGGGGTCAAGCTTGGTGGAGCCCCGCATTTCCTTTGGCATGCCCTTTGCAGCCTCACCCCACCTGTGGCCCTACGCTTTCTCCCTCTCCTAACCCTAACCCTAACCCTAACACTAACCCTAACCCTAACCCTAACCCTAACCCTAACCCTGACCGTCAACCTGCTGGCACCAGGCAAGGGCCCCAAGGGAAAAGTAGTGGTGGGGTCAAGCTTGGTGGAGCCCCGCATTTCCTTTGGCATGCCCTTTGCAGCCTCACCCCACCTGTGGCCCTACGCTTTCTCCCTCTCCTAACACTAACCCTAACCCTAACCCTAACCCTAACCCTGACCGTCAACCTGCCGGCACCAGGCAAGGGCCCCGAGGGAAAAGTAGTGCTGGGGACAACTTGGTGGAGCCCCGCTTTTCCTTTGGCATGCCCTTTGCAGCCCCACCCCACCTGTGGCCCTACGCTTTCTCCCTCTCCTAACCCTAACCCTAACCCTAACCCTAACCCTAACCTCTGGTTAGGACTGACCGTCAACCTGGCAGCACCAGGCAAGGGCCCCAATGGAAAAGTAGTGGTGGGGTCAAGCTTGGTGGAGCCCCGCATTTCCTTTGGCATGCCCTTTGCAGCCTCACCCCACCTGTGGCCCTACGCTTTCTCCCTCTCCTAACCCTAACCCTAACCCTAACTCTAACCCTAACCCTAAGCCTAAGCCTCTAGTTAGGACTGACCGTCACCCTGGCAGCACCAGGCAAGGGCCCCAAGGAAAAAGTAATGGTGGGGTCAAGCATGGTGGAGCCCCGCATTTCCTTTGGCATGCCCTTTGCAGCCTCACCCCACCTGTGGCCCTACGCTTTCTCCCTCTCCTAACCCTAACCCTAACCCTAACCCTAACCTCTGGTTAGGACTGACCGTCAACCTGGCAGCACCAGGCAAGGGCCCCAAGGGAAAAGTTGTGGTGGGAGGAAGCTTGGTGGAGCCCCGCATTTCCTTTGGCATGCCCTTTGCAGCCTCACCCCACCTGTGGCCCTACGCTTTCTCCCTCTCCTAACCCTAACCCTAACCCTAACCCTAACCCTAACCCTAACCCTAACCCTGACCGTCAACCTGCTGGCACCAGGCTAGGGCCCCAAGGGAAAAGTAGTGGTGGGGTCAAGCTTGGTGGAGCCCCGCATTTCCTTTGGCATGCCCTTTGCAGCCTCACCCCACCTGTGGCCCTACGCTTTCTCCCTCTCCTAACCCTAACCCTAACCCGAACCCTAACCCTAACCTCTGGTTAGGACTGACCGTCAACCTGGCAGCACCAGGCAAGGGCCCCAAGGGAAAAGTAGTGGTGGGGTCAAGCTTGGTGGAGCCCCGCATTTCCTTTGGCATGCCCTTTGCAGCCTCACCCCACCTGTGGCCCTACGCTTTCTCCCTCTCCTAACCCTAACCCTAACCCTAACCCTAACCCTAACCCTGACCGTCAACCTGCTGGCACCAGGCAAGGGCCCCAAGGGAAAAGTAGTGCTGGGGACAACTTGGTGGAGCCCCGCTTTTCCTTTGGCATGCCCTTTGCAGCCCCACCCCACCTGTGGCCCTACGCTTTCTCCCTCTCCTAACCCTAACCCTAACCCAAACCCTAACCCTAACCTCTGGTTAGGACTGACCGTCAACCTGGCAGCACCAGGCAAGGGCCCCAAGGGAAAAGTAGTGGAGGGGTCAAGCTTGGTGGAGCCCCGCATTTCCTTTGGCATGCCCTTTGCAGCCTCACCCCACCTGTGGCCCTACGCTTTCTCCCTCTCCTAACCCTAACCCTAACCCTAACCCTAATCCTGACTGTCAACCTGCCAGCACCAGGCAAGGGCCCCGAGGGAAAAGTCGTGGTGGGGTCAAGCTTGGTGGAGCCCCGCTTTTCCTTTGGCATGCCCTTTGCAGCCCCACCCCACCTGTGGCCCTACGCTTTCTCCCTCTCCTAACCCTAACCCTAACCCTAACCCTAACCCTAACCTCTGGTTAGGACTGACCGTCAACCTGGCAGCACCAGGCAAGGGCCCCAATGGAAAAGTAGTGGAGGGGTCAAGCTTGGTGGAGCCCCGCATTTCCTTTGGCATGCCCTTTGCAGCCTCACCCCACCTGTGGCCCTACGCTTTCTCCCTCTCCTAACCCTAACCCTAACCCTAACCCTAACCCTAACCCTAACCCTAACCCTAACCCTAACCCTGACCGTCAACCTGCTGGCACCAGGCAAGGGCCCCAAGGGAAAAGTAGTGGTGAGGTCAAGCTTGGTGGAGCCCCGCATTTCCTTTGGCATGCCCTTTGCAGCCTCACCCCACCTGTGGCCCTACGCTTTCTCCCTCTCCTAACCCTAACCCTAACCCTAACCCTAACCCTAACCCTGACCGTCAACCTGCTGGCACCAGGCAAGGGCCCCAAGGGAAAAGTAGTGGTGGGGTCAAGCTTGGTGGAGCCCCGCATTTCCTTTGGCATGCCCTTTGCAGCCTCACCCCACCTGTGGCCCTACGCTTTCCCCCTCTCCTAACCCTAACCCTAACCCTAACCCTAACCCTAACCCGAACCCTAAGCCTAAGCCTCTGGTTAGGACTGACTCTCAACCTGGCAGCACCAGGCAAGGGCCCCAAGGGAAAAGTAGTGGAGGGGTCAAGCTTGGTGGAGCCCCGCATTTCCTTTGGCATGCCCTTTGCAGCCTCACCCCACCTGTGGCCCTACGCTTTCTCCCTCTCCTAACCCTAACCCTAACCCTAACCCTAATCCTGACTGTCAACCTGCCAGCACCAGGCAAGGGCCCCGAGGGAAAAGTCGTGGTGGGGTCAAGCTTGGTGGAGCCCCGCTTTTCCTTTGGCATGCCCTTTGCAGCCCCACCCCACCTGTGGCCCTACCCTTTCTCCCTCTCCTAACCCTAACCCTAACCCGAACCCTAACCCTAACCTCTGGTTAGGACTGACCGTCAACCTGGCAGCACCAGGCAAGGGCCCCAATGGAAAAGTAGTGGAGGGGTCAAGCTTGGTGGAGCCCCGCATTTCCTTTGGCAGGCCCTTTGCAGCCTCACCCCACCTGTGGCCCTACGATTTCTCCCTCTCCTAACCCTAACCCTAACCCTAACCCTAACCCTAACCCTAACCCTAACCCTAACCCTAACCCTGACCGTCAACCTGCTGGCACCAGGCAAGGGCCCCAAGGGAAAAGTAGTGGTGGGGTCAAGCTTGGTGGAGCCCCGCATTTCCTTTGGCATGCCCTTTGCAGCCTCACGCCACCTGTGGCCCTACGATTTCTCCCTCTCCTAACCCTAACCCTAACCCTAACCCTAACCCTAACCCTGACCGTCAACCTGCTGGCACCAGGCAAGGGCCCCAAGGGAAAAGTAGTGCTGGGGACAACTTGGTGGAGCCCCGCTTTTCCTTTGGCATGCCCTTTGCAGCCCCACCCCACCTGTGGCCCTACGCTTTCTCCCTCTCCTAACCCTAACCCTAAGCCTAACCCTAACCCGAACCTCTGGTTAGGACTGACCGTCAACCTGGCAGCACCAGGCAAGGGCCCCAAGGGAAAAGTAGTGGTGGGGTCAAGCTTGGTGGAGCCCCGCATTTCCTTTGGCATGCCCTTTGCAGCCTCACCCCACCTGTGGCCCTACGCTTTCTCCCTCTCCTAACCCTAACCCTAACCCTAACCCTAACCCTAACCCTAACCCTAACCCTAAGCCTAAGCCTCTAGTTAGGACTGACCGTCACCCTGGCAGCACCAGGCAAGGGCCCCAAGGAAAAAGTAATGGTGGGGTCAAGCATAGTGGAGCCCCGCATTTCCTTTGGCATGCCCTTTGCAGCCTCACCCCACCTGTGGCCCTACGCTTTCTCCCTCTCCTAACCCGAACCCTAACTCTAACTCTCACCTCTGGTTAGGACTGACTCTCAACCTGGCAGCACCAGGCAAGGGCCCCAAGGGAAAAGTAGTGGAGGGATCAAGCTTGGTGGAGCCCCGCATTTCCTTTGGCATGCCCTTTGCAGCCTCACCCCACCTGTGGCCCTACGCTTTCTCCCTCTCCTAACCCTAACCCTAACCCTAACCCTAACCCTAAGCCTAACCCTAACCCTAACCCTGACCGTCAACCTGCTGGCACCAGGCTAGGGCCCCAAGGGAAAAGTAGTGGTGGGGTCAAGCTTGGTGGAGCCCCGCATTTCCTTTGGCATGCCCTTTGCAGCCTCACCCCACCTGTGGCCCTACGCTTTCTCCCTCTCCTAACCCTAACCCTAACCCTAACCCTAACCCTAACCCTGACCGTCAACCTGCCAGCACCAAGCAAGGGCCCCAAGGGAAAAGTTGTGGTGGGGTCAAGCTTGGTGGAGCCCCGCATTTCCTTTGGCAGGCCCTTTGCAGCCTCACCCCACCTGTGGCCCTACGCTTTCCCCCTCTCCTAACCCTAACCCTAACCCTAACCCTAACCCGAACCCTAAGCCTAAGCCTCTGGTTAGGACTGACTCTCAACCTGGCAGCACCAGGCAAGGGCCCCAAGGGAAAAGTAGTGGAGGGGTCAAGCTTGGTGGAGCCCCGCATTTCCTTTGGCATGCCCTTTGCAGCCTCACCCCACCTGTGGCCCTACGCTTTCTCCCTCTCCTAACCCTAACCCTAACCCTAACACTAACCCTAACCCTAACCCTAACCCTAACCCTAACCCTGACCGTCAACCTGCCGGCACCAGGCAAGGGCCCCGAGGGAAAAGTAGTGCTGGGGACAACTTGGTGGAGCCCCGCTTTTCCTTTGGCATGCCCTTTGCAGCCCCACCCCACCTGTGGCCCTACGCTTTCTCCCTCTCCTAACCCTAACCCTAACCCTAACCCTAACCCTAACCTCTGGTTAGGACTGACCGTCAACCTGGCAGCACCAGGCAAGGGCCCCAATGGAAAAGTAGTGGTGGGGTCAAGCTTGGTGGAGCCCCGCATTTCCTTTGGCATGCCCTTTGCAGCCTCACCCCACCTGTGGCCCTACGCTTTCTCCCTCTCCTAACCCTAACCCTAACCCTAACCCTAACCCTAACCCTAAGCCTAAGCCTCTAGTTAGGACTGACCGTCACCCTGGCAGCACCAGGCAAGGGCCCCAAGGAAAAAGTAATGGTGGGGTCAAGCATGGTGGAGCCCCGCATTTCCTTTGGCATGCCCTTTGCAGCCTCACCCCACCTGTGGCCCTACGCTTTCTCCCTCTCCTAACCCTAACCCTAACTCTAACCCTAACCTCTGGTTAGGACTGACCGTCAACCTGGCAGCACCAGGCAAGGGCCCCAAGGGAAAAGTTGTGGTGGGAGGAAGCTTGGTGGAGCCCCGCATTTCCTTTGGCATGCCCTTTGCAGCCTCACCCCACCTGTGGCCCTACGCTTTCTCCCTCTCCTAACCCTAACCCTAACCCTAACCCTAACCCTAACCCTAACCCTAACCCTGACCGTCAACCTGCTGGCACCAGGCTAGGGCCCCAAGGGAAAAGTAGTGGTGGGGTCAAGCTTGGTGGAGCCCCGCATTTCCTTTGGCATGCCCTTTGCAGCCTCACCCCACCTGTGGCCCTACGCTTTCTCCCTCTCCTAACCCTAACCCTAACCCGAACCCTAACCCTAACCTCTGGTTAGGACTGACCGTCAACCTGGCAGCACCAGGCAAGGGCCCCAAGGGAAAAGTAGTGGTGGGGTCAAGCTTGGTGGAGCCCCGCATTTCCTTTGGCATGCCCTTTGCAGCCTCACCCCACCTGTGGCCCTACGCTTTCTCCCTCTCCTAACCCTAACCCTAACCCTAACCCTAACCCTAACCCTGACCGTCAACCTGCTGGCACCAGGCAAGGGCCCCAAGGGAAAAGTAGTGCTGGGGACAACTTGGTGGAGCCCCGCTTTTCCTTTGGCATGCCCTTTGCAGCCCCACCCCACCTGTGGCCCTACGCTTTCTCCCTCTCCTAACCCTAACCCTAACCCAAACCCTAACCCTAACCTCTGGTTAGGACTGACCGTCAACCTGGCAGCACCAGGCAAGGGCCCCAAGGGAAAAGTAGTGGTGGGGTCAAGCTTGGTGGAGCCCCGCATTTCCTTTGGCATGCCCTTTGCAGCCTCACCCCACCTGTGGCCCTACGCTTTCTCCCTCTCCTAACCCTAACCCTAACCCTAACCCTAACCCTAACCCTAACCCTAAGCCTAAGCCTCTAGTTAGGACTGACCGTCACCCTGGCAGCACCAGGCAAGGGCCCCAAGGAAAAAGTAATGGTGGGGTCAAGCATGGTGGAGCCCCGCATTTCCTTTGGCATGCCCTTTGCAGCCTCACCCCACCTGTGGCCCTACGCTTTCTCCGTCTCCTAACCCTAACCCTAACCCTAACCCTAACCCTAACCCTAACCCTAACCCTAACCCTAACCCTAACCCTGACCGTCAACCTGGCAGCACCAGGCAAGGGCCCCAAGGGAAAAGTAGTGGTGGGGTCAAGCTTGGTGGAGCCCCGCATTTCCTTTGGCATGCCCTTTGCAGCCCCACCCCACCTGTGGCCCTACGCTTTCTCCCTCTCCTAACCCTAACCCTAACCCTAACCCTAACCTCTGGTTAGGACTGACCGTCAACCTGGCAGCACCAGGCAAGGGCCCCAAGGGAAAAGTAGTGGTGGGGTCAAGCTTGGTGGAGCCCCGCATTTCCTTTGGCATGCCCTTTGCAGCCTCACCCCACCTGTGGCCCTACGCTTTCTCCCTCTCCTAACCCTAACCCTAACCCGAACCCTAACCCTAACCCTAACCCTAACCCTGACCGTCAACCTGCTGGCACCAGGCTAGGGCCCCAAGGGAAAAGTAGTGGTGGGGTCAAGCTTGGTGGAGCCCCGCATTTCCTTTGGCATGCCCTTTGCAGCCTCACCCCACCTGTGGCCCTACGCTTTCTCCCTCTCCTAACCCTAACCCTAACCCTAACCCTAATCCTGACCGTCAACCTGCCAGCACCAGGCAAGGGCCCCAATGGAAAAGTAGTGGAGGGGTCAAGCTTGGTGGAGCCCCGCATTTCCTTTGGCATGCCCTTTGCAGCCTCACCCCACCTGTGGCCCTACGATTTCTCCCTCTCCTAACCCTAACCCTAACCCTAACCCTAAACCTAACCCTAACCCGAACCCTAACCCTAACCCTAACCCTGACCGTCAACCTGCTGGCACCAGGCAAGGGCCCCAAGGGAAAAGTAGTGGTGGGGTCAAGCTTGGTGGAGCCCCGCATTTCCTTTGGCATGCCCTTTGCAGCCTCACCCCACCTATGGCCCTACGCTTTCTCCCTCTCCTAACCCTAACCCTAACCCTAACCCTAACCCTAACCCTGACCGTCAACCTGCTGGCACCAGGCAAGGGCCCCAAGGGAAAAGTAGTGCTGGGGACAACTTGGTGGAGCCCCGCTTTTCCTTTGGCATGCCCTTTGCAGCCCCACCCCACCTGTGGCCCTACGCTTTCTCCCTCTCCTAACCCTAACCCTAACCCAAACCCTAACCCTAACCTCTGGTTAGGACTGACCGTCAACCTGGCAGCACCAGGCAAGGGCCCCAAGGGAAAAGTAGTGGTGGGGTCAAGCTTGGTGGAGCCCCGCATTTCCTTTGGCATGCCCTTTGCAGCCTCACCCCACCTGTGGCCCTACGCTTTCTCCCTCTCCTAACCCTAACCCTAACCCTAACCCTAACCCTAACCCTAACCCTAAGCCTAAGCCTCTAGTTAGGACTGACCGTCACCCTGGCAGCACCAGGCAAGGGCCCCAAGGAAAAAGTAGTGGAGGGGTCAAGCATGGTGGAGCCCCGCATTTCCTTTGGCATGCCCTTTGCAGCCTCACCCCACCTGTGGCCCTACGCTTTCTCCCTCTCCTAACCCTAACCCTAACCCTAACCCTAACCCTAACCCTAACCCTAACCCTAACCCTAACCCTAACCCTAACCCTAACCCTAACCCTGACCGTCAACCTGCTGGCACCAGGCTAGGGCCCCAAGGGAAAAGTAGTGGTGGGGTCAAGCTTGGTGGAGCCCCGCTTTTCCTTTGGCATGCCCTTTGCAGCCCCACCCCACCTGTGGCCCTACGCTTTCTCCCTCTCCTAACCCTAACCCTAACCCGAACCCTAACCCTAACCTCTGGTTAGGACTGACCGTCAACCTGGCAGCACCAGGCAAGGGCCCCAAGGGAAAATTTGTGGTGGGAGGAAGCTTGGTGGAGCCCCGCATTTCCTTTGGCATGCCCTTTGCAGCCTCACCCCACCTGTGGCCCTACGCTTTCTCCCTCTCCTAACCCTAACCCTAACCCTAACCCTAACCCTGACCGTCAACCTGCTGACACCAGGCAAGGGCCCCGAGGGAAAAGTCGTGGTGGGGTCAAGCTTGGTGGAGCCCCGCTTTTCCTTTGGCATGCCCTTTGCAGCCCCACCCCACCTGTGGCCCTACGCTTTCTCCCTCTCCTAACCCTAACCCTAACCCTAACCCTAACCCTAACCCTGACTGTCAACCTGCCAGCACCAAGCAAGGGCCCCAAGGGAAAAGTTGTGGTGGGGTCAAGCTTGGTAGAGCCCCGCATTTCCTTTGGCAGGCCCTTTGCAGCCTCACTCCACCTGTGGCCCTACGCTTTCCCCCTCTCCTAACCCTAACCCTAACCC
The DNA here is from genome assembly GCF_040807025.1 of Struthio camelus. NCBI lineage: Eukaryota > Metazoa > Chordata > Aves > Struthioniformes > Struthionidae > Struthio > Struthio camelus. Next base: position 153,851,694 of record NC_090943.1, read on the forward strand.
TAACCCTAACCCTAACCCTAACCCTAACCCGAACCCTAAGCCTAAGCCTCTGGTTAGGACTGACTCTCAACATGGCAGCACCAGGCAAGGGCCCCAAGGGAAAAGTAGTGGAGGGGTCAAGCTTGGTGGAGCCCCGCATTTCCTTTGGCATGCCCTTTGCAGCCTCACCCCACCTGTGGCCCTACGCTTTCTCCCTCTCCTAACCCTAACCCTAACCCTAACCCTAATCCTGACCGTCAACCTGCCAGCACCAGGCAAGGGCCCCGAGGGAAAAGTCGTGGTGGGGTCAAGCTTGGTGGAGCCCCGCTTTTCCTTTGGCATGCCCTTTGCAGCCCCACCCCACCTGTGGCCCTACGCTTTCTCCCTCTCCTAACCCTAACCCTAAGCCTAACCCTAACCCGAACCTCTGGTTAGGACTGACCGTCAACCTGGCAGCACGGGGCAAGGGCCCCAATGGAAAAGTAGTGGAGGGATCAAGCTTGGTGGAGCCCCGCATTTCCTTTGGCATGCCCTTTGCAGCCTCACCCCACCTGTGGCCCTACGATTTCTCCCTCTCCTAACCCTAACCCTAACCCTAACCCTAACCCTAACCCTAACCCTAACCCTAACCCTAACCCTGACCGTCAACCTGCTGGCACCAGGCAAGGGCCCCAAGGGAAAAGTAGTGGTGGGGTCAAGCTTGGTGGAGCCCCGCATTTCCTTTGGCATGCCCTTTGCAGCCTCACCCCACCTGTGGCCCTACGCTTTCTCCCTCTCCTAACCCTAACCCTAACCCTAACCCTAACCCTAACCCTAACCCTGACCGTCAACCTGCTGGCACCAGGCAAGGGCCCCAAGGGAAAAGTAGTGCTGGGGACAACTTGGTGGAGCCCCGCTTTTCCTTTGGCATGCCCTTTGCAGCCCCACCCCACCTGTGGCCCTACGCTTTCTCCCTCTCCTAACCCTAACCCTAACCCAAACCCTAACCCTAACCTCTGTTTAGGACTGACCGTCAACCTGCTGGCACCAGGCAAGGGCCCCAAGGGAAAAGTAGTGGTGGGGTCAAGCTTGGTGGAGCCCCGCATTTCCTTTGGCATGCCCTTTGCAGCCTCACCCCACCTGTGGCCCTACGCTTTCTCCCTCTCCTAACCCTAACCCTAACCCTAACCCTAACCCTAACCCTAACCCTAACCCTAAGCCTAAGCCTCTAGTTAGGACTGACCGTCACCCTGGCAGCACCAGGCAAGGGCCCCAAGGAAAAAGTAATGGTGGGGTCAAGCATGGTGGAGCCCCGCATTTCCTTTGGCATGCCCTTTGCAGCCTCACCCCACCTGTGGCCCTACGCTTTCTCCCTCTCCTAACCCTAACCCTAACTCTAACCCTAACCTCTGGTTAGGACTGACCGTCAACCTGGCAGCACCAGGCAAGGGCCCCAAGGGAAAATTTGTGGTGGGAGGAAGCTTGGTGGAGCCCCGCATTTCCTTTGGCATGCCCTTTGCAGCCTCACCCCACCTGTGGCCCTACGCTTTCTCCCTCTCCTAACCCTAACCCTAACCCTAACCCTAACCCTAACCCTAACCCTAACCCTGACCGTCAACCTGCTGGCACCAGGCTAGGGCCCCAAGGGAAAAGTAGTGGTGGGGTCAAGCTTGGTGGAGCCCCGCATTTCCTTTGGCATGCCCTTTGCAGCCTCACCCCACCTGTGGCCCTACGCTTTCTCCCTCTCCTAACACTAACCCTAACCCTAACCCTAACCCTAACCCTAACCCTGACCGTCAACCTGCCAGCACCAAGCAAGGGCCCCAAGGGAAAAGTTGTGGTGGGGTCAAGCTTGGTGGAGCCCCGCATTTCCTTTGGCAGGCCCTTTGCAGCCTCACTCCACCTGTGGCCCTACGCTTTCCCCCTCTCCTAACCCTAACCCTAACCCTAACCCTAACCCTAACCCGAACCCTAAGCCTAAGCCTCTGGTTAGGACTGACTCTCAACCTGGCAGCACCAGGCAAGGGCCCCAATGGAAAAGTAGTGGTGGGGTCAAGCTTGGTGGAGCCCCGCATTTCCTTTGGCATGCCCTTTGCAGCCTCACCCCACCTGTGGCCCTACGCTTTCTCCCTCTCCTAACCCTAACCCTAACCCTAACCCTAATCCTGACCGTCAACCTGCCAGCACCAGGCAAGGGCCCCGAGGGAAAAGTAGTGGTGGGGTCAAGCTTGGTGGAGCCCCGCTTTTCCTTTGGCATGCCCTTTGCAGCCCCACCCCACCGGTGGCCCTACGCTTTCTCCCTCTCCTAACCCTAACCCTAACCCGAACCCTAACCCTAACCTCTGGTTAGGACTGACCGTCAACCTGGCAGCACCAGGCAAGGGCCCCAATGGAAAAGTAGTGGAGGGGTCAAGCTTGGTGGAGCCCCGCATTTCCTTTGGCATGCCCTTTGCAGCCTCACCCCACCTGTGGCCCTACGCTTTCTCCCTCTCCTAACCCTAACCCTAACCCTAACCCTAACCCTAACCCTAACCCTAACCCTAACCCTAACCCTAACCCTGACCATCAACCTGCTGGCACCAGGCAAGGGCCCCAAGGGAAAAGTAGTGGTGGGGTCAAGCTTGGTGGAGCCCCGCATTTCCTTTGGCATGCCCTTTGCAGCCTCACCCCACCTGTGGCCCTACGCTTTCTCCCTCTCCTAACCCTAACCCTAACCCTAACCCTAACCCTAACCCTGACCGTCAACCTGCTGGCACCAGGCAAGGGCCCCAAGGGAAAAGTAGTGCTGGGGACAACTTGGTGGAGCCCCGCTTTTCCTTTGGCATGCCCTTTGCAGCCCCACCCCACCTGTGGCCCTACGCTTCCTCCCTCTCCTAACCCTAACCCTAACCCAAACCCTAACCCTAACCTCTGGTTAGGACTGACCGTCAACCTGGCAGCACCAGGCAAGGGCCCCAAGGGAAAAGTAGTGGTGGGGTCAAGCTTGGTGGAGCCCCGCATTTCCTTTGGCATGCCCTTTGCAGCCTCACGCCACCTGTGGCCCTACGCTTTCTCCCTCTCCTAACCCTAACCCTAACCCTAACCCTAACCCTAACCCTAACCCTAACCCTAACCCGAAGCCTAAGCCTCTAGTTAGGACTGACCGTCACCCTGGCAGCACCAGGCAAGGGCCCCAAGGAAAAAGTAATGGTGGGGTCAAGCATGGTGGAGCCCCGCATTTCCTTTGGCATGCCCTTTGCAGCCTCACCCCACCTGTGGCCCTACGCTTTCTCCCTCTCCTAACCCTAACCCTAACTCTAACCCTAACCTCTGGTTAGGACTGACCGTCAACCTGGCAGCACCAGGCAAGGGCCCCAAGGGAAAATTTGTGGTGGGAGGAAGCTTGGTGGAGCCCCGCATTTCCTTTGGCATGCCCTTTGCAGCCTCACCCCACCTGTGGCCCTACGCTTTCTCCCTCTCCTAACCCTAACCCTAACCCTAACCCGAACCCTAACCCTAACCCTAACCCTGACCGTCAACCTGCTGGCACCAGGCTAGGGCCCCAAGGGAAAAGTAGTGGTGGGGTCAAGCTTGGTGGGGCCCCGCATTTCCTTTGGCATGCCCTTTGCAGCCTCACCCCACCTGTGGCCCTACGCTTTCTCCCTCTCCTAACCCTAACCCTAACCCTAACCCTAACCCTGACCGTCAACCTGCTGACACCAGGCAAGGGCCCCGAGGGAAAAGTCGTGGTGGGGTCAAGCTTGGTGGAGCCCCGCTTTTCCTTTGGCATGCCCTTTGCAGCTGTACCCCACCTGTGGCCCTACGCTTTCTCCCTCTCCTAACCCTAACCCTAACCCTAACCCTAACCCTAACCTCTGGTTAGGACTGACCGTCAACCTGGCAGCACCAGGCAAGGGCCCCAATGGAAAAGTAGTGGAGGGGTCAAGCTTGGTGGAGCCCCGCATTTCCTTTGGCATGCCCTTTGCAGCCTCACCCCACCTGTGGCCCTACGATTTCTCCCTCTCCTAACCCTAACCCTAACCCTAACCCTAACCCTAACCCTAACCCTAACCCTAACCCTGACCGTCAACCTGCTGGCACCAGGCAAGGGCCCCAAGGGAAAAGTAGTGCTGGGGTCAAGCTTGGTGGAGCCCCGCATTTCCTTTGGCATGCCCTTTGCAGCCTCACCCCACCTGTGGCCCTACGCTTTCTCCCTCTCCTAACCCTAACCCTAACCCTAACCCTAACCCTAACCCTAACCCTAACCCTAAGCCTAAGCCTCTAGTTAGGACTGACCGTCACCCTGGCAGCACCAGGCAAGGGCCCCAAGGAAAAAGTAATGGTGGGGTCAAGCATGGTGGAGCCCCGCATTTCCTTTGGCATGCCCTTTGCAGCCTCACCCCACCTGTGGCCCTACGCTTTCTCCCTCTCCTAACCCTAACCCTAACCCTAACCCTAACCCTAACCCTAACCCTGACCGTCAACCTGCTGGCACCAGGCTAGGGCCCCAAGGGAAAAGTAGTGGTGGGGTCAAGCTTGGTGGAGCCCCGCATTTCCTTTGGCATGCCCTTTGCAGCCCCACCCCACCTGTGGCCCTACGCTTTCTCCCTCTCCTAACCCTAACCCTAACCCGAACCCTAACCCTAACCTCTGGTTAGGACTGACCGTCAACCTGGCAGCACCAGGCAAGGGCCCCAAGGGAAAAGTAGTGGTGGGGTCAAGCTTGGTGGAGCCCCGCATTTCCTTTGGCATGCCCTTTGCAGCCTCACCCCACCTGTGGCCCTACGCTTTCTCCCTCTCCTAACCCTAACCCTAACCCTAACCCTAACCCTAACCCTAACCCTAACCCTAACCCTAACCCTAAGCCTAAGCCTCTAGTTAGGACTGACCGTCACCCTGGCAGCACCAGGAAAGGGCCCCAAGGAAAAAGTAGTGGAGGGGTCAAGCATGGTGGAGCCCCGCATTTCCTTTGGCATGCCCTTTGCAGCCTCACCCCACCTGTGGCCCTACGCTTTCTCCCTCTCCTAACCCTAACCCTAACCCGAACCCTAACCCTAACCTCTGGTTAGGACTGACCGTCAACCTGGCAGCACCAGGCAAGGGCCCCAAGGGAAAATTTGTGGTGGGAGGAAGCTTGGTGGAGCCCCGCATTTCCTTTGGCATGCCCTTTGCAGCCTCACGCCACCTGTGGCCCTACGCTTTCTCCCTCTCCTAACCCTAACCCTAACCCTAACCCTAACCCTAACCCTAACCCTAACCCTGACCGTCAACCTGCCGGCACCAGGCTAGGGCCCCAAGGGAAAAGTAGTGGTGGGGTCAAGCTTGGTGGAGCCCCGCATTTCCTTTGGCATGCCCTTTGCAGCCTCACCCCACCTGTGGCCCTACGCTTTTTCTCTCTCCTAACTCTAACCCTAACCCTAACCCTAACCCTAACCCTAACCCTAACCCTAACCCTAACCTCTGGTTAGGACTGACCGTCAACCTGGCAGCACCAGGCAAGGGCCCCAATGGAAAAGTAGTGGTGGGGTCAAGCTTGGTGGAGCCCCGCATTTCCGTTGGCATGCCCTTTGCAGCCTCACCCCACCTGTGGCCCTACGCTTTCTCCCTCTCCTCACCCTAACCCTAACCCTAACCCTAACCCTGACCGTCAACCTGCTGACACCAGGCAAGGGCCCCAAGGGAAAAGTAGTGGTGGGGTCAAGCTTGGTGGAGCCCCGCATTTCCTTTGGCATGCCCTTTGCAGCCTCACCCCACCTGTGGCCCTACGCTTTTTCTCTCTCCTAACTCTAACCCTAACCCTAACCCTAACCCTAACCCTAACCCTAACCCGAACCCTAACCCTAACCCTAACCCTAACCTCTGGTTAGGACTGACCGTCAACCTGGCAGCACCAGGCAAGGGCCCCAATGGAAAAGTAGTGGTGGGGTCAAGCTTGGTGGAGCCCCGCATTTCCTTTGGCATGCCCTTTGCAGCCTCACCCCACCTGTGGCCCTACGCTTTCTCCCTCTCCTCACCCTAACCCTAACCCTAACCCTAACCCTGACCGTCAACCTGCTGACACCAGGCAAGGGCCCCAAGGGAAAAGTAGTGGTGGGGTCAAGCATGGTGGAGCCCCGCATTTCCTTTGGCATGCCCTTTGCAGCTGTACCCCACCTGTGGCCCTACGATTTCTCCCTCTCCTAACCCTAACCCTAACCCTAACCCTAACCCTAACCCTAACCCTAACCCTGACCGTCAACCTGCTGGCACCAGGCTAGGGCCCCAAGGGAAAAGTAGTGGTGGGGTCAAGCTTGGTGGAGCCCCGCATTTCCTTTGGCATGCCCTTTGCAGCCCCACCCCACCTGTGGCCCTACGCTTTCTCCCTCTCCTAACCCTAACCCTAACCCGAACCCTAACCCTAACCTCTGGTTAGGACTGACCGTCAACCTGGCAGCACCAGGCAAGGGCCCCAAGGGAAAAGTAGTGGTGGGGTCAAGCTTGGTGGAGCCCCGCATTTCCTTTGGCATGCCCTTTGCAGCCTCACCCCACCTGTGGCCCTACGCTTTCTCCCTCTCCTAACCCTAACCCTAACCCTAACCCTAACCCTAACCCTAACCCTAAGCCTAAGCCTAAGCCTCTAGTTAGGACTGACCGTCACCCTGGCAGCACCAGGAAAGGGCCCCAAGGAAAAAGTAATGGTGGGGTCAAGCATGGTGGAGCCCCGCATTTCCTTTGGCATGCCCTTTGCAGCCTCACCCCACCTGTGGCCCTACGCTTTCTCCCTCTCCTAACCCTAACCCTAACCCGAACCCTAACCCTAACCTCTGGTTAGGACTGACCGTCAACCTGGCAGCACCAGGCAAGGGCCCCAAGGGAAAATTTGTGGTGGGAGGAAGCTTGGTGGAGCCCCGCATTTCCTTTGGCATGCCCTTTGCAGCCTCACCCCACCTGTGGCCCTACGCTTTCTCCCTCTCCTAACCCTAACCCTAACCCTAACCCTGACCGTCAACCTGCCGGCACCAGGCTAGGGCCCCAAGGGAAAAGTAGTGGTGGGGTCAAGCTTGGTGGAGCCCCGCATTTCCTTTGGCATGCCCTTTGCAGCCTCACCCCACCTGTGGCCCTACGCTTTCTCCCTCTCCTAACCCTAACCCTAACCCTAACCCTAACCCTAACCCTGACCGTCAACCTGCTGGCACCAGGCAAGGGCCCCAAGGGAAAAGTAGTGCTGGGGACAACTTGGTGGAGCCCCGCTTTTCCTTTGGCATGCCCTTTGCAGCCCCACCCCACCTGTGGCCCTACGCTTCCTCCCTCTCCTAACCCTAACCCTAACCCAAACCCTAACCCTAACCTCTGGTTAGGACTGACCGTCAACCTGGCAGCACCAGGCAAGGGCCCCAAGGGAAAAGTAGTGGTGGGGTCAAGCTTGGTGGAGCCCCGCATTTCCTTTGGCATGCCCTTTGCAGCCTCACGCCACCTGTGGCCCTACGCTTTCTCCCTCTCCTAACCCTAACCCTAACCCTAACCCTAACCCTAACCCTAACCCTAACCCTAACCCGAAGCCTAAGCCTCTAGTTAGGACTGACCGTCACCCTGGCAGCACCAGGCAAGGGCCCCAAGGAAAAAGTAATGGTGGGGTCAAGCATGGTGGAGCCCCGCATTTCCTTTGGCATGCCCTTTGCAGCCTCACCCCACCTGTGGCCCTACGCTTTCTCCCTCTCCTAACCCTAACCCTAACTCTAACCCTAACCTCTGGTTAGGACTGACCGTCAACCTGGCAGCACCAGGCAAGGGCCCCAAGGGAAAATTTGTGGTGGGAGGAAGCTTGGTGGAGCCCCGCATTTCCTTTGGCATGCCCTTTGCAGCCTCACCCCACCTGTGGCCCTACGCTTTCTCCCTCTCCTAACCCTAACCCTAACCCTAACCCGAACCCTAACCCTAACCCTAACCCTGACCGTCAACCTGCTGGCACCAGGCTAGGGCCCCAAGGGAAAAGTAGTGGTGGGGTCAAGCTTGGTGGGGCCCCGCATTTCCTTTGGCATGCCCTTTGCAGCCTCACCCCACCTGTGGCCCTACGCTTTCTCCCTCTCCTAACCCTAACCCTAACCCTAACCCTAACCCTGACCGTCAACCTGCTGACACCAGGCAAGGGCCCCGAGGGAAAAGTCGTGGTGGGGTCAAGCTTGGTGGAGCCCCGCTTTTCCTTTGGCATGCCCTTTGCAGCTGTACCCCACCTGTGGCCCTACGCTTTCTCCCTCTCCTAACCCTAACCCTAACCCTAACCCTAACCCTAACCTCTGGTTAGGACTGACCGTCAACCTGGCAGCACCAGGCAAGGGCCCCAATGGAAAAGTAGTGGAGGGGTCAAGCTTGGTGGAGCCCCGCATTTCCTTTGGCATGCCCTTTGCAGCCTCACCCCACCTGTGGCCCTACGATTTCTCCCTCTCCTAACCCTAACCCTAACCCTAACCCTAACCCTAACCCTAACCCTAACCCTAACCCTGACCGTCAACCTGCTGGCACCAGGCAAGGGCCCCAAGGGAAAAGTAGTGCTGGGGTCAAGCTTGGTGGAGCCCCGCATTTCCTTTGGCATGCCCTTTGCAGCCTCACCCCACCTGTGGCCCTACGCTTTCTCCCTCTCCTAACCCTAACCCTAACCCTAACCCTAACCCTAACCCTAACCCTAACCCTAAGCCTAAGCCTCTAGTTAGGACTGACCGTCACCCTGGCAGCACCAGGCAAGGGCCCCAAGGAAAAAGTAATGGTGGGGTCAAGCATGGTGGAGCCCCGCATTTCCTTTGGCATGCCCTTTGCAGCCTCACCCCACCTGTGGCCCTACGCTTTCTCCCTCTCCTAACCCTAACCCTAACCCTAACCCTAACCCTAACCCTAACCCTGACCGTCAACCTGCTGGCACCAGGCTAGGGCCCCAAGGGAAAAGTAGTGGTGGGGTCAAGCTTGGTGGAGCCCCGCATTTCCTTTGGCATGCCCTTTGCAGCCCCACCCCACCTGTGGCCCTACGCTTTCTCCCTCTCCTAACCCTAACCCTAACCCGAACCCTAACCCTAACCTCTGGTTAGGACTGACCGTCAACCTGGCAGCACCAGGCAAGGGCCCCAAGGGAAAAGTAGTGGTGGGGTCAAGCTTGGTGGAGCCCCGCATTTCCTTTGGCATGCCCTTTGCAGCCTCACCCCACCTGTGGCCCTACGCTTTCTCCCTCTCCTAACCCTAACCCTAACCCTAACCCTAACCCTAACCCTAACCCTAACCCTAACCCTAAGCCTAAGCCTCTAGTTAGGACTGACCGTCACCCTGGCAGCACCAGGAAAGGGCCCCAAGGAAAAAGTAGTGGAGGGGTCAAGCATGGTGGAGCCCCGCATTTCCTTTGGCATGCCCTTTGCAGCCTCACCCCACCTGTGGCCCTACGCTTTCTCCCTCTCCTAACCCTAACCCTAACCCGAACCCTAACCCTAACCTCTGGTTAGGACTGACCGTCAACCTGGCAGCACCAGGCAAGGGCCCCAAGGGAAAATTTGTGGTGGGAGGAAGCTTGGTGGAGCCCCGCATTTCCTTTGGCATGCCCTTTGCAGCCTCACGCCACCTGTGGCCCTACGCTTTCTCCCTCTCCTAACCCTAACCCTAACCCTAACCCTAACCCTAACCCTAACCCTAACCCTGACCGTCAACCTGCCGGCACCAGGCTAGGGCCCCAAGGGAAAAGTAGTGGTGGGGTCAAGCTTGGTGGAGCCCCGCATTTCCTTTGGCATGCCCTTTGCAGCCTCACCCCACCTGTGGCCCTACGCTTTTTCTCTCTCCTAACTCTAACCCTAACCCTAACCCTAACCCTAACCCTAACCCTAACCCTAACCCTAACCTCTGGTTAGGACTGACCGTCAACCTGGCAGCACCAGGCAAGGGCCCCAATGGAAAAGTAGTGGTGGGGTCAAGCTTGGTGGAGCCCCGCATTTCCGTTGGCATGCCCTTTGCAGCCTCACCCCACCTGTGGCCCTACGCTTTCTCCCTCTCCTCACCCTAACCCTAACCCTAACCCTAACCCTGACCGTCAACCTGCTGACACCAGGCAAGGGCCCCAAGGGAAAAGTAGTGGTGGGGTCAAGCTTGGTGGAGCCCCGCATTTCCTTTGGCATGCCCTTTGCAGCCTCACCCCACCTGTGGCCCTACGCTTTTTCTCTCTCCTAACTCTAACCCTAACCCTAACCCTAACCCTAACCCTAACCCTAACCCGAACCCTAACCCTAACCCTAACCCTAACCTCTGGTTAGGACTGACCGTCAACCTGGCAGCACCAGGCAAGGGCCCCAATGGAAAAGTAGTGGTGGGGTCAAGCTTGGTGGAGCCCCGCATTTCCTTTGGCATGCCCTTTGCAGCCTCACCCCACCTGTGGCCCTACGCTTTCTCCCTCTCCTCACCCTAACCCTAACCCTAACCCTAACCCTGACCGTCAACCTGCTGACACCAGGCAAGGGCCCCAAGGGAAAAGTAGTGGTGGGGTCAAGCATGGTGGAGCCCCGCATTTCCTTTGGCATGCCCTTTGCAGCTGTACCCCACCTGTGGCCCTACGATTTCTCCCTCTCCTAACCCTAACCCTAACCCTAACCCTAACCCTAACCCTAACCCTAACCCTGACCGTCAACCTGCTGGCACCAGGCTAGGGCCCCAAGGGAAAAGTAGTGGTGGGGTCAAGCTTGGTGGAGCCCCGCATTTCCTTTGGCATGCCCTTTGCAGCCCCACCCCACCTGTGGCCCTACGCTTTCTCCCTCTCCTAACCCTAACCCTAACCCGAACCCTAACCCTAACCTCTGGTTAGGACTGACCGTCAACCTGGCAGCACCAGGCAAGGGCCCCAAGGGAAAAGTAGTGGTGGGGTCAAGCTTGGTGGAGCCCCGCATTTCCTTTGGCATGCCCTTTGCAGCCTCACCCCACCTGTGGCCCTACGCTTTCTCCCTCTCCTAACCCTAACCCTAACCCTAACCCTAACCCTAACCCTAACCCTAAGCCTAAGCCTAAGCCTCTAGTTAGGACTGACCGTCACCCTGGCAGCACCAGGAAAGGGCCCCAAGGAAAAAGTAATGGTGGGGTCAAGCATGGTGGAGCCCCGCATTTCCTTTGGCATGCCCTTTGCAGCCTCACCCCACCTGTGGCCCTACGCTTTCTCCCTCTCCTAACCCTAACCCTAACCCGAACCCTAACCCTAACCTCTGGTTAGGACTGACCGTCAACCTGGCAGCACCAGGCAAGGGCCCCAAGGGAAAATTTGTGGTGGGAGGAAGCTTGGTGGAGCCCCGCATTTCCTTTGGCATGCCCTTTGCAGCCTCACCCCACCTGTGGCCCTACGCTTTCTCCCTCTCCTAACCCTAACCCTAACCCTAACCCTGACCGTCAACCTGCCGGCACCAGGCTAGGGCCCCAAGGGAAAAGTAGTGGTGGGGTCAAGCTTGGTGGAGCCCCGCATTTCCTTTGGCATGCCCTTTGCAGCCTCACCCCACCTGTGGCCCTACGCTTTTTCTCTCTCCTAACTCTAACCCTAACCCTAACCCTAACCCTAACCCTAACCCTAACCTCTGGTTAGGACTGACCGTCAACCTGGCAGCACCAGGCAAGGGCCCCAATGGAAAAGTAGTGGTGGGGTCAAGCTTGGTGGAGCCCCGCATTTCCTTTGGCATGCCCTTTGCAGCCTCACCCCACCTGTGGCCCTACGCTTTCTCCCTCTCCTCACCCTAACCCTAACCCTAACCCTAACCCTGACCGTCAACCTGCTGACACCAGGCAAGGGCCCCAAGGGAAAAGTAGTGCTGGGGTCAAGCTTGGTGGAGCCCCGCATTTCCTTTGGCATGCCCTTTGCAGCCTCACCCCACCTGTGGCCCTACGCTTTTTCTCTCTCCTAACTCTAACCCTAACCCTAACCCTAACCCTAACCCTAACCCTAACCCTAACCCTCACCCTAACCCTAACCCTAACCTCTGGTTAGGACTGACCGTCAACCTGGCAGCACCAGGCAAGGGCCCCAATGGAAAAGTAGTGGAGGGGTCAAGCTTGGTGGAGCCCCGCATTTCCTTTGGCATGCCCTTTGCAGCCTCACCCCACCTGTGGCCCTACGCTTTCTCCCTCTCCTAACCCTAACCCTAACCCTAACCCTAACCCTGACCGTCAACCTGCTGGCACCAGGCAAGGGCCCCAAGGGAAAAGTAGTGGTGGGGTCAAGCTTGGTGGAGCCCCGCATTTCCTTTGGCATGCCCTTTGCAGCCCCACCCCACCTGTGGCCCTACGCTTTCTCCCTCTCCTAACCCTAACCCTAACCCTAACCCTAACCCTAACCCTAACCCTAACCTCTGGTTAGGACTGACCGTCAACCTGGCAGCACCAGGCAAGGGCCCCAAGGGAAAAGTAGTGGAGGGATCAAGCTTGGTGGAGCCCCGCATTTCCTTTGGCATGCCCTTTGCAGCCTCACGCCACCTGTGGCCCTACGCTTTCTCCCACTCCTAACCCTAACCCTAACCCTAACCCTAACCCTAACCCTAACCCTAACGCTAAGCATAACCCTAACCCTAACCTCTGGTTAGGACTGACCCTCAACCTGGCAGCACCAGGTAAAGCCCCAAGGGAAAAGTCGTGGTGGGGTCAAGCTTGGTGGAGCCCCGCTTTTCCTTTGGCATGCCCTTTGCAGCCCCACCCCACCTGTGGCCCTACGCTTTCTCCCTCTCCTAACCCTAACCCTAACCCGAACCCTAACCCTAACCTCTGGTTAGGACTGACCGTCAACCTGGCAGCACCAGGCAAGGGCCCCAATGGAAAAGTAGTGGAGGGGTCAAGCTTGGTGGAGCCCCACATTTCCTTTGGCATGCCCTTTGCAGCCTCACCCCACCTGTGGCCCTACGATTTCTCCCTCTCCTAACCCTAACCCTAACCCTAACCCTAACCCTAACCCTAACCCTAACCCTAACCCTAACCCTGACCGTCAACCTGCTGGCACCAGGCAAGGGCCCCAAGGGAAAAGTAGTGGTGGGGTCAAGCTTGGTGGAGCCCCGCATTTCCTTTGGCATGCCCTTTGCAGCCTCACCCCACCTGTGGCCCTACGCTTTCTCCCTCTCCTAACCCTAACCCTAACCCTAACCCTAACCCTAACCCTGACCGTCAACCTGGCAGCACCAGGCAAGGGCCCCAAGGGAAAAGTAGTGCTGGGGACAACTTGGTGGAGCCCCGCTTTTCCTTTGGCATGCCCTTTGCAGCCCCACCCCACCTGTGGCCCTACGCTTTCTCCCTCTCCTAACCCTAACCCTAACCCTAACCCTAACCCTAACCTCTGGTTAGGACTGACCGTCAACCTGACAGCACCAGGCAAGGGCCCCAAGGGAAAAGTAGTGGTGGGGTCAAGCTTGGTGGAGCCCCGCATTTCCTTTGGCATGCCCTTTGCAGCCCCACCCCACCTGTGGCCCTACGCTTTCTCCCTCTCCTAACCCTAACCCTAACCCTAACCCTAACCCTAACCTCTGGTTAGGACTGACCGTCAACCTGGCAGCACCAGGCAAGGGCCCCAAGGGAAAAGTAGTGGTGGGGTCAAGCTTGGTGGAGCCCCGCATTTCCTTTGGCATGCCCTTTGCAGCCTCACCCCACCTGTGGCCCTACGCTTTCTCCCTCTCCTAACCCTAACCCTAACCCGAACCCTAACCCTAACCCTAACCCTAACCCTGACCGTCAACCTGCCGGCACCAGGCAAGGGCCCCAAGGGAAAAGTAGTGGAGGGGTCAAGCTTGGTGGAGCCCCGCATTTCCTTTGGCATGCCCTTTGCAGCCTCACCCCACCTGTGGCCCTAGGCTTTCTCTATCTCCTAACCCTAACCCTAACCCTAACCCTAACCTCTGGTTAGGACTGACCGTCAACCTGGCAGCACCAGGCAAGGGCCCCAAGGGAAAAGTAGTGGAGGGGTCAAGCATGGTGGAGCCCCGCATTTCCTTTGGCATGCCCTTTGCAGCCCCACCCCACCTGTGGCCCTACGCTTTCTCCCTCTCCTAACCCTAACCCTAACCCTAACCCTAACCCTAACCCTAACCCTAACCCTGACCGTCAACCTGCTGGCACCAGGCTAGGGCCCCAAGGGAAAAGTAGTGGTGGGGTCAAGCTTGGTGGAGCCCCGCATTTCCTTTGGCATGCCCTTTGCAGCCTCACCCCACCTGTGGCCCTACGCTTTCTCCCTCTCCTAACACTAACCCTAACCCTAACCCTAACCCTAACCCTAACCCTGACCGTCAACCTGCCAGCACCAAGCAAGGGCCCCAAGGGAAAAGTTGTGGTGGGGTCAAGCTTGGTGGAGCCCCGCATTTCCTTTGGCAGGCCCTTTGCAGCCTCACTCCACCTGTGGCCCTACGCTTTCCCCCTCTCCTAACCCTAACCCTAACCCTAACCCTAACCCTAACCCGAACCCTAAGCCTAAGCCTCTGGTTAGGACTGACTCTCAACCTGGCAGCACCAGGCAAGGGCCCCAATGGAAAAGTAGTGGTGGGGTCAAGCTTGGTGGAGCCCCGCATTTCCTTTGGCATGCCCTTTGCAGCCTCACCCCACCTGTGGCCCTACGCTTTCTCCCTCTCCTAACCCTAACCCTAACCCTAACCCTAATCCTGACCGTCAACCTGCCAGCACCAGGCAAGGGCCCCGAGGGAAAAGTAGTGGTGGGGTCAAGCTTGGTGGAGCCCCGCTTTTCCTTTGGCATGCCCTTTGCAGCCCCACCCCACCTGTGGCCCTACGCTTTCTCCCTCTCCTAACCCTAACCCTAACCCGAACCCTAACCCTAACCTCTGGTTAGGACTGACCGTCAACCTGGCAGCACCAGGCAAGGGCCCCAATGGAAAAGTAGTGGAGGGGTCAAGCTTGGTGGAGCCCCGCATTTCCTTTGGCATGCCCTTTGCAGCCTCACCCCACCTGTGGCCCTACGCTTTCTCCCTCTCCTAACCCTAACCCTAACCCTAACCCTAACCCTAACCCTAACCCTAACCCTAACCCTGACCATCAACCTGCTGGCACCAGGCAAGGGCCCCAAGGGAAAAGTAGTGGAGGGGTCAAGCTTGGTGGAGCCCCGCATTTCCTTTGGCATGCCCTTTGCAGCCTCACCCCACCTGTGGCCCTACGCTTTCTCCCTCTCCTAACCCTAACCCTAACCCTAACCCTAACCCTAACCCTTAACCGTCAACCTGCTGGCACCAGGCAAGGGCCCCAAGGGAAAAGTAGTGCTGGGGACAACTTGGTGGAGCCCCGCTTTTCCTTTGGCATGCCCTTTGCAGCCCCACCCCACCTGTGGCCCTACGCTTCCTCCCTCTCCTAACCCTAACCCTAACCCAAACCCTAACCCTAACCTCTGGTTAGGACTGACCGTCAACCTGGCAGCACCAGGCAAGGGCCCCAAGGGAAAAGTAGTGGTGGGGTCAAGCTTGGTGGAGCCCCGCATTTCCTTTGGCATGCCCTTTGCAGCCTCACGCCACCTGTGGCCCTACGCTTTCTCCCTCTCCTAACCCTAACCCTAACCCTAACCCTAACCCTAACCCTAACCCTAACCCTAACCCGAAGCCTAAGCCTCTAGTTAGGACTGACCGTCACCCTGGCAGCACCAGGCAAGGGCCCCAAGGAAAAAGTAATGGTGGGGTCAAGCATGGTGGAGCCCCGCATTTCCTTTGGCATGCCCTTTGCAGCCTCACCCCACCTGTGGCCCTACGCTTTCTCCCTCTCCTAACCCTAACCCTAACTCTAACCCTAACCTCTGGTTAGGACTGACCGTCAACCTGGCAGCACCAGGCAAGGGCCCCAAGGGAAAATTTGTGGTGGGAGGAAGCTTGGTGGAGCCCCGCATTTCCTTTGGCATGCCCTTTGCAGCCTCACCCCACCTGTGGCCCTATGCTTTCTCCCTCTCCTAACCCTAACCCTAACCCTAACCCGAACCCTAACCCTAACCCTAACCCTGACCGTCAACCTGCTGGCACCAGGCTAGGGCCCCAAGGGAAAAGTAGTGGTGGGGTCAAGCTTGGTGGGGCCCCGCATTTCCTTTGGCATGCCCTTTGCAGCCTCACCCCACCTGTGGCCCTACGCTTTCTCCCTCTCCTAACCCTAACACTAACCCTAACCCTAACCCTGACCGTCAACCTGCTGACACCAGGCAAGGGCCCCGAGGGAAAAGTCGTGGTGGGGTCAAGCTTGGTGGAGCCCCGCTTTTCCTTTGGCATGCCCTTTGCAGCTGTACCCCACCTGTGGCCCTACGCTTTCTCCCTCTCCTAACCCTAACCCTAACCCTAACCCTAACCCTAACCTCTGGTTAGGACTGACCGTCAACCTGGCAGCACCAGGCAAGGGCCCCAATGGAAAAGTAGTGGAGGGGTCAAGCTTGGTGGAGCCCCGCATTTCTTTGGCATGCCCTTTGCAGCCTCACCCCACCTGTGGCCCTACGATTTCTCCCTCTCCTAACCCTAACCCTAACCCTAACCCTAACCCTAACCCTAACCCTAACCCTAACCCTAACCCTGACCGTCAACCTGCTGGCACCAGGCAAGGGCCCCAAGGGAAAAGTAGTGGTGGGGTCAAGCTGGTGGAGCCCCGCATTTCCTTTGGCATGCCCTTTGCAGCCTCACCCCACCTGTGGCCCTACGCTTTCTCCCTCTCCTAACCCTAACCCTAACCCTAACCCTAACCCTAACCCTAACCCTAACCCTAAGCCTAAGCCTCTAGTTAGGACTGACCGTCACCCTGGCAGCACCAGGCAAGGGCCCCAAGGAAAAAGTAATGGTGGGGTCAAGCATGGTGGAGCCCCGCATTTCCTTTGGCATGCCCTTTGCAGCCTCACCCCACCTGTGGCCCTACGCTTTCTCCCTCTCCTAACCCTAACCCTAACCCTAACCCTAACCCTAACCCTAACCCTGACCGTCAACCTGCTGGCACCAGGCTAGGGCCCCAAGGGAAAAGTAGTGGTGGGGTCAAGCTTGGTGGAGCCCCGCATTTCCTTTGGCATGCCCTTTGCAGCCCCACCCCACCTGTGGCCCTACGCTTTCTCCCTCTCCTAACCCTAACCCTAACCCGAACCCTAACCCTAACCTCTGGTTAGGACTGACCGTCAACCTGGCAGCACCAGGCAAGGGCCCCAAGGGAAAAGTAGTGGTGGGGTCAAGCTTGGTGGAGCCCCGCATTTCCTTTGGCATGCCCTTTGCAGCCTCACCCCACCTGTGGCCCTACGCTTTCTCCCTCTCCTAACCCTAACCCTAACCCTAACCCTAACCCTAACCCTAACCCTAACCCTAACCCTAACCCTAAGCCTAAGCCTCTAGTTAGGACTGACCGTCACCCTGGCAGCACCAGGAAAGGTCCCCAAGGAAAAAGTAGTGGAGGGGTCAAGCATGGTGGAGCCCCGCATTTCCTTTGGCATGCCCTTTGCAGCCTCACCCCACCTGTGGCCCTACGCTTTCTCCCTCTCCTAACCCTAACCCTAACCCTAACCCTAACCCTAACCTCTGGTTAGGACTGACCGTCAACCTGGCAGCACCAGGCAAGGGCCCCAAGGGAAAATTTGTGGTGGGAGGAAGCTTGGTGGAGCCCCGCATTTCCTTTGGCATGCCCTTTGCAGCCTCACCCCACCTGTGGCCCTACGCTTTCTCCCTCTCCTAACCCTAACCCTAACCCTAACCCTAACCCTAACCCTAACCCTAACCCTGACCGTCAACCTGCCGGCACCAGGCTAGGGCCCCAAGGGAAAAGTAGTGGTGGGGTCAAGCTTGGTGGAGCCCCGCATTTCCTTTGGCATGCCCTTTGCAGCCTCACCCCACCTGTGGCCCTACGTTTTTTCTCTCTCCTAACTCTAACCCTAACCCTAACCCTAACCCTAACCCTAACCCTAACCCTAACCCTAACCCTAACCTCTGGTTAGGACTGACCGTCAACCTGGCAGCACCAGGCAAGGGCCCCAATGGAAAAGTAGTGGTGGGGTCAAGCTTGGTGGAGCCCCGCATTTCCTTTGGCATGCCCTTTGCAGCCTCACCCCACCTGTGGCCCTACGCTTTCTCCCTCTCCTCACCCTAACCCTAACCCTAACCCTAACCCTGACCGTCAACCTGCTGACACCAGGCAAGGGCCCCAAGGGAAAAGTAGTGGTGGGGTCAAGCTTGGTGGAGCCCCGCATTTCCTTTGGCATGCCCTTTGCAGCCTCACCCCACCTGTGGCCCTACGCTTTTTCTCTCTCCTAACTCTAACCCTAACCCTAACCCTAACCCTAACCCTAACCCTAACCCTAACCCTAACCCTAACCCTAACCCTAACCCTAACCCTAACCCTAACCTCTGGTTAGGACTGACCGTCAACCTGGCAGCACCAGGCAAGGGCCCCAATGGAAAAGTAGTGGTGGGGTCAAGCTTGGTGGAGCCCCGCATTTCCTTTGGCATGCCCTTTGCAGCCTCACCCCACCTGTGGCCCTACGCTTTCTCCCTCTCCTCACCCTAACCCTAACCCTAACCCTAACCCTGACCGTCAACCTGCTGACACCAGGCAAGGGCCCCAAGGGAAAAGTAGTGGTGGG
Organism: Struthio camelus; assembly: GCF_040807025.1. Taxonomy (NCBI): domain Eukaryota; kingdom Metazoa; phylum Chordata; class Aves; order Struthioniformes; family Struthionidae; genus Struthio; species Struthio camelus. Next base: position 153,870,166 of record NC_090943.1, read on the forward strand.
GTCAAGCATGGTGGAGCCCCGCATTTCCTTTGGCATGCCCTTTGCAGCTGTACCCCACCTGTGGCCCTACGATTTCTCCCTCTCCTAACCCTAACCCTAACCCTAACCCTAACCCTAACCCTAACCCTAACCCTAACCCTAACCCTGACCGTCAACCTGCTGGCACCAGGCTAGGGCCCCAAGGGAAAAGTAGTGGTGGGGTCAAGCTTGGTGGAGCCCCGCATTTCCTTTGGCATGCCCTTTGCAGCCCCACCCCACCTGTGGCCCTACGCTTTCTCCCTCTCCTAACCCTAACCCTAACCCGAACCCTAACCCTAACCTCTGGTTAGGACTGACCGTCAACCTGGCAGCACCAGGCAAGGGCCCCAAGGGAAAAGTAGTGGTGGGGTCAAGCTTGGTGGAGCCCCGCATTTCCTTTGGCATGCCCTTTGCAGCCTCACCCCACCTGTGGCCCTACGCTTTCTCCCTCTCCTAACCCTAACCCTAAACCTAACCCTAACCCTAACCCTAACCCTAAGCCTAAGCCTAAGCCTCTAGTTAGGACTGACCGTCACCCTGGCAGCACCAGGAAAGGGCCCCAAGGAAAAAGTAATGGTGGGGTCAAGCATGGTGGAGCCCCGCATTTCCTTTGGCATGCCCTTTGCAGCCTCACCCCACCTGTGGCCCTACGCTTTCTCCCTCTCCTAACCCTAACCCTAACCCGAACCCTAACCCTAACCTCTGGTTAGGACTGACCGTCAACCTGGCAGCACCAGGCAAGGGCCCCAAGGGAAAATTTGTGGTGGGAGGAAGCTTGGTGGAGCCCCGCATTTCCTTTGGCATGCCCTTTGCAGCCTCACCCCACCTGTGGCCCTACGCTTTCTCCCTCTCCTAACCCTAACCCTAACCCTAACCCTAACCCTAACCCTAACCGTAACCCTGACCGTCAACCTGCCGGCACCAGGCTAGGGCCCCAATGGAAAAGTAGTGGAGGGGTCAAGCTTGGTGGAGCCCCGCATTGCCTTTGGCATGCCCTTTGCAGCCTCACCCCACCTGTGGCCCTACGCTTTTTCTCTCTCCTAACTCTAACCCTAACCCTAACCCTAACCCTAACCCTAACCCTAACCTCCGGTTAGGACTGACCGTCAACCTGGCAGCACCAGGCAAGGGCCCCAATGGAAAAGTAGTGGTGGGGTCAAGCTTGGTGGAGCCCCGCATTTCCTTTGGCATGCCCTTTGCAGCCTCACCCCACCTGTGGCCCTACGCTTTCTCCCTCTCCTCACCCTAACCCTAACCCTAACCCTAACCCTGACCGTCAACCTGCTGACACCAGGCAAGGGCCCCAAGGGAAAAGTAGTGGAGGGGTCAAGCTTGGTGGAGCCCCGCATTTCCTTTGGCATGCCCTTTGCAGCCTCACCCCACCTGTGGCCCTACGCTTTCTCCCTCTCCTCACCCTAACCCTAACCCTAACCCTAACCCTGACCGTCAACCTGCTGGCACCAGGCAAGGGCCCCAAGGGAAAAGTAGTGGTGGGGTCAAGCTTGGTGGAGCCCCGCATTTCCTTTGGCATGCCCTTTGCAGCCCCACCCCACCTGTGGCCCTACGCTTTCTCCCTCTCCTAACCCTAACCCTAACCCTAACCCTAACCCTAACCTCTGGTTAGGACTGACCGTCAACCTGGCAGCACCAGGCAAGGGCCCCAAGGGAAAAGTAGTGGAGGGATCAAGCTTGGTGGAGCCCCGCATTTCCTTTGGCATGCCCTTTGCAGCCTCACCCCACCTGTGGCCCTACGCTTTCTCCCTCTCCTAACCCTAACCCTAACCCTAACCCTAACCCTAACCCTAACCCTAACCCTAACCCGAACCCTAACCCTAACCTCTGGTTAGGACTGACCGTCAACCTGGCAGCACCAGGCAAGGGCCCCAATGGAAAAGTAGTGGAGGGGTCAAGCTTGGTGGAGCCCCGCATTTCCTTTGGCATGCCCTTTGCAGCCTCACCCCACCTGTGGCCCTACGATTTCTCCCTCTCCTAACCCTAACCCTAACCCTAACCCTAACCCTAACCCGAACCCTAACCCTAACCCTAACCCTGACCGTCAACCTGCTGGCACCAGGCAAGGGCCCCAAGGGAAAAGTAGTGGTGGGGTCAAGCTTGGTGGAGCCCCGCATTTCCTTTGGCATGCCCTTTGCAGCCTCACCCCACCTGTGGCCCTACGCTTTCTCCCTCTCCTAACCCTAACCCTAACCCTAACCCTAACCCTAACCCTGACCGTCAACCTGGCAGCACCAGGCAAGGGCCCCAAGGGAAAAGTAGTGCTGGGGACAACTTGGTGGAGCCCCGCTTTTCCTTTTGCATGCCCTTTGCAGCCCCACCCCACCTGTGGCCCTACGCTTTCTCCCTCTCCTAACCCTAACCCTAACCCTAACCCTAACCCTAACCTCTGGTTAGGACTGACCGTCAACCTGGCAGCACCAGGCAAGGGCCCCAAGGGAAAAGTAGTGGTGGGGTCAAGCTTGGTGGAGCCCCGCATTTCCTTTGGCATGCCCTTTGCAGCCCCACCCCACCTGTGGCCCTACACTTTCTCCCTCTCCTAACCCTAACCCTAACCCGAACCCTAACCCTAACCTCTGGTTAGGACTGACCGTCAACCTGGCAGCACCAGGCAAGGGCCCCAAGGGAAAAGTTGTGGTGGGGTCAAGCTTGGTGGAGCCCCGCATTTCCTTTGGCATGCCCTTTGCAGCCTCACCCCACCTGTGGCCCTACGCTTTCTCCCTCTCCTAACCCTAACCCTAACCCGAACCCTAAGCCTAACCCTAACCCTAACCCTGACCGTCAACCTGCCGGCACCAGGCAAGGGCCCCAAGGGAAAAGTAGTGGAGGGGTCAAGCTTGGTGGAGCCCCGCATTTCCTTTGGCATGCCCTTTGCAGCCTCACCCCACCTGTGGCCCTAGGCTTTCTCTATCTCCTAACCCTAACCCTAACCCTAACCCTAACCTCTGGTTAGGACTGACCGTCAACCTGGCAGCACCAGGCAAGGGCCCCAAGGGAAAAGTAGTGGAGGGGTCAAGCATGGTGGAGCCCCGCATTTCCTTTGGCATGCCCTTTGCAGCCCCACCCCACCTGTGGCCCTACGCTTTCTCCCTCTCCTAACCCTAACCCTAACTCTAACCCAAACCTCTGGTTAGGACTGACTCTCAACCTGGCAGCACCAGGCAAGGGCCCCAATGGAAAAGTAGTGAAGGGGTCAAGCATGGTGGAGCCCCGCATTTCCTTTAGCACGCCCTTTGCAGCCTGACCCAACCGGTGGCCCTACGCTTTCTCCCTCTCCTAACCCTAACCCTAACCCTAAGCCTAACCTCTGGTTAGGACTGACCGTCAACCTGGCAGCACCAGGCAAGGGCCCCAAGGGAAAAGTTGTGGTGTGAGGAAGCTTGGTGGAGCCCCGCATTTCCTTTGGCATGCCCTTTGAAGCTCTACCCCACCTGTTGCCCTACGCTTTCTCCCTCTCCTAACCCTAACCCTAACCCTAACCCGAACCTCTGGTTAGGACTGACCGTCAACCTGGCAGCACCAGGCAAGGGCCCCAAGGGAAAAGTAGTGGAGGGGTCAAGCTTGGTGGAGCCCCGCATTTCCTTTGGCATGCCCTTTGCAGCTGTACCCCACCTGTTGCCCTACGCTTTCTCCCTCTCCTAACCCTAACCCTAACCCTAACCCTAACCCTAACCCTAACCCTAACCCTGACCGTCAACCTGCCGGCACCAGGCTAGGGCCCCAAGGGAAAAGTAGTGGTGGGGTCAAGCTTGGTGGAGCCCCGCATTTCCTTTGGCATGCCCTTTGCAGCCTCACCCCACCTGTGGCCCTACGCTTTTTCTCTCTCCTAACTCTAACCCTAACCCTAACCCTAACCCTAACCCTAACCCTAACCCTAACCCTAACCCTAACCCTAACCTCTGGTTAGGACTGACCGTCAACCTGGCAGCACCAGGCAAGGGCCCCAATGGAAAAGTAGTGGTGGGGTCAAGCTTGGTGGAGCCCCGCATTTCCTTTGGCATGCCCTTTGCAGCCTCACCCCACCTGTGGCCCTACGCTTTCTCCCTCTCCTCACCCTAACCCTAACCCTAACCCTAACCCTGACCGTCAACCTGCTGACACCAGGCAAGGGCCCCAAGGGAAAAGTAGTGCTGGGGTCAAGCTTGGTGGAGCCCCGCATTTCCTTTGGCATGCCCTTTGCAGCCCCACCCCACCTGTGGCCCTACACTTTCTCCCTCTCCTAACCCTAACCCTAACCCGAACCCTAACCCTAACCTCTGGTTAGGACTGACCGTCAACCTGGCAGCACCAGGCAAGGGCCCCAAGGGAAAAATAGTGGTGGGGTCAAGCTTGGTGGAGCCCCGCATTTCCTTTGGCATGCCCTTTGCAGCCTCACCCCACCTGTGGCCCTACGCTTTCTCCCTCTCCTAACCCTAACCCTAACCCTAACCCTAACCCTAACCCGAACCCTAACCCTAACCCTAACCCTGACCGTCAACCTGCTGGCACCAGGCAAGGGCCCCAAGGGAAAAGTAGTGGTGGGGTCAAGCTTGGTGGAGCCCCGCATTTCCTTTGGCATGCCCTTTGCAGCCTCACCCCACCTGTGGCCCTACGCTTTCTCCCTCTCCTAACCCTAACCCTAACCCTAACCCTAACCCTAACCCTGACCGTCAACCTGGCAGCACCAGGCAAGGGCCCCAAGGGAAAAGTAGTGCTGGGGACAACTTGGTGGAGCCCCGCTTTTCCTTTTGCATGCCCTTTGCAGCCCCACCCCACCTGTGGCCCTACGCTTTCTCCCTCTCCTAACCCTAACCCTAACCCTAACCCTAACCCTAACCTCTGGTTAGGACTGACCGTCAACCTGGCAGCACCAGGCAAGGGCCCCAATGGAAAAGTAGTGGTGGGGTCAAGCTTGGTGGAGCCCCGCATTTCCTTTGGCATGCCCTTTGCAGCCCCACCCCACCTGTGGCCCTACGCTTTCTCCCTCTCCTAACCCTAACCCTAACCCTAACCCTAACCCTAACCCTAACCTCTGGTTAGGACTGACCGTCAACCTGGCAGCACCAGGCAAGGGCCCCAAGGGAAAAGTAGTGGAGGGGTCAAGCTTGGTGGAGCCCCGCATTTCCTTTGGCATGCCCTTTGCAGCCTCACCCCACCTGTGGCCCTAGGCTTTCTCTATCTCCTAACCCTAACCCTAACCCTAACCCTAACCTCTGGTTAGGACTGACCGTCAACCTGGCAGCACCAGGCAAGGGCCCCAAGGGAAAAGTAGTGGAGGGGTCAAGCATGGTGGAGCCCCGCATTTCCTTTGGCATGCCCTTTGCAGCCCCACCCCACCTGTGGCCCTACGCTTTCTCCCTCTCCTAAACCTAACCCTAACTCTAACCCAAACCTCTGGTTAGGACTGACTCTCAACCTGGCAGCACCAGGCAAGGGCCCCAATGGAAAAGTAGTGAAGGGGTCAAGCATGGTGGAGCCCCGCATTTCCTTTAGCACGCCCTTTGCAGCCTGACCCAACCGGTGGCCCTACGCTTTCTCCCTCTCCTAACCCTAACCCTAACCCTAAGCCTAACCTCTGGTTAGGACTGACCCTCAACCTGCCAGCACCAGGCAAGGGCCCCAAGGGAAAAGTTGTGGTGTGAGGAAGCTTGGTGGAGCCCCGCATTTCCTTTGGCATGCCCTTTGAAGCTCTACCCCACCTGTTGCCCTACGCTTTCTCCCTCTCCTAACCCTAACCCTAACCCTAACCCGAACCTCTGGTTAGGACTGACCGTCAACCTGGCAGCACCAGGCAAGGGCCCCAAGGGAAAAGTAGTGGAGGGGTCAAGCTTGGTGGAGCCCCGCATTTCCTTTGGCATGCCCTTTGCAGCTCTACCCCACCTGTTGCCCTACGCTTTCTCCCTCTCCTAACCCTAACCCTAACCCTAACCCTAACCCTAACCCTAACCCTAACCCTGACCGTCAACCTGCCGGCACCAGGCTAGGGCCCCAAGGGAAAAGTAGTGGTGGGGTCAAGCTTGGTGGAGCCCCGCATTTCCTTTGGCATGCCCTTTGCAGCCTCACCCCACCTGTGGCCCTACGCTTTTTCTCTCTCCTAACTCTAACCCTAACCCTAACCCTAACCCTAACCCTAACCCTAACCCTAACCCTAACCCTAACCTCTGGTTAGGACTGACCGTCAACCTGGCAGCACCAGGCAAGGGCCCCAATGGAAAAGTAGTGGTGGGGTCAAGCTTGGTGGAGCCCCGCATTTCCTTTGGCATGCCCTTTGCAGCCTCACCCCACCTGTGGCCCTACGCTTTCTCCCTCTCCTCACCCTAACCCTAACCCTAACCCTAACCCTGACCGTCAACCTGCTGACACCAGGCAAGGGCCCCAAGGGAAAAGTAGTGGAGGGGTCAAGCTTGGTGGAGCCCCGCATTTCCTTTGGCATGCCCTTTGCAGCCCCACCCCACCTGTGGCCCTACACTTTCTCCCTCTCCTAACCCTAACCCTAACCCGAACCCTAACCCTAACCTCTGGTTAGGACTGACCGTCAACCTGGCAGCACCAGGCAAGGGCCCCAATGGAAAAGTAGTGGAGGGGTCAGGCTTGGTGGAGCCCCACATTTCCTTTGGCATGCCCTTTGCAGCCTCACCCCACCTGTGGCCCTACGATTTCTCCCTCTCCTAACCCTAACCCTAACCCTAACACTAACCCTAACCCTCACCCTAACCCTAACCCTAACCCTGACCGTCAACCTGCTGGCACCAGGCAAGGGCCCCAAGGGAAAAGTAGTGGTGGGGTCAAGCTTGGTGGAGCCCCGCATTTCCTTTGGCATGCCCTTTGCAGCCTCACCCCACCTGTGGCCCTACGCTTTCTCCCTCTCCTAACACTAACCCTAACCCTAACCCTAACCCTGACCGTCAACCTGCCAGCACCAAGCAAGGGCCCCAAGGGAAAAGTAGTGGTGGGGTCAAGCTTGGTGGAGCCCCGCATTTCCTTTGGCAGGCCCTTTGCAGCCTCACCCCACCTGTGGCCCTACGCTTTCCCCCTCTCCTAACCCTAACCCTAACCCTAACCCTAACCCTAACCCTAACCCTAACCCGAACCCTAAGCCTAAGCCTCTGGTTAGGACTGACTCTCAACCTGGCAGCACCAGGCAAGGGCCCCAAGGGAAAAATAGTGGTGGGGTCAAGCTTGGTGGAGCCCCGCATTTCCTTTGGCATGCCCTTTGCAGCCTCACCCCACCTGTGGCCCTACGCTTTCTCCCTCTCCTAACCCTAACCCTAACCCGAACCCTAACCCTAACCTCTGGTTAGGACTGACCGTCAACCTGGCAGCACCAGGCAAGGGCCCCGAGGGAAAAGTCGTGGTGGGGTCAAGCTTGGTGGAGCCCCGCTTTTCCTTTGGCATGCCCTTTGCAGCCCCACCCCACCTGTGGCCCTACGCTTTCTCCCTCTCCTAACCCTAACCCTAACCCGAACCCTAACCCTAACCTCTGGTTAGGACTGACCGTCAACCTGGCAGCACCAGGCAAGGGCCCCAAGGGAAAAGTAGTGCTGGGGACAACTTGGTGGAGCCCCGCTTTTCCTTTGGCATGCCCTTTGCAGCCCCACCCCACCTGTGGCCCTACGCTTTCTCCCTCTCCTAACCCTAACCCTAACTCTAACCCAAACCTCTGGTTAGGACTGACTCTCAACCTGGCAGCACCAGGCAAGGGCCCCAATGGAAAAGTAGTGGAGGGGTCAAGCATGGTGGAGCCCCGCATTTCCTTTAGCACGCCCTTTGCAGCCTGACCCCACCGGTGGCCCTACGCTTTCTCCCTCTCCTAACCCTAACCCTAACCCTAAGCCTAACCTCTGGTTAGGACTGACCCTCAACCTGCCAGCACCAGGCAAGGGCCCCAAGGGAAAAGTTGTGGTGTGAGGAAGCTTGGTGGAGCCCCGCATTTCCTTTGGCATGCCCTTTGAAGCTCTACCCCACCTGTTGCCCTACGCTTTCTCCCTCTCCTAACCCTAACCCTAACCCTAACCCGAACCTCTGGTTAGGACTGACCGTCAACCTGGCAGCACCAGGCAAGGGCCCCAAGGGAAAAGTAGTGGAGGGGTCAAGCTTGGTGGAGCCCCGCATTTCCTTTGGCATGCCCTTTGCAGCTCTACCCCACCTGTTGCCCTACGCTTTCTCCCTCTCCTAACCCTAACCCTAACCCTAACCCTAACCCTAACCCTAACCCTAACCCTGACCGTCAACCTGCCGGCACCAGGCTAGGGCCCCAAGGGAAAAGTAGTGGTGGGGTCAAGCTTGGTGGAGCCCCGCATTTCCTTTGGCATGCCCTTTGCAGCCTCACCCCACCTGTGGCCCTACGCTTTTTCTCTCTCCTAACTCTAACCCTAACCCTAACCCTAACCCTAACCCTAACCCTAACCCTAACCTCTGGTTAGGACTGACCGTCAACCTGGCAGCACCAGGCAAGGGCCCCAATGGAAAAGTAGTGGTGGGGTCAAGCTTGGTGGAGCCCCGCATTTCCTTTGGCATGCCCTTTGCAGCCTCACCCCACCTGTGGCCCTACGCTTTCTCCCTCTCCTAACCCTAACCCTAACCCTAACCCTAACCCTGACCGTCAACCTGCTGACACCAGGCAAGGGCCCCAAGGGAAAAGTAGTGCTGGGGTCAAGCTTGGTGGAGCCCCGCATTTCCTTTGGCATGCCCTTTGCAGCCCCACCCCACCTGTGGCCCTACACTTTCTCCCTCTCCTAACCCTAACCCTAACCCGAACCCTAACCCTAACCTCTGGTTAGGACTGACCGTCAACCTGGCAGCACCAGGCAAGGGCCCCAATGGAAAAGTAGTGGAGGGGTCAGGCTTGGTGGAGCCCCACATTTCCTTTGGCATGCCCTTTGCAGCCTCACCCCACCTGTGGCCCTACGATTTCTCCCTCTCCTAACCCTAACCCTAACCCTAACACTAACCCTAACCCTCACCCTAACCCTAACCCTAACCCTGACCGTCAACCTGCTGGCACCAGGCAAGGGCCCCAAGGGAAAAGTAGTGGTGGGGTCAAGCTTGGTGGAGCCCCGCATTTCCTTTGGCATGCCCTTTGCAGCCTCACCCCACCTGTGGCCCTACGCTTTCTCCCTCTCCTAACACTAACCCTAACCCTAACCCTAACCCTGACCGTCAACCTGCCAGCACCAAGCAAGGGCCCCAAGGGAAAAGTAGTGGTGGGGTCAAGCTTGGTGGAGCCCCGCATTTCCTTTGGCAGGCCCTTTGCAGCCTCACCCCACCTGTGGCCCTACGCTTTCCCCCTCTCCTAACCCTAACCCTAACCCTAACCCTAACCCTAACCCGAACCCTAACCCTAAGCCTAAGCCTCTGGTTAGGACTGACTCTCAACCTGGCAGCACCAGGCAAGGGCCCCAAGGGAAAAATAGTGGTGGGGTCAAGCTTGGTGGAGCCCCGCATTTCCTTTGGCATGCCCTTTGCAGCCTCACCCCACCTGTGGCCCTACGCTTTCTCCCTCTCCTAACCCTAACCCTAACCCTAACCCTAACCTCTGGTTAGGACTGACCGTCAACCTGGCAGCACCAGGCAAGGGCCCCGAGGGAAAAGTCGTGGTGGGGTCAAGCTTGGTGGAGCCCCGCTTTTCCTTTGGCATGCCCTTTGCAGCCCCACCCCACCTGTGGCCCTACGCTTTCTCCCTCTCCTAACCCTAACCCTAACCCGAACCCTAACCCTAACCTCTGGTTAGGACTGACCGTCAACCTGGCAGCACCAGGCAAGGGCCCCAAGGGAAAAGGAGTGGAAGGGTCAAGCTTGGTGGAGCCCCGCATTTCCTTTGGCATGCCCTTTGCAGCCTCACCCCACCTGTGGCCCTACGATTTCTCCCTCTCCTAACCCTAACCCTAACCCTAACCCTAACCCTAACCCGAACCCTAACCCTAACCCTAACCCTGACCGTCAACCTGCCGGCACCAGGCAAGGGCCCCAAGGGAAAAGTAGTGGAGGGGTCAAGCTTGGTGGAGCCCCGCATTTCCTTTGGCATGCCCTTTGCAGCCTCACCCCACCTGTTGCCCTACGCTTTCTCCCTCTCCTAACACTAACCCTAACCCTAACCCTAACCCTAACCCTGACCGTCAACCTGCCAGCACCAAGCAAGGGCCCCAAGGGAAAAGTTGTGGTGGGGTCAAGCTTGGTGGAGCCCCGCATTTCCTTTGGCAGGCCCTTTGCAGCCTCACCCCACCTGTGGCCCTACGCTTTCCCCCTCTCCTAACCCTAACCCTAACCCTAACCCTAACCCTAACCCGAACCCTAACCCTAAGCCTAAGCCTCTGGTTAGGACTGACTCTCAACCTGGCAGCACCAGGCAAGGGCCCCAAGGGAAAAGTAGTGGAGGGATCAAGCTTGGTGGAGCCCCGCATTTCCTTTGGCATGCCCTTTGCAGCCTCACGCCACCTGTGGACCTACGCTTTCTCCCTCTCCTAACCCTAACCCTAACCCTAACCCTAACCCTAACCCTAACCCTAACCCTAACGCTAAGCCTAACCCTAACCCTAACCTCTGGTTAGGACTGACCCTCAACCTGACAGCACCAGGTAAAGCCCCAAGGGAAAAGTCGTGGTGGGGTCAAGCTTGGTGGAGCCCCGCTTTTCCTTTGGCATGCCCTTTGCAGCCCCACCCCACCTGTGGCCCTACGCTTTCTCCCTCTCCTAACCCTAACCCTAACCCTAACCCTAACCCTAACCTCTGGTTAGGACTGACCGTCAACCTGGCAGCACCAGGCAAGGGCCCCAATGGAAAAGTAGTGGAGGGGTCAAGCTTGGTGGAGCCCCGCATTTCCTTTGGCATGCCCTTTGCAGCCTCACCCCACCTGTGGCCCTACGATTTCTCCCTCTCCTAACCCTAACCCTAACCCTAACCCTAACCCTAACCCTAAGCCTAACCCTAACCCTAACCCTGACCGTCAACCTGCTGGCACCAGGCAAGGGCCCCAAGGGAAAAGTAGTGGAGGGGTCAAGCTTGGTGGAGTCCCGCATTTCCTTTGGCATGCCCTTTGCAGCCTCACCCCACCTGTGGCCCTACGCTTTCTCCCTCTCCTAACCCTAACCCTAACCCTAACCCTAACCCTAACCCTGACCGTCAACCTGGCAGCACCAGGCAAGGGCCCCAAGGGAAAAGTAGTGCTGGGGACAACTTGGTGGAGCCCCGCTTTTCCTTTTGCATGCCCTTTGCAGCCCCACCCCACCTGTGGCCCTACGCTTTCTCCCTCTCCTAACCCTAACCCTAACCCTAACCCTAACCCTAACCCTAACCTCTGGTTAGGACTGACCGTCAACCTGGCAGCACCAGGCAAGGGCCCCAATGGAAAAGTAGTGGTGGGGTCAAGCTTGGTGGAGCCCCGCATTTCCTTTGGCATGCCCTTTGCAGCCTCACCCCACCTGTGGCCCTACGCTTTCTCCCTCTCCTAACCCTAACCCTAACCCTAACCCTAACCCTAACCTCTGGTTAGGACTGACCCTCAACCTGACAGCACAGGCAAGGGCCCCGAGGGAAAAGTTGTGGTGGGAGGAAGCTTGGTGGAGCCCCGCATTTCCTTTGGCATGCCCTTTGCAGCCTCACCCCACCTGTGGCCCTACGCTTTCTCCCTCTCCTAACCCTAACCCTAACCCTAACCCTAACCCTAACCCTAACCCTCACCCTAACCCTAACCCTGACCGTCAACCTGCCGGCACCAGGCAAGGGCCCCAAGGGAAAAGTAGTGGTGGGGTCAAGCTTGGTGGAGCCCCGCATTTCCTTTGGCATGCCCTTTGCAGCCTCACCCCACCTGTGGCCCTACGCTTTCTCCCTCTCCTAACCCTAACCCTAACCCTAACCCTAACCCTAACCCTATCCCTAACCTCTGGTTAGGACTGACCGTCAACCTGGCAGCACCAGGCAAGGGCCCCAAGGGAAAAGTAGTGGAGGGGTCAAGCATGGTGGAGCCCCGCATTTCCTTTGGCATGCCCTTTGCAGCCCCACCCCACCTGTGGCCCTACGCTTTCTCCCTCTCCTAACCCTAACCCTAACTCTAACCCAAACCTCTGGTTAGGACTGACTCTCAACCTGGCAGCACCAGGCAAGGGCCCCAATGGAAAAGTAGTGAAGGGGTCAAGCATGGTGGAGCCCCGCATTTCCTTTAGCACGCCCTTTGCAGCCTGACCCCACCGGTGGCCCTACGCTTTCTCCCTCTCCTAACCCTAACCCTAACCCTAACCCTAACCTCTGGTTAGGACTGACTGTCAACCTGCCAGCACCAGGCAAGGGCCCCAAGGGAAAAGTTGTGGTGTGAGGAAGCTTGGTGGAGCCCCGCATTTCCTTTGGCATGCCCTTTGAAGCTCTACCCCACCTGTTGCCCTACGCTTTCTCCCTCTCCTAACCCTAACCCTAACCCTAACCCGAACCTCTGGTTAGGACTGACCGTCAACCTGGCAGCACCAGGCAAGGGCCCCAAGGGAAAAGTAGTGGAGGGGTCAAGCTTGGTGGAGCCCCGCATTTCCTTTGGCATGCCCTTTGCAGCTCTACCCCACCTGTTGCCCTACGCTTTCTCCCTCTCCTAACCCTAACCCTAACCCTAACCCTAACCCTAACCCTAACCCTAACCCTGACCGTCAACCTGCCGGCACCAGGCAATGGCCCCAAGGGAAAAGTAGTGGTGGGGTCAAGCTTGGTGGAGCCCCGCATTTCCTTTGGCATGCCCTTTGCAGCCTCACCCCACCTGTGGCCCTACGCTTTTTCTCTCTCCTAACTCTAACCCTAACCCTAACCCTAACCCTAACCCTAACCCTAACCCTAACCCTAACCCTAACCCTAACCTCTGGTTAGGACTGACCCTCAACCTGCCAGCACCAGGCAAGGGCCCCAATGGAAAAGTAGTGGTGGGGTCAAGCTTGGTGGAGCCCCGCATTTCCTTTGGCATGCCCTTTGCAGCCTCACCCCACCTGTGGCCCTACGCTTTCTCCCTCTCCTCACCCTAACCCTAACCCTAACCCTAACCCTGACCGTCAACCTGCTGACACCAGGCAAGGGCCCCAAGGGAAAAGTAGTGCTGGGGTCAAGCTTGGTGGAGCCCCGCATTTCCTTTGGCATGCCCTTTGCAGCCCCACCCCACCTGTGGCCCTACGCTTTCTCCCTCTCCTAACCCTAACCCTAACCCGAACCCTAACCCTAACCTCTGGTTAGGACTGACCGTCAACCTGGCAGCACCAGGCAAGGGCCCCAATGGAAAAGTAGTGGAGGGATCAAGCTTGGTGGAGCCCCACATTTCCTTTGGCATGCCCTTTGCAGCCTCACCCCACCTGTGGCCCTACGATTTCTCCCTCTCCTAACCCTAACCCTAACCCTAACACTAACCCTGACCGTCAACCTGCTGGCACCAGGCAAGGGCCCCAAGGGAAAAGTAGTGGTGGGGTCAAGCTTGGTGGAGCCCCGCATTTCCTTTGGCATGCCCTTTGCAGCCTCACCCCACCTGTGGCCCTACGCTTTCTCCCTCTCCTAACACTAACCCTAACCCTAACCCTAACCCTGACCGTCAACCTGCCAGCACCAAGCAAGGGCCCCAAGGGAAAAGTAGTGGTGGGGTCAAGCTTGGTGGAGCCCCGCATTTCCTTTGGCAGGCCCTTTGCAGCCTCACCCCACCTGTGGCCCTACGCTTTCCCCCTCTCCTAACCCTAACCCTAACCCTAACCCTAACCCTAACCCTAACCCGACCCATAAGCCTAAGCCTCTGGTTAGGACTGACTCTCAACCTGGCAGCACCAGGCAAGGGCCCCAAGGGAAAAGTAGTGGAGGGGTCAAGCTTGGTGGAGCCCCGCATTTCCTTTGGCATGCCCTTTGCAGCCTCACCCCACCTGTGGCCCTACGCTTTCTCCCTCTCCTAACCCTAACCCTAACCCTAACCCTAACCCTAACCCTGACCGTCAACCTGGCAGCACCAGGCAAGGGCCCCAAGGGAAAAGTAATGCTGGGGACAACTTGGTGGAGCCCCGCTTTTCCTTTTGCATGCCCTTTGCAGCCCCACCCCACCTGTGGCCCTACGCTTTCTCCCTCTCCTAACCCTAACCCTAACCCTAACCCTAACCCTAACCTCTGGTTAGGACTGACCGTCAACCTGGCAGCACCAGGCAAGGGCCCCAAGGGAAAAGTAGTGGTGGGGTCAAGCTTGGTGGAGCCCCGCATTTCCTTTGGCATGCCCTTTGCAGCCTCACCCCACCTGTGGCCCTACGCTTTCTCCCTCTCCTAACCCTAACCCTAACCCTAACCCTAACCCTAACCCTAACCTCTGGTTAGGACTGACCCTCAACCTGACAGCACAGGCAAGGGCCCCGAGGGAAAAGTTGTGGTGGGAGGAAGCTTGGTGGAGCCCCGCATTTCCTTTGGCATGCCCTTTGCAGCCTCACCCCACCTGTGGCCCTACGCTTTCTCCCTCTCCTAACCCTAACCCTAACCCTAACCCTAACCCTAACCCTAACCCTAACCCTGACCGTCAACCTGCCGGCACCAGGCAAGGGCCCCAATGGAAAAGTAGTGGAGGGGTCAAGCTTGGTGGAGCCCCGCATTTCCTTTGGCATGCCCTTTGCAGCCTCACCCCACCTGTGGCCCTACGCTTTCCCCCTCTCCTAACCCTAACCCTAACCCTAACCCTAACCCTAACCCTAACCGTAACCTCTGGTTAGGACTGACCGTCAACCTGGCAGCACCAGGCAAGGGCCCCAAGGGAAAAGTAGTGGAGGGGTCAAGCATGGTGGAGCCCCGCATTTCCTTTGGCATGCCCTTTGCAGCCCCACCCCACCTGTGGCCCTACGCTTTCTCCCTCTCCTAACCCTAACCCTAACTCTAACCCAAACCTCTGGTTAGGACTGACTCTCAACCTGGCAGCACCAGGCAAGGGCCCCAAGGGAAAAGTAGTGGAGGGGTCAAGCATGGTGGAGCCCCGCATTTCCTTTAGCACGCCCTTTGCAGCCTGACCCAACCGGTGGCCCTACGCTTTCTCCCTCTCCTAACCCTAACCCTAACCCTAAGCCTAACCTCTGGTTAGGACTGACCCTCAACCTGCCAGCACCAGGCAAGGGCCCCAAGGGAAAAGTTGTGGTGTGAGGAAGCTTGGTGGAGCCCCGCATTTCCTTTGGCATGCCCTTTGAAGCTCTACCCCACCTGTTGCCCTACGCTTTCTCCCTCTCCTAACCCTAACCCTAACCCTAACCCGAACCTCTGGTTAGGTCTGACCGTCAACCTGGCAGCACCAGGCAAGGGCCCCAAGGGAAAAGTAGTGGAGGGGTCAAGCTTGGTGGAGCCCCGCATTTCCTTTGGCATGCCCTTTGCAGCTCTACCCCACCTGTTGCCCTACGCTTTCTCCCTCTCCTAACCCTAACCCTAACCCTAACCCTAACCCTAACCCTGACCGTCAACCTGCCGGCACCAGGCAATGGCCCCAAGGGAAAAGTAGTGGTGGGGTCAAGCTTGGTGGAGCCCCGCATTTCCTTTGGCATGCCCTTTGCAGCCTCACCCCACCTGTGGCCCTACGCTTTTTCTCTCTCCTAACTCTAACCCTAACCCTAACCCTAACCCTAACCCTAACCCTAACCCTAACCCTAACCCTAACCCTAACCCTAACCTCTGGTTAGGACTGACCCTCAACCTGCCAGCACCAGGCAAGGGCCCCAATGGAAAAGTAGTGGTGGGGTCAAGCTTGGTGGAGCCCCGCATTTCCTTTGGCATGCCCTTTGCAGCCTCACCCCACCTGTGGCCCTACGCTTTCTCCCTCTCCTCACCCTAACCCTAACCCTAACCCTAACCCTGACCGTCAACCTGCTGACACCAGGCAAGGGCCCCAAGGGAAAAGTAGTGCTGGGGTCAAGCTTGGTGGAGCCCCGCATTTCCTTTGGCATGCCCTTTGCAGCCCCACCCCACCTGTGGCCCTACGCTTTCTCCCTCTCCTAACCCTAACCCTAACCCGAACCCTAACCCTAACCTCTGGTTAGGACTGACCGTCAACCTGGCAGCACCAGGCAAGGGCCCCAATGGAAAAGTAGTGGAGGGATCAAGCTTGGTGGAGCCCCACATTTCCTTTGGCATGCCCTTTGCAGCCTCACCCCACCTGTGGCCCTACGATTTCTCCCTCTCCTAACCCTAACCCTAACCCTAACACTAACCCTGACCGTCAACCTGCTGGCACCAGGCAAGGGCCCCAAGGGAAAAGTAGTGGTGGGGTCAAGCTTGGTGGAGCCCCGCATTTCCTTTGGCATGCCCTTTGCAGCCTCACCCCACCTGTGGCCCTACGCTTTCTCCCTCTCCTAACACTAACCCTAACCCTAACCCTAACCCTGACCGTCAACCTGCCAGCACCAAGCAAGGGCCCCAAGGGAAAAGTAGTGGTGGGGTCAAGCTTGGTGGAGCCCCGCATTTCCTTTGGCAGGCCCTTTGCAGCCTCACCCCACCTGTGGCCCTACGCTTTCCCCCTCTCCTAACCCTAACCCTAACCCTAACCCTAACCCTAACCCTAACCCGACCCATAAGCCTAAGCCTCTGGTTAGGACTGACTCTCAACCTGGCAGCACCAGGCAAGGGCCCCAAGGGAAAAGTAGTGGAGGGGTCAAGCTTGGTGGAGCCCCGCATTTCCTTTGGCATGCCCTTTGCAGCCTCACCCCACCTGTGGCCCTACGCTTTCTCCCTCTCCTAACCCTAACCCTAACCCTAACCCTAACCCTAACCCTGACCGTCAACCTGGCAGCACCAGGCAAGGGCCCCAAGGGAAAAGTAATGCTGGGGACAACTTGGTGGAGCCCCGCTTTTCCTTTTGCATGCCCTTTGCAGCCCCACCCCACCTGTGGCCCTACGCTTTCTCCCTCTCCTAACCCTAACCCTAACCCTAACCCTAACCCTAACCTCTGGTTAGGACTGACCGTCAACCTGGCAGCACCAGGCAAGGGCCCCAAGGGAAAAGTAGTGGTGGGGTCAAGCTTGGTGGAGCCCCGCATTTCCTTTGGCATGCCCTTTGCAGCCTCACCCCACCTGTGGCCCTACGCTTTCTCCCTCTCCTAACCCTAACCCTAACCCTAACCCTAACCCTAACCCTAACCTCTGGTTAGGACTGACCCTCAACCTGACAGCACAGGCAAGGGCCCCGAAGGAAAAGTTGTGGTGGGAGGAAGCTTGGTGGAGCCCCGCATTTCCTTTGGCATGCCCTTTGCAGCCTCACCCCACCTGTGGCCCTACGCTTTCTCCCTCTCCTAACCCTAACCCTAACCCGAACCCTAACCCTAACCCTAACCCTAACCCTGACCGTCAACCTGCCGGCACCAGGCAAGGGCCCCAATGGAAAAGTAGTGGAGGGGTCAAGCTTGGTGGAGCCCCGCATTTCCTTTGGCATGCCCTTTGCAGCCTCACCCCACCTGTGGCCCTACGCTTTCCCCCTCTCCTAACCCTAACCCTAACCCTAACCCTAACCCTAACCCTAACCGTAACCTCTGGTTAGGACTGACCGTCAACCTGGCAGCACCAGGCAAGGGCCCCAAGGGAAAAGTAGTGGAGGGGTCAAGCATGGTGGAGCCCCGCATTTCCTTTGGCATGCCCTTTGCAGCCCCACCCCACCTGTGGCCCTACGCTTTCTCCCTCTCCTAACCCTAACCCTAACTCTAACCCAAACCTCTGGTTAGGACTGACTCTCAACCTGGCAGCACCAGGCAAGGGCCCCAAGGGAAAAGTAGTGGAGGGGTCAAGCATGGTGGAGCCCCGCATTTCCTTTAGCACGCCCTTTGCAGCCTGACCCCACCGGTGGCCCTACGCTTTCTCCCTCTCCTAACCCTAACCCTAACCCTAAGCCTAACCTCTGGTTAGGACTGACCCTCAACCTGCCAGCACCAGGCAAGGGCCCCAAGGGAAAAGTTGTGGTGTGAGGAAGCTTGGTGGAGCCCCGCATTTCCTTTGGCATGCCCTTTGAAGCTCTACCCCACCTGTTGCCCTACGCTTTCTCCCTCTCCTAACCCTAACCCTAACCCTAACCCGAACCTCTGGTTAGGTCTGACCGTCAACCTGGCAGCACCAGGCAAGGGCCCCAAGGGAAAAGTAGTGGAGGGGTCAAGCTTGGTGGAGCCCCGCATTTCCTTTGGCATGCCCTTTGCAGCTCTACCCCACCTGTTGCCCTACGCTTTCTCCCTCTCCTAACCCTAACCCTAACCCTAACCCTAACCCTAACCCTGACCGTCAACCTGCCGGCACCAGGCTAGGGCCCCAAGGGAAAAGTAGTGCTGGGGTCAAGCTCGGTGGAGCCCCGCATTTCCTTTGGCATGCCCTTTGCAGCCTCACCCCACCTGTGGCCCTACGCTTTTTCTCTCTCCTAACTCTAACCCTAACCCTAACCCTAACCCTAACCCTAACCCTAACCCGAACCCTAACCCTAACCCTAACCTCTGGTTAGGACTGACCGTCAACCTGGCAGCACCAGGCAAGGGCCCCAATGGAAAAGTAGTGGTGGGGTCAAGCTTGGTGGAGCCCCGCATTTCCTTTGGCATGCCCTTTGCAGCCTCACCCCACCTGTGGCCCTACGCTTTCTCCCTCTCCTCACCCTAACCCTAACCCTAACCCTGACCGTCAACCTGCTGACACCAGGCAAGGGCCCCAAGGGAAAAGTAGTGCTGGGGTCAAGCTTGGTGGAGCCCCGCATTTCCTTTGGCATGCCCTTTGCAGCCCCACCCCACCTGTGGCCCTACACTTTCTCCCTCTCCTAACCCTAACCCTAACCCGAACCCTAACCCTAACCTCTGGTTAGGACTGACCGTCAACCTGGCAGCACCAGGCAAGGGCCCCAATGGAAAAGTAGTGGAGGGGTCAAGCTTGGTGGAGCCCCACATTTCCTTTGGCATGCCCTTTGCAGCCTCACCCCACCTGTGGCCCTACGATTTCTCCCTCTCCTAACCCTAACCCTAACCCTAACACTAACCCTAACCCTCACCCTAACCCTAACCCTAACCCTGACCGTCAACCTGCTGGCACCAGGCAAGGGCCCCAAGGGAAAAGTAGTGGTGGGGTCAAGCTTGGTGGAGCCCCGCATTTCCTTTGGCATGCCCTTTGCAGCCTCACCCCACCTGTGGCCCTACGCTTTCTCCCTCTCCTAACACTAACCCTAACCCTAACCCTAACCCTAACCCTGACCGTCAACCTGCCAGCACCAAGCAAGGGCCCCAAGGGAAAAGTAGTGGTGGGGTCAAGCTTGGTGGAGCCCCGCATTTCCTTTGGCATGCCCTTTGCAGCCTCACCCCACCTGTGGCCCTACGCTTTCTCCCTCTCCTAACCCTAACCCTAACCCTAACCCTAACCCTAACCCTAACCCTAAGCCTAAGCCTCTGGTTAGGACTGACTCTCAACCTGGCAGCACCAGGCAAGGGCCCCAAGGGAAAAATAGTGGTGGGGTCAAGCTTGGTGGAGCCCCGCATTTCCTTTGGCATGCCCTTTGCAGCCTCACCCCACCTGTGGCCCTACGCTTTCTCCCTCTCCTAACCCTAACCCTAACCCTAACCCTAACCTCTGGTTAGGACTGACCGTCAACCTGGCAGCACCAGGCAAGGGCCCCGAGGGAAAAGTCGTGGTGGGGTCAAGCTTGGTGGAGCCCCGCTTTTCCTTTGGCATGCCCTTTGCAGCCCCACCCCACCTGTGGCCCTACGCTTTCTCCCTCTCCTAACCCTAACCCTAACCCGAACCCTAACCCTAACCTCTGGTTAGGACTGACCGTCAACCTGGCAGCACCAGGCAAGGGCCCCAATGGAAAAGTAGTGGAGGGGTCAAGCTTGGTGGAGCCCCGCATTTCCTTTGGCATGCCCTTTGCAGCCTCACCCCACCTGTGGCCCTACGATTTCTCCCTCTCCTAACCCTAACCCTAACCCTAAGCCTAACCTCTGGTTAGGACTGACCGTCAACCTGCTGGCACCAGGCAAGGGCCCCAAGGGAAAAGTTGTGGTGGGAGGAAGCTTGGTGGAGCCCCGCATTTCCTTTGGCATGCCCTTTGAAGCTCTACCCCACCTGTTGCCCTACGCTTTCTCCCTCTCCTAACCCTAACCCTAACCCTAACCCGAACCTCTGGTTAGGACTGACCGTCAACCTGGCAGCACCAGGGAAGGGCCCCAAGGGAAAAGTAGTGGAGGGGTCAAGCTTGGTGGAGCCCCGCATTTCCTTTGGCATGCCCTTTGCAGCTCTACCCCACCTGTTACCCTACGCTTTCTCCCTCTCCTAACCCTAACCCTAACCCTAACCCTAACACTAACCCTAACCCTCACCCTAACCCTAACCCTAACCCTGACCGTCAACCTGCTGGCACCAGGCAAGGGCCCCAAGGGAAAAGTAGTGGTGGGGTCAAGCTTGGTGGAGCCCCGCATTTCCTTTGGCATGCCCTTTGCAGCCTCACCCCACCTGTGGCCCTACGCTTTCTCCCTCTCCTAACACTAACCCTAACCCTAACCCTAACCCTAACCCTGACCGTCAACCTGCCAGCACCAAGCAAGGGCCCCAAGGGAAAAGTAGTGGTGGGGTCAAGCTTGGTGGAGCCCCGCATTTCCTTTGGCATGCCCTTTGCAGCCTCACCCCACCTGTGGCCCTAAGATTTCTCCCTCTCCTAACCCTAACCCTAACCCTAACCCTAACCCGAACCCTAACCCTAACCCTAACCCTAACCCTAACCCTAAGCCTAAGCCTAACCCTCACCCTAACCTCTGGTTAGGACTGACCCTCAACCTGGCAGCACCAGTCAAAGCCCCAAGGGAAAAGTAGTGGTGGGGTCAAGCTTGGTGAAGCCCCGCATTTCCTTTGGCATGCCCTTTGCAGCCTCACCCCACCTGTGGCCCTACCCTTTCTCCCTCTCCTAACCCTAACCCGAACCCTAAGCCTAAGCCTCTAGTTAGGACTGACCGTCAACCTGGCAGCACCAGGCAAGGGCCCCAAGGGAAAAGTAGTGGTGGGGTCAAGCTTGGTGGAGCCCCGCATTTCCTTTGGCATGCCCTTTGCAGCCTCACCCCACCTGTGGCCCTACGCTTTCTCCCTCTCCTAACCCTAACCCTAACCCTAACCCTAACCCGAACCCTAACCCTAACCCTAACCCTGACCGTCAACCTGCTGGCACCAGGCAAGGGCCCCAATGGAAAAGTAGTGGAGGGGTCAAGCTTGGTGGAGCCCCGCATTTCCTTTGGCATGCCCTTTGCAGCCTCACCCCACCTGTGGCCCTACGCTTTCTCCCTCTCCTAACCCTAACCCTAACTCGAACCCGAAACTCTGGTTAGGACTGACCCTCAACAGGGCAGCACCAGGCAAGGGCCCCAAGGGAAAAGTTGTGGTGGGAGGAAGCTTGGTGGAGCCCCACTTTTCCTTTGGCATGCCCTTTGCAGCCTCACCCCACCTGTTGCCCTACGCTTTCTCCCTCTCCTAACCCTAACCCTAACCCTAACCCTAACCCTAACCCTAACCCTAACCCTAACCCTAACCTCTGGTTAGGATTGACCGTCAACCTGGCAGCACCAGGCAAGGGCCCCAAGGGAAAAGGAGTGGTGGGGTCAAGCTTGGTGGAGCCCCGCATTTCCTTTGGCATGCCCTTTGCAGCCTCACCCCACCTGTGGCCCTACGCTTTCTCCCTCTCCTAACACTAACCCTAACCCTAACCCTAACCCTAACCCGAACCCTAAGCCTAAGCCTCTAGTTAGGACTGACCGTCAACCTGGCAGCACCAGGCAAGGGCCCCAAGGGAAAAGTAGTGGAGGGATCAAGCTTGGTGGAGCCCCGCATTTCCTTTGGCATGCCCTTTGCAGCCTCACCCCACCTGTGGCGCTACGCTTTCTCCCTCTCCTAACCCTAACCCTAACCCGAACCCTAACCTCTAGTTAGGACTGACCCTCAACCTGGCAGCACCAGGAAAGGGTCCCAAGGGAAAAGTTGTGGTGTGAGGAAGCTTGGTGGAGCCCCGCATTTCCTTTGGCATGCCCTTTGAAGCTCTACCCCACCTGTTGCCCTACACTTTCTCCCTCTCCTAACCCTAACCCTAACCCGAACCCTAAGCCTAAGCCTCTAGTTAGGACTGACCGTCAACCTGGCAGCACCAGGCAAGGGCCCCAAGGGAAAAGTAGTGGTGGGGTCAAGCTTGGTGGAGCCCCGCTTTTCCTTTGGCATGCCCTTTGCAGCCCCACCCCACCTGTGGCCCTACGCTTTCTCCCTCTCCTAACCCTAACCCTAACCCTAACCCTAACCCTAACCCTGACCGTCAACCTGGCAGCACCAAGCAAGGGCCCCAAGAGAAAAGTAGTGGAGGGGTCAAGCTTGGTGGAGCCCCGCATTTCCTTTGGCATGCCCTTTGCAGCCTCACCCCACCTGTGGCCCTACGCTTTCTCCCTCTCCTAACCCTAACCCTAACCCTAACCCTAACCCGAACCCTAAGCCTAAGCCTCTAGTTAGGACTGACCGTCAACCTTGCAGCACCAGGCAAGGGCCCCAAGGGAAAAATAGTGGAGGGATCAAGCTTGGTGGAGCCCCGCATTTCCTTTGGCATGCCCTTTGCAGCCTCACGCCACCTGTGGCCCTACGCTTTCTCCCTCTCCTAACCCTAACCCTAACCCGAACCCTAACTCGAAACTATGGTTAGGACTGACCCTAAACCTGGAAGCACCAGGCAAGGGCCCCAAGGGAAAAGTAGTGGAGGGGTCAAGCTTGGTGGAGCCCCGCATTTCCTTTGGCATGCCCTTTGCAGCCTCACCCCACCTGTGGCCCTACGCTTTCTCCCTCTCTTAACCCTAACCCTAACCCTAACCCGAACCCGAACCTCTGGTTAGGACTGACTCTCAACCTGGCAGCACCAGGCAAGGGCCCCAATGGAAAAGTAGTGGAGGGGTCAAGCTTGGTGGAGCCCCGCATTTCCTTTGGCATGCCCTTTGCAGCCTCACCCCACCTGTGGCCCTACGCTTTCTCCCTCTCCTAACCCTAACCCTAACCCTAACCCTAACACTAACCCTAACCCTAACCCTAACCCTGAATGTCAACCTGCTGGCACCAGGCAAGGGTCCCAAGGGAAAAGTAGTGGTGGGGTCAAGCTTGGTAGAGCCCCGCATTTCCTTTGGCATGCCCTTTGCAGCCTCACCCCACCTGTGGCCCTACGCTTTCTCCCTCTCCTAAACATAACCCTAACCCTAACCCTAACCCTGACCGTCAGCCTGCAGGCATCAGGCAAGGGCCCCAATGGAAAAGTAGTGGTGGGGTCAAGCTTGGTGGAGCCCCACATTTCCTTTGGCATGCCCTTTGCAGCCTCACCCCACCTGTGGCCCTACGCTTTCTCCCTCTCCTAAACATAACCCTAACCCTAACCCTAACCCTGACCGTCAACCTGCAGGCATCAGGCAAGGGGAAAAAGGGAAAAGTCGTGGTGGGGTCAAGCTTGGTGGAGCCCCGCTTTTCCTTTGGCATGCCCTTTGCAGCCCCACCCCACCTGTGGCCCTAGGCTTTCTCTATCTCCTAACCCTAACCCTAACCCTAACCCTAACCCTAACCCTAACCTCTGGTTAGGACTGACCGTCAACCTGGCAGCACCAGGCAAGGGCCCCAAGGGAAAAGTAGTGGAGGGGTCAAGCATGGTGGAGCCCCGCATTTCCTTTGGCATGCCCTTTGCAGCCCCACCCCACCTGTGGCCCTACGCTTTCTCCCTCTCCTAACCCTAACCCTAACCCTAACCCTAACCCGAACCTCTGGTTAGGACTGACTCTCAACCTGGCAGCACCAGGCAAGGGCCCCAAGGGAAAAGTAGTGGTGGGGTCAAGCTTGGTGGAGCCCCGCATTTCCTTTGGCATGCCCTTTGCAGCCTCACCCCACCTGTGGCCCTACGCTTTTTCTCTCTCCTAACCCTAACCCTAACCCTAACCCTAACCCGAACCTCTGGTTAGGACTGACCCTAAACCTGGAAGCACCAGGCAATGGCCCCAAGGGAAAAGTAGTGGAGGGGTCAAGCTTGGTGGAGCCCCGCATTTCCTTTGGCATGCCCTTTGCAGCCTCACCCCACCTGTGGCCCTACGCTTTCTCCCTCTCCTAACCCGAACCCTAACTCGAACCCGAACCTCTGGTTAGGACTGACTCTCAACCTGGCAGCACCAGGCAAGGGCCCCAAGGGAAAAGTTGTGGTGTGAGGAAGCTTGGTGGAGCCCCGCATTTCCTTTGGCATGCCCTTTGCAGCCTCACCCCACCTGTGGCCCTACGATTTCTCCCTCTCCTAACCCTAACCCTAACCCTAACCCTAACCCTAACCCTAACCCTAACCCTAACCCTAAGCCTAAGCCTAACCCTCACCCTAACCTCTGGTTAGGACTGACCCTCAACCTGGCAGCACCAGTCAAAGCCCCAAGGGAAAAGTAGTGGTGGGGTCAAGCTTGGTGAAGCCCCGCATTTCCTTTGGCATGCCCTTTGCAGCCTCACCCCACCTGTGGCCCTACCCTTTCTCCCTCTCCTAACCCTAACCCGAACCCTAAGCCTAAGCCTCTAGTTAGGACTGACCGTCAACCTGGCAGCACCAGGCAAGGGCCCCAAGGGAAAAGTAGTGGTGGGGTCAAGCTTGGTGGAGCCCCGCATTTCCTTTGGCATGCCCTTTGCAGCCTCACCCCACCTGTGGCCCTACGCTTTCTCCCTCTCCTAACCCTAACCCTAACCCTAACCCTAACCCGAACCCTAACCCTAACCCTAACCCTGACCGTCAACCTGCTGGCACCAGGCAAGGGCCCCAATGGAAAAGTAGTGGAGGGGTCAAGCTTGGTGGAGCCCCGCATTTCCTTTGGCATGCCCTTTGCAGCCTCACCCCACCTGTGGCCCTACGCTTTCTCCCTCTCCTAACCCTAACCCTAACTCGAACCCGAAACTCTGGTTAGGACTGACCCTCAACAGGGCAGCACCAGGCAAGGGCCCCAAGGGAAAAGTTGTGGTGGGAGGAAGCTTGGTGGAGCCCCACTTTTCCTTTGGCATGCCCTTTGCAGCCTCACCCCACCTGTTGCCCTACGCTTTCTCCCTCTCCTAACCCTAACCCTAACCCTAACCCTAACCCTAACCCTAACCCTAACCCTAACCTCTGGTTAGGATTGACCGTCAACCTGGCAGCACCAGGCAAGGGCCCCAAGGGAAAAGGAGTGGTGGGGTCAAGCTTGGTGGAGCCCCGCATTTCCTTTGGCATGCCCTTTGCAGCCTCACCCCACCTGTGGCCCTACGCTTTCTCCCTCTCCTAACACTAACCCTAAACCTAACCCTAACCCTAACCCGAACCCTAAGCCTAAGCCTCTAGTTAGGACTGACCGTCAACCTGGCAGCACCAGGCAAGGGCCCCAAGGGAAAAGTAGTGGAGGGATCAAGCTTGGTGGAGCCCCGCATTTCCTTTGGCATGCCCTTTGCAGCCTCACCCCACCTGTGGCGCTACGCTTTCTCCCTCTCCTAACCCTAACCCTAACCCTAACCCTAACCCGAACCCTAACCCTAACCCTAACCCTGACCGTCAACCTGCTGGCACCAGGCAAGGGCCCCAATGGAAAAGTAGTGGAGGGGTCAAGCTTGGTGGAGCCCCGCATTTCCTTTGGCATGCCCTTTGCAGCCTCACCCCACCTGTGGCCCTACGCTTTCTCCCTCTCCTAACCCTAACCCTAACTCGAACCCGAAACTCTGGTTAGGACTGACCCTCAACAGGGCAGCACCAGGCAAGGGCCCCAAGGGAAAAGTTGTGGTGGGAGGAAGCTTGGTGGAGCCCCACTTTTCCTTTGGCATGCCCTTTGCAGCCTCACCCCACCTGTTGCCCTACGCTTTCTCCCTCTCCTAACCCTAACCCTAACCCTAACCCTAACCCTAACCCTAACCCTAACCCTAACCTCTGGTTAGGATTGACCGTCAACCTGGCAGCACCAGGCAAGGGCCCCAAGGGAAAAGGAGTGGTGGGGTCAAGCTTGGTGGAGCCCCGCATTTCCTTTGGCATGCCCTTTGCAGCCTCACCCCACCTGTGGCCCTACGCTTTCTCCCTCTCCTAACACTAACCCTAACCCTAACCCTAACCCTAACCCGAACCCTAAGCCTAAGCCTCTAGTTAGGACTGACCGTCAACCTGGCAGCACCAGGCAAGGGCCCCAAGGGAAAAGTAGTGGAGGGATCAAGCTTGGTGGAGCCCCGCATTTCCTTTGGCATGCCCTTTGCAGCCTCACCCCACCTGTGGCGCTACGCTTTCTCCCTCTCCTAACCCTAACCCTAACCCGAACCCTAACCTCTAGTTAGGACTGACCCTCAACCTGGCAGCACCAGGAAAGGGTCCCAAGGGAAAAGTTGTGGTGTGAGGAAGCTTGGTGGAGCCCCGCATTTCCTTTGGCATGCCCTTTGAAGCTCTACCCCACCTGTTGCCCTACACTTTCTCCCTCTCCTAACCCTAACCCTAACCCGAACCCTAAGCCTAAGCCTCTAGTTAGGACTGACCGTCAACCTGGCAGCACCAGGCAAGGGCCCCAAGGGAAAAGTAGTGGTGGGGTCAAGCTTGGTGGAGCCCCGCTTTTCCTTTGGCATGCCCTTTGCAGCCCCACCCCACCTGTGGCCCTACGCTTTCTCCCTCTCCTAACCCTAACCCTAACCCTAACCCTAACCCTAACCCTGACCGTCAACCTGGCAGCACCAAGCAAGGGCCCCAAGAGAAAAGTAGTGGAGGGGTCAAGCTTGGTGGAGCCCCGCATTTCCTTTGGCATGCCCTTTGCAGCCTCACCCCACCTGTGGCCCTACGCTTTCTCCCTCTCCTAACCCTAACCCTAACCCTAACCCTAACCCGAACCCTAAGCCTAAGCCTCTAGTTAGGACTGACCGTCAACCTTGCAGCACCAGGCAAGGGCCCCAAGGGAAAAGTAGTGGAGGGATCAAGCTTGGTGGAGCCCCGCATTTCCTTTGGCATGCCCTTTGCAGCCTCACGCCACCTGTGGCCCTACGCTTTCTCCCTCTCCTAACCCTAACCCTAACCCGAACCCTAACTCGAAACTATGGTTAGGACTGACCCTAAACCTGGAAGCACCAGGCAAGGGCCCCAAGGGAAAAGTAGTGGAGGGGTCAAGCTTGGTGGAGCCCCGCATTTCCTTTGGCATGCCCTTTGCAGCCTCACCCCACCTGTGGCCCTACGCTTTCTCCCTCTCTTAACCCTAACCCTAACCCTAACCCGAACCCGAACCTCTGGTTAGGACTGACTCTCAACCTGGCAGCACCAGGCAAGGGCCCCAATGGAAAAGTAGTGGAGGGGTCAAGCTTGGTGGAGCCCCGCATTTCCTTTGGCATGCCCTTTGCAGCCTCACCCCACCTGTGGCCCTACGCTTTCTCCCTCTCCTAACCCTAACCCTAACCCGAACCCTAACACTAACCCTAACCCTAACCCTAACCCTGAATGTCAACCTGCTGGCACCAGGCAAGGGTCCCAAGGGAAAAGTAGTGGTGGGGTCAAGCTTGGTAGAGCCCCGCATTTCCTTTGGCATGCCCTTTGCAGCCTCACCCCACCTGTGGCCCTACGCTTTCTCCCTCTCCTAAACATAACCCTAACCCTAACCCTAACCCTGACCGTCAGCCTGCAGGCATCAGGCAAGGGCCCCAATGGAAAAGTAGTGGTGGGGTCAAGCTTGGTGGAGCCCCGCATTTCCTTTGGCATGCCCTTTGCAGCCTCACCCCACCTGTGGCCCTACGCTTTCTCCCTCTCCTAACCCTAACCCTAACCCTAATCCTAACCCTGACCGTCAACCTGCAGGCATCAGGCAAGGGGAAAAAGGGAAAAGTCGTGGTGGGGTCAAGCTTGGTGGAGCCCCGCTTTTCCTTTGGCATGCCCTTTGCAGCCCCACCCCACCTGTGGCCCTAGGCTTTCTCTATCTCCTAACCCTAACCCTAACCCTAACCCTAACCCTAACCCTAACCTCTGGTTAGGACTGACCGTCAACCTGGCAGCACCAGGCAAGGGCCCCAATGGAAAAGTAGTGGAGGGGTCAAGCATGGTGGAGCCCCGCATTTCCTTTGGCATGCCCTTTGCAGCCCCACCCCACCTGTGGCCCTACGCTTTCTCCCTCTCCTAACCCTAACCCTAACCCTAACCCTAACCCGAACCTCTGGTTAGGACTGACTCTCAACCTGGCAGCACCAGGCAAGGGCCCCAAGGGAAAAGTAGTGGAGGGGTCAAGCTTGGTGGAGCCCCGCATTTCCTTTGGCATGCCCTTTGCAGCCTCACCCCACCTGTGGCCCTACGCTTTTTCTCTCTCCTAACCCTAACCCTAACCCTAACCCTAACCCGAACCTCTGGTTAGGACTGACCCTAAACCTGGAAGCACCAGGCAATGGCCCCAAGGGAAAAGTAGTGGAGGGGTCAAGCTTGGTGGAGCCCCGCATTTCCTTTGGCATGCCCTTTGCAGCCTCACCCCACCTGTGGCCCTACGCTTTCTCCCTCTCCTAACCCGAACCCTAACTCGAACCCGAACCTCTGGTTAGGACTGACTCTCAACCTGGCAGCACCAGGCAAGGGCCCCAAGGGAAAAGTTGTGGTGTGAGGAAGCTTGGTGGAGCCCCGCATTTCCTTTGGCATGCCCTTTGCAGCCTCACCCCACCTGTGGCCCTACGATTTCTCCCTCTCCTAACCCTAACCCTAACCCTAACCCTAACCCTAACCCTAACCCTAACCCTAACCCTAAGCCTAAGCCTAACCCTCACCCTAACCTCTGGTTAGGACTGACCCTCAACCTGGCAGCACCAGTCAAAGCCCCAAGGGAAAAGTAGTGGTGGGGTCAAGCTTGGTGAAGCCCCGCATTTCCTTTGGCATGCCCTTTGCAGCCTCACCCCACCTGTGGCCCTACCCTTTCTCCCTCTCCTAACCCTAACCCTAAGCCTAAGCCTCTAGTTAGGACTGACCGTCAACCTGGCAGCACCAGGGAAGGGCCCCAAGGGAAAAGTAGTGGTGGGGTCAAGCTTGGTGGAGCCCCGCATTTCCTTTGGCATGCCCTTTGCAGCCTCACCCCACCTGTGGCCCTACGCTTTCTCCCTCTCCTAACCCTAACCCTAACCCTAACCCTAACCCTAACCCTAACCCTAACCCTAACCCTAACCCTAACCCTAACCCTAACCCTTACCGTCAACCTGCTGGCACCAGGCAAGGGTCCCAAGGGAAAAGTAGTGGTGGGGTCAAGCTTGGTGGAGCCCCGCATTTCCTTTGGCATGCCCTTTGCAGCCTCACCCCACCTGTGGCCCTACGCTTTCTCCCTCTCCTAACCCTAACCCTAACTCGAACCCGAACCTCTGGTTAGGACTGACCCTCAACAGGGCAGCACCAGGCAAGGGCCCCAAGGGAAAAGTTGTGGTGTGAGGAAGCTTGGTGGAGCCCCACTTTTCCTTTGGCATGCCCTTTGCAGCCTCACCCCACCTGTTGCCCTACGCTTTCTCCCTCTCCTAACCCTAACCCTAACCCTAACCCTAACCCTAACCCTAACCCTAACCTCTGGTTAGGACTGACCGTCAACCTGGAAGCACCAGGCAAGGGCCCCAAGGGAAAAGGAGTGGTGGGGTCAAGCTTGGTGGAGCCCCGCATTTCCTTTGGCATGCCCTTTGCAGCCTCACCCCACCTGTGGCCCTAGGCTTTCTCCCTCTCCTAACCCTAACCCTAACCCTAACCCTAACCCTAACCCGAACCCTAAGCCTAAGCCTCTAGTTAGGACTGACCGTCAACCTGGCAGCACCAGGCAAGGGCCCCAAGGGAAAAGTAGTGGAGGGATCAAGCTTGGTGGAGCCCCGCATTTCCTTTGGTATGCCCTTTGCAGCCTCACCCCACCTGTGGCCCTACGCTTTCTCCCTCTCCTAACCCTAACCCTAACCCGAACCCTAACCTCTAGTTAGGACTGACCCTCAAACTGGCAGCACCAGGAAAGGGTCCCAAGGGAAAAGTTGTGGTGTGAGGAAGCTTGGTGGAGCCCCGCATTTCCTTTGGCATGCCCTTTGAAGCTCTACCCCACCTGTTGCCCTACACTTTCTCCCTCTCCTAACCCTAACCCTAACCCGAACCCTAAGCCTAAGCCTCTAGTTAGGACTGACCGTCAACCTGGCAGCACCAGGCAAGGGCCCCAAGGGAAAAGTAGTGGTGGGGTCAAGCTTGGTGGAGCCCCGCTTTTCCTTTGGCATGCCCTTTGCAGCCCCACCCCACCTGTGGCCCTACGATTTCTCCCTCTCCTAACCCTAACCCTAACCCTAACCCTAACCCTAACCCTGACCGTCAACCTGGCAGCACCAAGCAAGGGCCCCAAGGGAAAAGTAGTGGAGGGGTCAAGCTTGGTGGAGCCCCGCATTTCCTTTGGCATGCCCTTTGCAGCCTCACCCCACCTGTGGCCCTACGCTTTCTCCCTCTCCTAACCCTAACCCTAACCCTAACCCTAACCCGAACCCTAATCCTAAGACTCTAGTTAGGACTGACCGTCAACCTGGCAGCACCAGGCAAGGGCCCCAAGGGAAAAGTAGTGGAGGGATCAAGCTTGGTGGAGCCCCGCATTTCCTTTGGCATGCCCTTTGCAGCCTCACCCCACCTGTGGCCCTACGCTTTCTCCCTCTCCTAACCCTAACCCTAACCCGAACCCTAACTCGAAACTCTGGTTAGGACTGACCCTAAACCTGGAAGCACCAGGCAAGGGTCCCAAGGGAAAAGTAGTGGAGGGATCAAGCTTGGTGGAGCCCCGCATTTCCTTTGGCATGCCCTTTGCAGCCTCACCCCACCTGTGGCCCTACGCTTTCTCCCTCTCCTAACCCTAACCCTAACCCTAACCCTAACCCTAACCTCTGGTTAGGACTGACTCTCAACCTGGCAGCACCAGGCAAGGGCCCCAAGGGAAAAGTAGTGGAGGGGTCAAGCTTGGTGGAGCCCCGCATTTCCTTTGGCATGCCCTTTGCAGCCTCACCCCACCTGTGGCCCTACGCTTTCTCCCTCTCCTAACCCTAACCCTAACCCTAACCCTAACCCTAAGCCTAACCCTAACCCTAACCCTGACCGTCAACCTGCTGGCACCAGGCAAGGGTCCCAAGGGAAAAGTAGTGGTGGGGTCAAGCTTGGTAGAGCCCCGCATTTCCTTTGGCATGCCCTTTGCAGCATCACCCCACCTGTGGCCCTACGCTTTCTCCCTCTCCTAACCCTAACCCTAACCCTAACCCTAACCCTGACCGTCAACCTGCCAGCACCAAGCAAGGGCCCCAATGGAAAAGTAGTGGTGGGGTCAAGCTTGGTGGAGCCCCGCATTTCCTTTGGCATGCCCTTTGCAGCCTCACCCCACCTGTGGCCCTACGCTTTCTCCCTCTCCTAACTCTAACCCTAACTCTAAGCCTAACCTCTGGTTAGGACTGACTCTCAACCTGGCAGCACCAGGCAAGGGCCCCAAGGGAAAAGTTGTGGTGGGAGGAAGCTTGGTGGAGCCCCGCATTTCCTTTGGCATGCCCTTTGCAGCCTCACCCCACCTGTGGCCCTACGCTTTCTCCCTCTCCTAAACATAACCCTAACCCTAACCCTAACCCGAACACTAAGCCTAAGCCTCTGGTTAGGACTGACCCTCAACCTGCCGGCATCAGGCAAGGGGACCAAGGGAAAAGTCGTGGTGGGGTCAAGCTTGGTGGAGCCCCGCTTTTCCTTTGGCATGCCCTTTGCAGCCCCACCCCACCTGTGGCCCTAGGCTTTCTCCCTCTCCTAACCCTAACGCTAAGCCTAACCCTAACCCTAACCTCTGGTTAGGATTGACCGTCAACCTGGCAGCACCAGGCAAGGGCCCCAATGGAAAAGTAGTGGTGGGGTCAAGCATGGTGGAGCCCCGCATTTCCTTTGGCATGCCCTTTGCAGCCTCACCCCACCTGTGGACCTACGATTTCTCCCTCTCCTAACCCTAACCCGAACCCTAACACTAACCCTAACCCTAACCCTAACCCTAACCCTAACCCTGACCGTCAACCTGCTGGCACCAGGCAAGGGCCCCAAGGGAAAAGTAGTGGTGGGGTCAAGCTTGGTGGAGCCCCGCATTTCCTTTGGCATGCCCTTTGCAGCCTCACCCCACCTGTGGCCCTACGCTTTCTCCCTCTCCTAACCCTAACCCTAACCCTAACCCTAACCCTAACCCTAACCCTGACCGTCAACCTGCCAGCACCAAGCAAGGGCCCCAAGGGAAAAGTTGTGGTGTGAGGAAGCTTGGTGGAGCCCCGCATTTCCTTTGGCATGCCCTTTGAAGCTCTACCCCACCTGTTGCCCTACACTTTCTCCCTCTCCTAACCCTAACCCTAACCCGAACCCTAACTCGAAACTCTGGTTAGGACTGACCCTAAACCTGGAAGCACCAGGCAAGGGCCCCAAGGGAAAAGTAGTGGTGGGGTCAAGCTTGGTGGAGCCCCGCTTTTCCTTTGGCATGCCCTTTGCAGCCCCACCCCACCTGTGGCCCTACGCTTTCTCCCTCTCCTAACCCTAACCCTAACCCTAACCCTAACCCTAACCTCTGGTTAGGACTGACTCTCCACCTGGCAGCACCAGGCAAGGGCCCCAATGGAAAAGTAGTGGAGGGGTCAAGCATGGTGGAGCCCCGCATTTCCTTTGGCATGCCCTTTGCAGCCTCACCCCACCTGTGGCCCTACGCTTTCTCCCTCTCCTAACCCTAACCCTAACCCTAACCCTAACCCGAACCCTAACCCTAACCCTAACGCTAAGTCTAACCCTAACCCGAACCTCTGGTTAGGACTGACCCTCAACCTGGCAACACCAGGCAAAGCCCCAAGGGAAAAGTAGTGGTGGGGTCAAGCTTGGTGGAGCCCCGCATTTCCTTTGGCATGCCCTTTGCAGCATCACCCCACCTGTGGCCCTACGCTTTCTCCCTCTCCTAGCCCTAACCCTAACCCTAACCCTAACCTCTGGTTAGGACTGACTGTCAACCTGCCAGCACCAAGCAAGGGCCCCAAGGGAAAAGTAGTGGAGGGGTCAAGCTTGGTGGAGCCCTGCTTTTCCTTTGGCATGCCCTTTGCAGCCTCACCCCACCTGTGGCCCTATGCTTTCTCCCTCTCCTAACCCTAACCCTAACCCTAACCCTAACCCTGACCGTCAACCTGCCGGCACCAGGCAAGGGCCCCAAGGGAAAAGTAGTGCTGGGGACAAGCTTGGTGGAGCCCCGCATTTCCTTTGGCATGCCCTTTGCAGCCCCACCCCACCTGTGGCCCTACGCTTTCTCCCTCTCCTAACCCTAACCCTAACCCTAACCCTAACCCTAACCTCTGGTTAGGACTGACCGTCAACCTGGCAGCACCAGGCAAGGGCCCCAATGGAAAAGTAGTGGAGGGGTCAAGCTTGGTGGAGCCCCGCATTTCCTTTGGCATGCCCTTTGCAGCCTCACCCCACCTGTGGCCCTACGCTTTCTCCCTCTCCTAACCCTAACCCTAACCCTAACCCTAACCCTAACCCTAACCCTAACCCTAACCCTGACCGTCAACCTGCTGGCACCAGGCAAGGGTCCCAAGGGAAAAGTAGTGGAGGGGTCAAGCATGGTGGAGCCCCGCATTTCCTTTGGCATGCCCTTTGCAGCCTCACCCCACCTGTGGCCCTACGCTTTTTCTCTCTCCTAACTCTAACCCTAACCCTAACCCTAACCCTAACCCTAACCCGAACCCTAAGCCTAAGCCTCTAGTTAGGACTGACCGTCAACCTGGCAGCACCAGGCAAGGGCCCCAAGGGAAAAGTAGTGGAGGGATCAAGCTTGGTGGAGCCCAGCATTTCCTTTGGCATGCCCTTTGCAGCTCTACCCCACTTGTGGCCCTACACTTTCTCCCTCTCCTAACCCTAACCCTAACCCTAACCCTAACCCGAACCTCTGGTTAGGACTGACCCTAAACCTGGCAGCACCAGGCAAGGGCCCCAAGGGAAAAGTAGTGGAGGGGTCAAGCTTGGTGGAGC
Organism: Struthio camelus; assembly: GCF_040807025.1. Taxonomy (NCBI): domain Eukaryota; kingdom Metazoa; phylum Chordata; class Aves; order Struthioniformes; family Struthionidae; genus Struthio; species Struthio camelus. The sequence continues at coordinate 153,904,115 of NC_090943.1, forward strand.
CCCGCATTTCCTTTGGCATGCCCTTTGCAGCCTCACCCCACCTGTGGCCCTACGCTTTTTCTCTCTCCTAACTCTAACCCTAACCCTAACCCTAACCCTAACCCGAACCCTAACCCGAACCCTAACCCTAACCCTAACCTCTGGTTAGGACTGACCCTCAACCTGACAGCACCAGGCAAGGGGACCAAGGGAAAAGTCGTGGTGGGGTCAAGCTTGGTGGAGCCCCGCTTTTCCTTTGGCATGCCCTTTGCAGCCCCACCCCACCTGTGGCCCTACGCTTTCTCCCTCTCCTAACCCTAACGCTAAGCCTAACCCTAACCCTAACCTCTGGTTAGGATTGACCGTCAACCTGGCAGCACCAGGCAAGGGCCCCAATGGAAAAGTAGTGGTGGGGTCAAGCATGGTGGAGCCCCGCATTTCCTTTGGCATGCCCTTTGCAGCCTCACCCCACCTGTGGACCTACGATTTCTCCCTCTCCTAACCCTAACCCGAACCCTAACACTAACCCTAACCCTAACCCTAACCCTAACCCTAACCCTGACCGTCAACCTGGCAGCACCAGGCAAGGGCCCCAAGGGAAAAGTAGTGGTGGGGTCAAGCTTGGTGGAGCCCCGCATTTCCTTTGGCATGCCCTTTGCAGCCTCACCCCACCTGTGGCCCTACGCTTTCTCCCTCTCCTAACCCTAACCCTAACCCTAACCCTAACCCTAACCCTAACCCTGACCGTCAACCTGCCAGCACCAAGCAAGGGCCCCAAGGGAAAAGTTGTGGTGTGAGGAAGCTTGGTGGAGCCCCGCATTTCCTTTGGCATGCCCTTTGAAGCTCTACCCCACCTGTTGCCCTACACTTTCTCCCTCTCCTAACCCTAACCCTAACCCGAACCCTAACTCGAAACTCTGGTTAGGACTGACCCTAAACCTGGAAGCACCAGGCAAGGGCCCCAAGGGAAAAGTAGTGGTGGGGTCAAGCTTGGTGGAGCCCCGCTTTTCCTTTGGCATGCCCTTTGCAGCCCCACCCCACCTGTGGCCCTACGCTTTCTCCCTCTCCTAACCCTAACCCTAACCCTAACCCTAACCCTAACCTCTGGTTAGGACTGACTCTCCACCTGGCAGCACCAGGCAAGGGCCCCAATGGAAAAGTAGTGGAGGGGTCAAGCATGGTGGAGCCCCGCATTTCCTTTGGCATGCCCTTTGCAGCCTCACCCCACCTGTGGCCCTACGCTTTCTCCCTCTCCTAACCCTAACCCTAACCCTAACCCTAACCCGAACCCTAACCCTAACCCTAACGCTAAGTCTAACCCTAACCCGAACCTCTGGTTAGGACTGACCCTCAACCTGGCAACACCAGGCAAAGCCCCAAGGGAAAAGTAGTGGTGGGGTCAAGCTTGGTGGAGCCCCGCATTTCCTTTGGCATGCCCTTTGCAGCATCACCCCACCTGTGGCCCTACGCTTTCTCCCTCTCCTAGCCCTAACCCTAACCCTAACCCTAACCTCTGGTTAGGACTGACTGTCAACCTGCCAGCACCAAGCAAGGGCCCCAAGGGAAAAGTAGTGGAGGGGTCAAGCTTGGTGGAGCCCTGCTTTTCCTTTGGCATGCCCTTTGCAGCCTCACCCCACCTGTGGCCCTATGCTTTCTCCCTCTCCTAACCCTAACTCTAACCCTAACCCTAACCCTGACCGTCAACCTGCCGGCACCAGGCAAGGGCCCCAAGGGAAAAGTAGTGCTGGGGACAAGCTTGGTGGAGCCCCGCATTTCCTTTGGCATGCCCTTTGCAGCCCCACCCCACCTGTGGCCCTACGCTTTCTCCCTCTCCTAACCCTAACCCTAACCCTAACCCTAACCCTAACCTCTGGTTAGGACTGACCGTCAACCTGGCAGCACCAGGCAAGGGCCCCAATGGAAAAGTAGTGGAGGGGTCAAGCTTGGTGGAGCCCCGCATTTCCTTTGGCATGCCCTTTGCAGCCTCACGCCACCTGTGGCCCTACGCTTTCTCCCTCTCCTAACCCTAACCCTAACCCTAACCCTAACCCTAACCCTAACCCTAACCCTAACCCTAACCCTAACCCTGACCGTCAACCTGCTGGCACCAGGCAAGGGTCCCAAGGGAAAAGTAGTGGAGGGGTCAAGCATGGTGGAGCCCCGCATTTCCTTTGGCATGCCCTTTGCAGCCTCACCCCACCTGTGGCCCTACGCTTTTTCTCTCTCCTAACTCTAACCCTAACCCTAACCCTAACCCTAACCCTAACCCGAACCCTAAGCCTAAGCCTCTAGTTAGGACTGACCGTCAACCTGGCAGCACCAGGCAAGGGCCCCAAGGGAAAAGTAGTGGAGGGATCAAGCTTGGTGGAGCCCAGCATTTCCTTTGGCATGCCCTTTGCAGCTCTACCCCACTTGTGGCCCTACACTTTCTCCCTCTCCTAACCCTAACCCTAACCCTAACCCTAACCCGAACCTCTGGTTAGGACTGACCCTAAACCTGGCAGCACCAGGCAAGGGCCCCAAGGGAAAAGTAGTGGAGGGGTCAAGCTTGGTGGAGCCCCGCATTTCCTTTGGCATGCCCTTTGCAGCCTCACCCCACCTGTGGCCCTACGCTTTTTCTCTCTCCTAACTCTAACCCTAACCCTAACCCTAACCCTAACCCGAACCCTAACCCGAACCCTAACCCTAACCCTAACCTCTGGTTAGGACTGACCCTCAACCTGACAGCACCAGGCAAGGGGACCAAGGGAAAAGTCGTGGTGGGGTCAAGCTTGGTGGAGCCCCGCTTTTCCTTTGGCATGCCCTTTGCAGCCCCACCCCACCTGTGGCCCTAGGCTTTCTCCCTCTCCTAACCCTAACGCTAAGCCTAACCCTAACCCTAACCTCTGGTTAGGATTGACCGTCAACCTGGCAGCACCAGGCAAGGGCCCCAATGGAAAAGTAGTGGTGGGGTCAAGCATGGTGGAGCCCCGCATTTCCTTTGGCATGCCCTTTGCAGCCTCACCCCACCTGTGGACCTACGATTTCTCCCTCTCCTAACCCTAACCCGAACCCTAACACTAACCCTAACCCTAACCCTAACCCTAACCCTAACCCTGACCGTCAACCTGCTGGCACCAGGCAAGGGCCCCAAGGGAAAAGTAGTGGAGGGGTCAAGCTTGGTGGAGCCCCGCATTTCCTTTGGCATGCCCTTTGCAGCCTCACCCCACCTGTGGCCCTACGCTTTCTCCCTCTCCTAACCCTAACCCTAACCCTAACCCTAACCCTAACCCTAACCCTGACCGTCAACCTGCCAGCACCAAGCAAGGGCCCCAAGGGAAAAGTTGTGGTGTGAGGAAGCTTGGTGGAGCCCCGCATTTCCTTTGGCATGCCCTTTGAAGCTCTACCCCACCTGTTGCCCTACACTTTCTCCCTCTCCTAACCCTAACCCTAACCCGAACCCTAACTCGAAACTCTGGTTAGGACTGACCCTAAACCTGGAAGCACCAGACAAGGGCCCCAAGGGAAAAGTAGTGGTGGGGTCAAGCTTGGTGGAGCCCCGCTTTTCCTTTGGCATGCCCTTTGCAGCCCCACCCCACCTGTGGCCCTACGCTTTCTCCCTCTCCTAACCCTAACCCTAACCCTAACCCTAACCCTAACCTCTGGTTAGGACTGACTCTCCACCTGGCAGCACCAGGCAAGGGCCCCAATGGAAAAGTAGTGGAGGGGTCAAGCATGGTGGAGCCCCGCATTTCCTTTGGCATGCCCTTTGCAGCCTCACCCCACCTGTGGCCCTACGCTTTCTCCCTCTCCTAACCCTAACCCTAACCCTAACCCTAACCCGAACCCTAACCCTAACCCTAACGCTAAGTCTAACCCTAACCCGAACCTCTGGTTAGGACTGACCCTCAACCTGGCAACACCAGGCAAAGCCCCAAGGGAAAAGTAGTGGTGGGGTCAAGCTTGGTGGAGCCCCGCATTTCCTTTGGCATGCCCTTTGCAGCCTCACCCCACCTGTGGCCCTACGCTTTCTCCCTCTCCTAACCCTAACCCTAACCCTAACCCTAACCTCTGGTTAGGACTGACTGTCAACCTGCCAGCACCAAGCAAGGGCCCCAAGGGAAAAGTAGTGGAGGGGTCAAGCTTGGTGGAGCCCTGCTTTTCCTTTGGCATGCCCTTTGCAGCCTCACCCCACCTGTGGCCCTATGCTTTCTCCCTCTCCTAACCCTAACCCTAACCCTAACCCTAACCCTGACCGTCAACCTGCCGGCACCAGGCAAGGGCCCCAAGGGAAAAGTAGTGCTGGGGACAAGCTTGGTGGAGCCCCGCATTTCCTTTGGCATGCCCTTTGCAGCCCCACCCCACCTGTGGCCCTACGCTTTCTCCCTCTCCTAACCCTAACCCTAACCCTAACCCTAACCCTAACCTCTGGTTAGGACTGACCGTCAACCTGGCAGCACCAGGCAAGGGCCCCAATGGAAAAGTAGTGGAGGGGTCAAGCTTGGTGGAGCCCCGCATTTCCTTTGGCATGCCCTTTGCAGCCTCACGCCACCTGTGGCCCTACGCTTTCTCCCTCTCCTAACCCTAACCCTAACCCTAACCCTAACCCTAACCCTAACCCTAACCCTAACCCTAACCCTAACCCTGACCGTCAACCTGCTGGCACCAGGCAAAGGTCCCAAGGGAAAAGTCGTGGTGGGGTCAAGCTTGGTGGAGCCCCGCATTTCCTTTGGCATGCCCTTTGCAGCCTCACCCCACCTGTGGCCCTACGCTTTTTCTCTCTCCTAACTCTAACCCTAACCCTAACCCTAACCCTAACCCTAACCCGAACCCTAAGCCTAAGCCTCTAGTTAGGACTGACCGTCAACCTGGCAGCACCAGGCAAGGGCCCCAAGGGAAAAGTAGTGGAGGGATCAAGCTTGGTGGAGCCCAGCATTTCCTTTGGCATGCCCTTTGCAGCTCTACCCCACTTGTGGCCCTACACTTTCTCCCTCTCCTAACCCTAACCCTAACCCTAACCCTAACCCGAACCTCTGGTTAGGACTGACCGTCAACCTGGCAGCACCAGGCAAGGGCCCCAAGGGAAAAGTAGTGGAGGGGTCAAGCTTGGTGGAGCCCCGCATTTCCTTTGGCATGCCCTTTGCAGCCCCACCCCACCTGTGGCCCTACGCTTTCTCCCTCTCCTAACCCTAACCCTAACCCTAACCCTAACCCTAACCTCTGGTTAGGACTGACCCTCAACCTGACAGCACCAGGCAAGGGCCCCAATGGAAAAGTAGTGGAGGGGTCAAGCTTGGTGGAGCCCCGCATTTCCTTTGGCATGCCCTTTGCAGCCTCACCCCACCTGTGGCCCTACGCTTTCTCCCTCTCCTAACCCTAACCCTAACCCTAACAATAACCTCTGGTTAGGACTGACTCTCAACCTGGCAGCACCAGGCAAGGGCCCCAATGGAAAAGTAGTGGTGGGGTCAAGCTTGGTGGAGCCCTGCATTTCCTTTGGCATGCCCTTTGCAGCCTCACGCCACCTGTGGCCCTACGCTTTCTCCCTCTCCTAACCCTAACCCTAACCCTAATCCTAACCCGAACCCGAACCCTAAGCCTAAGCCTCTGGTTAGGACTGACCCTCAACCTGGCAGCACCAGGCAAGGGCCCCAAGGGAAAAGTAGTGGTGGGGTCAAGCTTGGTGGAGCCCCGCATTTCCTTTGGCATGCCCTTTGCAGCCTCACCCCACCTGTGGCCCTACGCTTTTTCTCTCTCCTAACCCTAACCCTAACCCTAACCCTAACCCTAACCCGAACCCTAACCCTAACCCTAACCCTAACCCTAACCCTAACCTCTGGTTAGGACTGACCCTCAACCTGACAGCACCAGGCAAGGGCCCCAAGGGAAAAGTCGTGGAGGGGTCAAGCTTGGTGGAGCCATGCATTTCCTTTGGCATGCCCTTTGCAGCCTCACCCCACCTGTGGCCCTACGCTTTCTCCCTCTCCTAACCCTAACCCTAACTCTAAGCCTAACCTCTGGTTAGGACTGACTCTCAACCTGGCAGCACCAGGCAAGGGCCCCAAGGGAAAAGTAGTGGAGGGGTCAAGCTTGGTGGAGCCCCGCATTTCCTTTGGCATGCCCTTTGCAGCCCCACCCCACCTGTGGCCCTACGCTTTCTCTCTCTCTTAACCCTAACCCTAACCCTAACCCTAACCCTAACCTCTGGTTAGGACTGACCCTCAACCTGACAGCACCAGGCAAGGGCCCCAATGGAAAAGTAGTGGAGGGGTCAAGCTTGGTGGAGCCCCGCATTTCCTTTGGCATGCCCTTTGCAGCCTCACCCCACCTGTGGCCCTACGCTTTCTCCCTCTCCTAACCCTAACCCTAACCCTAACAATAACCTCTGGTTAGGACTGACTCTCAACCTGGCAGCACCAGGCAAGGGCCCCAATGGAAAAGTAGTGGTGGGGTCAAGCTTGGTGGAGCCCTGCATTTCCTTTGGCATGCCCTTTGCAGCCTCACGCCACCTGTGGCCCTACGCTTTCTCCCTCTCCTAACCCTAACCCTAACCCTAATCCTAACCCGAACCCGAACCCTAAGCCTAAGCCTCTGGTTAGGACTGACCCTCAACCTGGCAGCACCAGGCAAGGGCCCCAAGGGAAAAGTAGTGGTGGGGTCAAGCTTGGTGGAGCCCCGCATTTCCTTTGGCATGCCCTTTGCAGCCTCACCCCACCTGTGGCCCTACGCTTTTTCTCTCTCCTAACCCTAACCCTAACCCTAACCCTAACCCTAACCCGAACCCTAACCCTAACCCTAACCCTAACCCTAACCCTAACCCTAACCTCTGGTTAGGACTGACCCTCAACCTGACAGCACCAGGCAAGGGCCCCAAGGGAAAAGTCGTGGAGGGGTCAAGCTTGGTGGAGCCATGCATTTCCTTTGGCATGCCCTTTGCAGCCTCACCCCACCTGTGGCCCTACGCTTTCTCCCTCTCCTAACCCTAACCCTAACCCTAACCCTAACCCTAACCCTAACCCTAACCCCAGCCATAAGCCTAAGCCTCTGGTTAGGACTGACCCTCAACCTGCTGGCACCAGGCAAGGGCCCCAAGGGAAAAGTAGTGGTGGGGTCAAGCTTGGTGGAGCCCCGCATTTCCTTTGGCATGCCCTTTGCAGCCTCACCCCACCTGTGGCCCTATGCTTTCTCCCTCTCCTAACCCTAACCCTAACCCTAACCTTAAGCCTAACCTTAACCCTAACCTCTGGTTAGGACTGACCCTCAACATTCCAGCACCAGGCAAGGGTCCCAAGGGAAATTTGTGGTGGGGTCAAGCTTGGTGGAGCCCCGCGTATCCTTTGGCATGCCCTTTGAAGGCCCACCCCACATGCAGCACTATGCTTCATCCTTCTCCTAATTCCAGCCCTAACCTTAACCCTACACCCCACACTAATCCTAAACCTAACCATAACCCTAAGCCTACCCCTAACCCAAACCTTGAAGTCTAACTCCTGGTGAGACCTGACACTTAATCCACCAGCACCATGCAAGGCTTTGGGGGCAAAGTAGTGGTGGGGTCAAGCTTGGTGGAGCCCCGCATTTCCTTTGGCATGCCCTTTGCAGCCCCACCCCACCTGTGGCCCTACGCTTTCTCCCTCTCCTAACCCTAACCCTAACCCTAACCGTAACCTCTGGTTAGGACTGACCCTCAACCTGACAGCACAGGCAAGGGCCCCGAGGGAAAAGTTGTGGTGGGAGGAAGCTTGGTGGAGCCCCGCATTTCCTTTGGCATGCCCTTTGCAGCCTCACCCCACCTGTGGCCCTACGCTTTCTCCCTCGCCTAACCCTAACCCTAACCCTAACCCTAACCCTATCCCTAACCCTAACCCTAACCCTAACCCTAACCTCTGGTTAGGACTGACCGTCAACCTGGCAGCACCAGGCAAGGGCCCCAAGGGAAAAGTAGTGGAGGGGTCAAGCTTGGTGGAGCCCCGCATTTCCTTTGGCATGCCCTTTGCAGCCTCACCCCACCTGTGGCCCTACGCTTTTTCTTTCTCCTAACCCTAACCCTAACCCTAACCCTAACCCTAACCCTAACCCTAACCCTAACCCTAACCCTAACCTCTGGTTAGGACTGACCCTCAACCTGACAGCACCAGGCAAGGGCCCCAAGGGAAAAGTCGTGGAGGGATCAAGCTTGGTGGAGCCTCGCATTTCCTTTGGCATGCCCTTTGCAGCCTCACCCCACCTGTGGCCCTACGCTTTCTCCCTCTCCTAACCCTAACCCTAACTCTAAGCCTAACCTCTGGTTAGGACTGACTCTCAACCTGGCAGCACCAGGCAAGGGCCCCAAGGGAAAAGTTGTGGTGGGGTCAAGCTTGGTGGAGCCCCGCATTTCCTTTGGCAGGCCCTTTGCAGCCTCACCCCACCTGTGGCCCTACCCTTTCTCCCTCTCCTAACCCTAACCCTAACCCTAAGCCTAACCCGAACCCGAACCCTAAGCCTAAGCCTCTGGTTAGGACTGACCCTCAACCTGCCAGCACCAGGCAAGGGCCCCAAGGGAAAAGTAGTGGTGGGGTCAAGCTTGGTGGAGCCCCGCTTTTCCTTTGGCATGCCCTTTGCAGCCTCACCCCACCTGTGGCCCTACGCTTTCTCCCTCTCCTAACCCTAACCCTAACCCTAACCCTAACCCTAACCCTAACCCCAGCCCTAAGCCTAAGCCTCTAGTTAGGACTGACCCTCAACCTGCTGGCACCAGGCAAGGGCCCCAAGGGAAAAGTAGTGGTGGGGTCAAGCTTGGTGGAGCCCCGCATTTCCTTTGGCATGCCCTTTGCAGCCTCACCCCACCTGTGGCCCTATGCTTTCTCCCTCTCCTAACCCTAACCCTAACCCTAACCTTAAGCCTAACCTTAACCCTAACCTCTGGTTAGGACTGACCCTCAACGTTCCAGCACCAGGCAAGGGTCCCAAGGGAAAGTCGTGGTGGGGTCAAGCTTGGTGGAGCCCCGCGTATCCTTTGGCATGCCCTTTGAAGCCCCACCCCACATGCAGCACTATGCTTCATCCTTCTCCTAATTCCAGCCCTAACCTTAACCCTACACCCCACACTAATCCTAAACCTAACCATAACCCTAAGCCTACCCCTAACCCTAACCTTGAAGTCTAACTCCTGGTGAGACCTGACACTTAATCCACCAGCACCATGCAAGGCTTTGGGGGCAAAGTAGTGGTGGGGTCAAGCTTGGTGGAGCCCCGCATTTCCTTTGGCATGCCCTTTGCAGCCCCACCCCACCTGTGGCCCTACGCTTTCTCCCTCTCCTAACCCTAACCCTAACCCTAACCCTAACCTCTGGTTAGGACTGACCCTCAACCTGACAGCACAGGCAAGGGCCCCGAGGGAAAAGTTGTGGTGGGAGGAAGCTTGGTGGAGCCCCGCATTTCCTTTGGCATGCCCTTTGCAGCCTCACCCCACCTGTGGCCCTACGCTTTCTCCCTCTCCTAACCCTAACCCTAACCCTAACCCTAACCCTAACCCTAACCCTAACCCTAACCCTGACCGTCAACCTGCCGGCACCAGGCAAGGGCCCCAAGGGAAAAGTAGTGGAGGGGTCAAGCTTGGTGGAGCCCCGCTTTTCCTTTGGCATGCCCTTTGCAGCCTCACCCCACCTGTGGCCCTAGGCTTTCTCTATCTCCTAACCCTAACCCTAACCCGAACCCTAACCTCTGGTTAGGACTGACCGTCAACCTGGCAGCACGAGGCAAGGGCCCCAAGGGAAAAGTAGTGGAGGGGTCAAGCATGGTGGAGCCCCGCATTTCCTTTGGCATGCCCTTTGCAGCCCCACCCCACCTGTGGCCCTACGCTTTCTCCCTCTCCTAACCCGAACCCTAACCCTAACCCTAACCCTAACCTCTGGTTAGGACTGACCGTCAACCTGGCAGCACCAGGCAAGGGCCCCAAGGGAAAAGTAGTGGAGGGGTCAAGCTTGGTGGAGCCCCGCATTTCCTTTGGCATGCCCTTTGCAGCCTCAACCCACCTGTGGCCCTACGCTTTTTCTGTCTCCTAACCCTAACCCTAACCCTAACCCTAACCCTAACCCTAACCCTAACCCTAACCCTAACCTCTGGTTAGGACTGACTGTCAACCCGACAGCACCAGGCAAGGGTCCCAAGGGAAAAAGAGTGGAGGGGTCAAGCTTGGTGGAGCCCCGCATTTCCTTTGGCATGCCCTTTGCAGCCTCACCCCACCTGTGGCCCTACGCTTTCTCCCTCTCCTAACCCTAACCCTAACCCTAACCGTAACCTCTGGTTAGGACTGACCCTCAACCTGACAGCACAGGCAAGGGCCCCGAGGGAAAAGTTGTGGTGGGAGGAAGCTTGGTGGAGCCCCGCATTTCCTTTGGCATGCCCTTTGCAGCCTCACCCCACCTGTGGCCCTACGCTTTCTCCCTCTCCTAACCCTAACCCTAACCCTAACCCTAACCCTAACCCTAACACTAACCCTGACCGTCAACCTGCCGGCACCAGGCAAGGGCCCCAAGGGAAAAGTAGTGGAGGGGTCAAGCTTGGTGGAGCCCCGCATTTCCTTTGGCATGCCCTTTGCAGCCTCACCCCACCTGTGGCCCTAGGCTTTCTCTATCTCCTAACCCTAACCCTAACCCTAACCCTAACCCTAACCTCTGGTTAGGACTGACCGTCAACCTGGCAGCACCAGGCAAGGGCCCCAAGGGAAAAGTAGTGGAGGGGTCAAGCATGGTGGAGCCCCGCATTTCCTTTGGCATGCCCTTTGCAGCCCCACCCCACCTGTGGCCCTACGCTTTCTCCCTCTCCTAACCCTAACCCTAACCCTAACCCTAACCCTAACCTCTGGTTAGGACTGACCGTCAACCTGGCAGCACCAGGCAAGGGCCCCAAGGGAAAAGTAGTGGAGGGGTCAAGCATGGTGGAGCCCCGCATTTCCTTTGGCATGCCCTTTGCAGCTCTACCCCACCTGTTGCCCTACGCTTTCTCCCTCTCCTAACCCTAACCCTAACCCTAACCCTAACCCGAACCTCTGGTTAGGACTGACCGTCAACCTGGCAGCACCAGGCAAGGGCCCCAAGGGAAAAGTAGTGGAGGGGTCAAGCTTGGTGGAGCCCCGCATTTCCTTTGGCATGCCCTTTGCAGCCTCAACCCACCTGTGGCCCTACGCTTTTTCTCTCTCCTAACCCTAACCCTAACCCTAACCCTAACCCTAACCCTAACCCTAACCCTAACCCTAACCTCTGGTTAGGACTGACTGTCAACCCGACAGCACCAGGCAAGGGTCCCAAGGGAAAAAGAGTGGAGGGGTCAAGCTTGGTGGAGCCCCGCATTTCCTTTGGCATGCCCTTTGCAGCCTCACCCCACCTGTGGCCCTACGCTTTCTCCCTCTCCTAACCCTAACCCTAACTCTAAGCCTAACCTCTGGCTAGGACTGACTCTCAACCTGGCAGCACCAGGCAAGGGCCCCAAGGGAAAAGTTGTGGTGGGAGGAAGCTTGGTGGAGCCCCGCATTTCCTTTGGCATGCCCTTTGCAGCCTCACCCCACCTGTGGCCCTACGCTTTCTCCCTCTCCTAACCCTAACCCTAACCCTAAGCCTAACCCGAACCTGAACCCTAAGCCTAAGCCTCTGGTTAGGACTGACCCTCAACCTGCCAGCACCAGGCAAGGGCCCCAAGGGAAAAGTAGTGGTGGGGTCAAGCTTGGTGGAGCCCCGCTTTTCCTTTGGCATGCCCTTTGCAGCCTCACCCCACCTGTGGCCCTACGCTTTCTCCCTCTCCTAACCCTAACCCTAACCCTAACCCTAACCCTAACCCTAACCCCAGCCCTAAGCCTAAGCCTCTAGCTAGGACTGACCCTCAACCTGCTGGCACCAGGCAAGGGCCCCAAGGGAAAAGTAGTGGTGGGGTCAAGCTTGGTGGAGCCCCGCATTTCCTTTGGCATGCCCTTTGCAGCCTCACCCCACCTGTGGCCCTATGCTTTCTCCCTCTCCTAACCCTAACCCTAACCCTAACCTTAAGCCTAACCTTAACCCTAACCTCTGGTTAGGACTGACCCTCAACGTTCCAGCACCAGGCAAGGGTCCCAAGGGAAAGTCGTGGTGGGGTCAAGCTTGGTGGAGCCCCGCGTATCCTTTGGCATGCCCTTTGAAGCCCCACCCCACATGCAGCACTATGCTTCATCCTTCTCCTAATTCCAGCCCTAACCTTAACCCTACACCCCACACTAATCCTAAACCTAACCATAACCCTAAGCCTACCCCTAACCCTAACCTTGAAGTCTAACTCCTGGTGAGACCTGACACTTAATCCACCAGCACCATGCAAGGCTTTGGGGGCAAAGTAGTGGTGGGGTCAAGCTTGGTGGAGCCCCGCATTTCCTTTGGCATGCCCTTTGCAGCCTCACCCCACCTGTGGCCCTACGCTTTCTCCCTCTCCTAACCCTAACCCTAACCCTAAGCCTAACCCGAACCTGAACCCTAAGCCTAAGCCTCTGGTTAGGACTGACCCTCAACCTGCCAGCACCAGGCAAGGGCCCCAAGGGAAAAGTAGTGGTGGGGTCAAGCTTGGTGGAGCCCCGCTTTTCCTTTGGCATGCCCTTTGCAGCCTCACCCCACCTGTGGCCCTACGCTTTCTCCCTCTCCTAACCCTAACCCTAACCCTAACCCTAACCCTAACCCTAACCCCAGCCCTAAGCCTAAGCCTCTAGTTAGGACTGACCCTCAACCTGCTGGCACCAGGCAAGGGCCCCAAGGGAAAAGTAGTGGTGGGGTCAAGCTTGGTGGAGCCCCGCATTTCCTTTGGCATGCCCTTTGCAGCCTCACCCCACCTGTGGCCCTATGCTTTCTCCCTCTCCTAACCCTAACCCTAACCCTAACCTTAAGCCTAACCTTAACCCTAACCTCTGGTTAGGACTGACCCTCAACGTTCCAGCACCAGGCAAGGGTCCCAAGGGAAAGTCGTGGTGGGGTCAAGCTTGGTGGAGCCCCGCGTATCCTTTGGCATGCCCTTTGAAGCCCCACCCCACATGCAGCACTATGCTTCATCCTTCTCCTAATTCCAGCCCTAACCTTAACCCTACACCCCACACTAATCCTAAACCTAACCATAACCCTAAGCCTACCCCTAACCCTAACCTTGAAGTCTAACTCCTGGTGAGACCTGACACTTAATCCACCAGCACCATGCAAGGCTTTGGGGGCAAAGTAGTGGTGGGGTCAAGCTTGGTGGAGCCCCGCTTTTCCTTTGGCATGCCCTTTGCAGCCCCACCCCACCTGTGGCCCTACGCTTTCTCCCTCTCCTAACCCTAACCCTAACCCTAACCGTAACCTCTAGTTAGGACTGACCCTCAACCTGACAGCACAGGCAAGGGCCCCGAGGGAAAAGTTGTGGTGGGAGGAAGCTTGGTGGAGCCCCGCATTTCCTTTGGCATGCCCTTTGCAGCCTCACCCCACCTGTGGCCCTACGCTTTCTCCCTCTCCTAACCCTAACACTAACCCTAACCCTAACCCTAACCCTAACCCTAACCCTAACCCTAACCCTAACCCTGACCGTCAACCTGCCGGCACCAGGCAAGGGCCCCAAGGGAAAAGTAGTGGAGGGGTCAAGCTTGGTGGAGCCCCGCATTTCCTTTGGCATGCCCTTTGCAGCCCCACCCCACCTGTGGCCCTAGGCTTTCTCTATCTCCTAACCCTAACCCTAACCCTAACCCTAACCCTAACCTCTGGTTAGGACTGACCGTCAACCTGGCAGCACCAGGCAAGGGCCCCAAGGGAAAAGTAGTGGAGGGGTCAAGCATGGTGGAGCCCCGCATTTCCTTTGGCATGCCCTTTGCAGCCCCACCCCACCTGTGGCCCTACGCTTTCTCCCTCTCCTAACCCTAACCCTAACCCTAACCCTAACCCTAACCTCTGGTTAGGACTGACCGTCAACCTGGCAGCACCAGGCAAGGGCCCCAAGGGAAAAGTAGTGGAGGGGTCAAGCATGGTGGAGCCCCGCATTTCCTTTGGCATGCCCTTTGCAGCTCTACCCCACCTGTTGCCCTACGCTTTCTCCCTCTCCTAACCCTAACCCTAACCCTAACCCTAACCCGAACCTCTGGTTAGGACTGACCCTCAACCTGGCAGCACCAGGCAAGGGCCCCAAGGGAAAAGTAGTGGAGGGGTCAAGCTTGGTGGAGCCCCGCATTTCCTTTGGCATGCCCTTTGCAGCCTCAACCCACCTGTGGCCCTACGCTTTTTCTCTCTCCTAACCCTAACCCTAACCCTAACCCTAACCCTAACCCTAACCCGAACCTCTGGTTAGGACTGACTGTCAACCCGACAGCACCAGGCAAGGGTCCCAAGGGAAAAAGAGTGGAGGGGTCAAGCTTGGTGGAGCCCCGCATTTCCTTTGGCATGCCCTTTGCAGCCTCACCCCACCTGTGGCCCTACGCTTTCTCCCTCTCCTAACCCAAACCCTAACTCTAACCCTAACCTCTGGTTAGGACTGACTCTCAACCTGGCAGCACCAGGCAAGGGCCCCAAGGGAAAAGTTGTGGTGGGAGGAAGCTTGGTGGAGCCCCGCATTTCCTTTGGCATGCCCTTTGCAGCCTCACCCCACCTGTGGCCCTACGCTTTCTCCCTCTCCTAACCCTAACCCTAACCCTAACCCTAACCCTAAGCCTAACCCGAACCCTAAGCCTAAGCCTCTGGTTAGGACTGACCCTCAACCTGCCAGCACCAGGCAAGGGCCCCAAGGGAAAAGTAGTGGTGGGGTCAAGCTTGGTGGAGCCCCGCATTTCCTTTGGCATGCCCTTTGCAGCCTCACCCCACCTGTGGCCCTACGCTTTCTCCCTCTCCTAACCCTAACCCTAACCCTAACCCTAACCCTAACCCCAGCCCTAAGCCTAAGCCTCTAGTTAGGACTGACCGTCAACCTGCTGGCACCAGGCAAGGGCCCCAAGGGAAAAGTAGTGGTGGGGTCAAGCTTGGTGGAGCCCCGCATTTCCTTTGGCATGCCCTTTGCAGCCTCACCCCACCTGTGGCCCTAGGCTTTCTCCCTCTCCTAACCCTAACCCTAACCCTAACCTTAAGCCTAACCTTAACCCTAACCTCTGGTTAGGACTGACCCTCAACGTTCCAGCACCAGGCAAGGGTCCCAAGGGAAAGTCGTGGTGGGGTCAAGCTTGGTGGAGCCCCTCGTATCCTTTGGCATGCCCTTTGAAGGCCCACCCCACATGCAGCACTATGCTTCATCCTTCTCCTAATTCCAGCCCTAACCTTAACCCTACACCCCACACTAATCCTAAACCTAACCATAACCCTAAGCCTACCCCTAACCCTAACCTTGAAGTCTAACTCCTGGTTAGACCTGACACTTAATCCACCAGCACCATGCAAGGCTTTGGGGGCAAAGTAGTGGTGGGGTCAAGCTTGGTGGAGCCCCGCATTTCCTTTGGCATGCCCTTTGCAGCCCCACCCCACCTGTGGCCCTACGCTTTCTCCCTCTCCTAACCCTAACCCTAACCGTAACCTCTGGTTAGGACTGACCCTCAACCTGACAGCACAGGCAAGGGCCCCGAGGGAAAAGTTGTGGTGGGAGGAAGCTTGGTGGAGCCCCGCATTTCCTTTGGCATGCCCTTTGCAGCCTCACCCCACCTGTGGCCCTACGCTTTCTCCCTCGCCTAACCCTAACCCTAACCCTAACCCTAACCCTATCCCTAACCCTAACCCTAACCCTAACCCTAACCTCTGGTTAGGACTGACCGTCAACCTGCCGGCACCAGGCAAGGGCCCCAAGGGAAAAGTAGTGGAGGGGTCAAGCTTGGTGGAGCCCCGCATTTCCTTTGGCATGCCCTTTGCAGCCTCACCCCACCTGTGGCCCTACGCTTTTTCTCTCTCCTAACCCTAACCCTAACCCTAACCCTAACCCTAACCCTAAGCCTAACCCGAACCCGAACCCTAACCCTAACCTCTGGTTAGGACTGACCCTCAACCTGCCAGCACCAGGCAAGGGCCCCAAGGGAAAAGTCGTGGAGGGATCAAGCTTGGTGGAGCCTCGCATTTCCTTTGGCATGCCCTTTGCAGCCTCACCCCACCTGTGGCCCTACGCTTTCTCCCTCTCCTAACCCTAACCCTAACTCTAAGCCTAACCTCTGGTTAGGACTGACTCTCAACCTGGCAGCACCAGGCAAGGGCCCCAAGGGAAAAGTTGTGGTGGGAGGAATCTTGGTGGAGCCCCGCATTTCCTTTGGCATGCCCTTTGCAGCCTCACCCCACCTGTGGCCCTACGCTTTCTCCCTCTCCTAACCCTAACCCTAACCCTAAGCCTAACCCGAACCCGAACCCTAAGCCTAAGCCTCTGGTTAGGACTGACCCTCAACCTGCCAGCACCAGGCAGGGGCCCCAAGGGAAAAGTAGTGGTGGGGTCAAGCTTGGTGGAGCCCCGCTTTTCCTTTGGCATGCCCTTTGCAGCCTCACCCCACCTGTGGCCCTACGCTTTCTCCCTCTCCTAACCCTAACCCTAACCCTAACCCTAACCCTAACCCCAGCCCTAAGCCTAAGCCTCTAGTTAGGACTGACCGTCAACCTGCTGGCACCAGGCAAGGGCCCCAAGGGAAAAGTAGTGGTGGGGTCAAGCTTGGTGGAGCCCCGCATTTCCTTTGGCATGCCCTTTGCAGCCTCACCCCACCTGTGGCCCTATGCTTTCTCCCTCTCCTAACCCTAACCCTAACCCTAACCTTAAGCCTAACCTTAACCCTAACCTCTGGTTAGGACTGACCCTCAACGTTCCAGCACCAGGCAAGGGTCCCAATGGAAAGTCGTGGTGGGGTCAAGCTTGGTGGAGCCCCGCGTATCCTTTGGCATGCCCTTTGAAGCCCCACCCCACATGCAGCACTATGCTTCATCCTTCTCCTAATTCTAGCCCTAACCTTAACCCTACACCCCACACTAATCCTAAACCTAACCATAACCCTAAGCCTACCCCTAACCCTAACCTTGAAGTCTAACTCCTGGTGAGACCTGACACTTAATCCACCAGCAACATGCAAGGCTTTGGGGGCAAAGTAGTGGTGGGGTCAAGCTTGGTGGAGCCCCGCATTTCCTTTGGCATGCCCTTTGCAGCCCCACCCCACCTGTGGCCCTACGCTTTCTCCCTCTCCTAACCCTAACCCTAACCCTAACCGTAACCTCTGGTTAGGACTGACCCTCAACCTGACAGCACAGGCAAGGGCCCCGAGGGAAAAGTTGTGGTGGGAGGAAGCTTGGTGGAGCCCCGCATTTCCTTTGGCATGCCCTTTGCAGCCTCACCCCACCTGTGGCCCTACGCTTTCTCCCTCTCCTAACCCTAACCCTAACCCTAACCCTAACCCGAACCCTAACCCTAACCCTGACCGTCAACCTGCCGGCACCAGGCAAGGGCCCCAAGGGAAAAGTAGTGGAGGGGTCAAGCTTGGTGGAGCCCCGCATTTCCTTTGGCATGCCCTTTGCAGCCTCACCCCACCTGTGGCCCTAGGCTTTCTCTATCTCCTAACCCTAACCCTAACCCTAACCCTAACCCTAACCTCTGGTTAGGACTGACCGTCAACC
This sequence comes from Struthio camelus, assembly GCF_040807025.1. Lineage (NCBI taxonomy): Eukaryota > Metazoa > Chordata > Aves > Struthioniformes > Struthionidae > Struthio > Struthio camelus. The sequence continues at coordinate 153,921,640 of NC_090943.1, forward strand.
TGGCAGCACCAGGCAAGGGCCCCAAGGGAAAAGTAGTGGAGGGGTCAAGCATGGTGGAGCCCCGCATTTCCTTTGGCATGCCCTTTGCAGCCCCACCCCACCTGTGGCCCTACGCTTTCTCCCTCTCCTAACCCTAACCCTAACCCTAACCCTAACCCTAACCTCTGGTTAGGACTGACCGTCAACCTGGCAGCACCAGGCAAGGGCCCCAAGGGAAAAGTAGTGGAGGGGTCAAGCATGGTGGAGCCCCGCATTTCCTTTGGCATGCCCTTTGAAGCTCTACCCCACCTGTTGCCCTACGCTTTCTCCCTCTCCTAACCCTAACCCTAACCCTAACCCTAACCCGAACCTCTGGTTAGGACTGACCGTCAACCTGGCAGCACCAGGCAAGGGCCCCAAGGGAAAAGTAGTGCAGGGGTCAAGCTTGGTGGAGCCCCGCATTTCCTTTGGCATGCCCTTTGCAGCCTCAACCCACCTGTGGCCCTACGCTTTTTCTCTCTCCTAACCCTAACCCTAACCCTAACCCTAACCCTAACCCTAACCCTAACCCTAACCCTAACCTCTGGTTAGGACTGACTGTCAACCCGACAGCACCAGGCAAGGGTCCCAAGGGAAAAAGAGTGGAGGGGTCAAGCTTGGTGGAGCCCCGCATTTCCTTTGGCATGCCCTTTGCAGCCTCACCCCACCTGTGGCCCTACGCTTTCTCCCTCTCCTAACCCTAACCCTAACTCTAAGCCTAACCTCTGGTTAGGACTGACTCTCAACCTGGCAGCACCAGGCAAGGGCCCCAAGGGAAAAGTTGTGGTGGGAGGAAGCTTGGTGGAGCCCCGCATTTCCTTTGGCATGCCCTTTGCAGCCTCACCCCACCTGTGGCCCTACGCTTTCTCCCTCTCCTAACCCTAACCCTAACCCTAAGCCTAACCCGAACCTGAACCCTAAGCCTAAGCCTCTGGTTAGGACTGACCCTCAACCTGCCAGCACCAGGCAAGGGCCCCAAGGGAAAAGTAGTGGTGGGGTCAAGCTTGGTGGAGCCCCGCTTTTCCTTTGGCATGCCCTTTGCAGCCTCACCCCACCTGTGGCCCTACGCTTTCTCCCTCTCCTAACCCTAACCCTAACCCTAACCCTAACCCTAACCCTAACCCCAGCCCTAAGCCTAAGCCTCTAGTTAAGACTGACCCTCAACCTGCTGGCACCAGGCAAGGGCCCCAAGGGAAAAGTAGTGGTGGGGTCAAGCTTGGTGGAGCCCCGCATTTCCTTTGGCATGCCCTTTGCAGCCTCACCCCACCTGTGGCCCTATGCTTTCTCCCTCTCCTAACCCTAACCCTAACCCTAACCTTAAGCCTAACCTTAACCCTAACCTCTGGTTAGGACTGACCCTCAACGTTCCAGCACCAGGCAAGGGTCCCAAGGGAAAGTCGTGGTGGGGTCAAGCTTGGTGGAGCCCCGCGTATCCTTTGGCATGCCCTTTGAAGGCCCACCCCACATGCAGCACTATGCTTCATCCTTCTCCTAATTCCAGCCCTAACCTTAACCCTACACCCCACACTAATCCTAAACCTAACCATAACCCTAAGCCTACCCCTAACCCTAACCTTGAAGTCTAACTCCTGGTGAGACCTGACACTTAATCCACCAGCACCATGCAAGGCTTTGGGGGCAAAGTAGTGGTGGGGTCAAGCTTGGTGGAGCCCCGCTTTTCCTTTGGCATGCCCTTTGCAGCCCCACCCCACCTGTGGCCCTACGCTTTCTCCCTCTCCTAACCCTAACCCTAACCCTAACCGTAACCTCTAGTTAGGACTGACCCTCAACCTGACAGCACAGGCAAGGGCCCCGAGGGAAAAGTTGTGGTGGGAGGAAGCTTGGTGGAGCCCCGCATTTCCTTTGGCATGCCCTTTGCAGCCTCACCCCACCTGTGGCCCTACGCTTTCTCCCTCTCCTAACCCTAACCCTAACCCTAACCCTAACCCTAACCCTAACCCTAACCCTAACCCTGACCGTCAACCTGCCGGCACCAGGCAAGGGCCCCAAGGGAAAAGTAGTGGAGGGGTCAAGCTTGGTGGAGCCCCGCATTTCCTTTGGCATGCCCTTTGCAGCCTCACCCCACCTGTGGCCCTAGGCTTTCTCTATCTCCTAACCCTAACCCTAACCCTAACCCTAACCCTAACCTCTGGTTAGGACTGACCGTCAACCTGGCAGCACCAGGCAAGGGCCCCAAGGGAAAAGTAGTGGAGGGGTCAAGCATGGTGGAGCCCCGCATTTCCTTTGGCATGCCCTTTGCAGCCCCACCCCACCTGTGGCCCTACGCTTTCTCCCTCTCCTAACCCTAACCCTAACCCTAACCCTAACCCTAACCTCTGGTTAGGACTGACCGTCAACCTGGCAGCACCAGGCAAGGGCCCCAAGGGAAAAGTAGTGGAGGGGTCAAGCATGGTGGAGCCCCGCATTTCCTTTGGCATGCCCTTTGCAGCTCTACCCCACCTGTTGCCCTACGCTTTCTCCCTCTCCTAACCCTAACCCTAACCCTAACCCTAACCCGAACCTCTGGTTAGGACTGACCCTCAACCTGGCAGCACCAGGCAAGGGCCCCAAGGGAAAAGTAGTGGAGGGGTCAAGCTTGGTGGAGCCCCGCATTTCCTTTGGCATGCCCTTTGCAGCCTCAACCCACCTGTGGCCCTACGCTTTTTCTCTCTCCTAACCCTAACCCTAACCCTAACCCTAACCCTAACCCTAACCCTAACCTCTGGTTAGGACTGACTGTCAACCCGACAGCACCAGGCAAGGGTCCCAAGGGAAAAAGAGTGGAGGGGTCAAGCTTGGTGGAGCCCCGCATTTCCTTTGGCATGCCCTTTGCAGCCTCACCCCACCTGTGGCCCTACGCTTTCTCCCTCTCCTAACCCTAACCCTAACTCTAACCCTAACCTCTGGTTAGGACTGACTCTCAACCTGCTGGCACCAGGCAAGGGCCCCAAGGGAAAAGTTGTGGTGGGAGGAAGCTTGGTGGAGCCCCGCATTTCCTTTGGCATGCCCTTTGCAGCCTCACCCCACCTGTGGCCCTACGCTTTCTCCCTCTCCTAACCCTAACCCTAACCCTAACCCTAACCCTAAGCCTAACCCGAACCCTAAGCCTAAGCCTCTGGTTAGGACTGACCCTCAACCTGGCAGCACCAGGCAAGGGCCCCAAGGGAAAAGTAGTGGTGGGGTCAAGCTTGGTGGAGCCCCGCATTTCCTTTGGCATGCCCTTTGCAGCCTCACCCCACCTGTGGCCCTACGCTTTCTCCCTCTCCTAACCCTAACCCTAACCCTAACCCTAACCCTAACCCCAGCCCTAAGCCTAAGCCTCTAGTTAGGACTGACCCTCAACCTGCTGGCACCAGGCAAGGGCCCCAAGGGAAAAGTAGTGGTGGGGTCAAGCTTGGTGGAGCCCCGCATTTCCTTTGGCATGCCCTTTGCAGCCTCACCCCACCTGTGGCCCTATGCTTTCTCCCTCTCCTAACCCTAACCCTAACCCTAACCTTAAGCCTAACCTTAACCCTAACCTCTGGTTAGGACTGACCCTCAACGTTCCAGCACCAGGCAAGGGTCCCAAGGGAAAGTCGTGGTGGGGTCAAGCTTGGTGGAGCCCCTCGTATCCTTTGGCATGCCCTTTGAAGGCCCACCCCACATGCAGCACTATGCTTCATCCTTCTCCTAATTCCAGCCCTAACCTTAACCCTACACCCCACACTAATCCTAAACCTAACCATAACCCTAAGCCTACCCCTAACCCTAACCTTGAAGTCTAACTCCTGGTTAGACCTGACACTTAATGCACCAGCACCATGCAAGGCTTTGGGGGCAAAGTAGTGGTGGGGTCAAGCTTGGTGGAGCCCCGCATTTCCTTTGGCATGCCCTTTGCAGCCCCACCCCACCTGTGGCCCTACGCTTTCTCCCTCTCCTAACCCTAACCCTAACCGTAACCTCTGGTTAGGACTGACCCTCAACCTGACAGCACAGGTAAGGGCCCCGAGGGAAAAGTTGTGGTGGGAGGAAGCTTGGTGGAGCCCCGCATTTCCTTTGGCATGCCCTTTGCAGCCTCACCCCACCTGTGGCCCTACGCTTTCTCCCTCTCCTAACCCTAACCCTAACCCTAACCCTAACCCTAAACCTAACCCTAACCCTAACCCGAACCCTAACCCTAACCCTGACCGTCAACCTGCCGGCACCAGGCAAGGGCCCCAAGGGAAAAGTAGTGGAGGGGTCAAGCTTGGTGGAGCCCCGCATTTCCTTTGGCATGCCCTTTGCAGCCTCACCCTACCTGTGGCCCTACGCTTTCTCCCTCTCCTAACCCTAACCCTAACCCTAAGCCTAACCCGAACCCGAACCCTAAGCCTAAGCCTCTGGTTAGGACTGACCCTCAACCTGCCAGCACCAGGCAAGGGCCCCAAGGGAAAAGTAGTGGTGGGGTCAAGCTTGGTGGAGCCCCGCATTTCCTTTGGCATGCCCTTTGCAGCCTCACCCCACCTGTGGCCCTACGCTTTCTCCCTCTCCTAACCCTAACCCTAACCCTAACCCTAACCCGAACCCTAACCCCAGCCCTAAGCCTAAGCCTCTGGTTAGGACTGACCCTCAACCTGCTGGCACCAGGCAAGGGCCCCAAGGGAAAAGTAGTGGTGGGGTCAAGCTTGGTGGAGCCCCGCATTTCCTTTGGCATGCCCTTTGCAGCCTCACCCCACCTGTGGCCCTATGCTTTCTCCCTCTCCTAACCCTAACCCTAACCCTAACCTTAAGCCTAACCTTAACCCTAACCTCTGGTTAGGACTGACCCTCAACATTCCAGCACCAGGCAAGGGTCCCAAGGGAAAGTCGTGGTGGGGTCAAGCTTGGTGGAGCCCCGCGTATCCTTTGGCATGCCCTTTGAAGCCCCACCCCACATGCAGCACTATGCTTCATCCTTCTCCTAATTCCAGCCCTAACCTTAACCCTACACCCCACACTAATCCTAAACCTAACCATAACCCTAAGCCTACCCCTAACCCTAACCTTGAAGTCTAACTCCTGGTTAGACCTGACACTTAATCCACCAGCACCATGCAAGGCTTTGGGGGCAAAGTAGTGGTGGGGTCAAGCTTGGTGGAGCCCCGCATTTCCTTTGGCATGCCCTTTGCAGCCCCACCCCACCTGTGGCCCTACGCTTTCTCCCTCTCCTAACCCTAACCCTAACCCTAACCCTAACCCTAACCTCTGGTTAGGACTGACCGTCAACCTGGCAGCACCAGGCAAGGGCCCCAAGGGAAAAGTAGTGGAGGGGTCAAGCATGGTGGAGCCCCGCATTTCCTTTGGCATGCCCTTTGCAGCTCTACCCCACCTGTTGCCCTACGCTTTCTCCCTCTCCTAACCCTAACCCTAACCCTAACCCTAACCCGAACCTCTGGTTAGGACTGACCGTCAACCTGGCAGCACCAGGCAAGGGCCCCAAGGGAAAAGTAGTGGAGGGGTCAAGCTTGGTGGAGCCCCGCATTTCCTTTGGCATGCCCTTTGCAGCCTCAACCCACCTGTGGCCCTACGCTTTTTCTCTCTCCTAACCCTAACCCTAACCCTAACCCTAACCCTAACCCTAACCCTAACCTCTGGTTAGGACTGACTGTCAACCCGACAGCACCAGGCAAGGGTCCCAAGGGAAAAAGAGTGGAGGGGTCAAGCTTGGTGGAGCCCCGCATTTCCTTTGGCATGCCCTTTGCAGCCTCACCCCACCTGTGGCCCTACGCTTTCTCCCTCTCCTAACCCTAACCCTAACTCTAAGCCTAACCTCTGGTTAGGACTGACTCTCAACCTGGCAGCACCAGGCAAGGGCCCCAAGGGAAAAGTTGTGGTGGGAGGAAGCTTGGTGGAGCCCCGCATTTCCTTTGGCATGCCCTTTGCAGCCTCACCCCACCTGTGGCCCTACGCTTTCTCCCTCTCCTAACCCTAACCCTAACCCTAAGCCTAACCCGAACCTGAACCCTAAGCCTAAGCCTCTGGTTAGGACTGACCCTCAACCTGCCAGCACCAGGCAAGGGCCCCAAGGGAAAAGTAGTGGTGGGGTCAAGCTTGGTGGAGCCCCGCATTTCCTTTGGCATGCCCTTTGCAGCCTCACCCCACCTGTGGCCCTACGCTTTCTCCCTCTCCTAACCCTAACCCTAACCCTAACCTTAAGCCTAACCTTAACCCTAACCTCTAGTTAGGACTGACCCTCAACGTTCCAGCACCAGGCAAGGGTCCCAAGGGAAAGTCGTGGTGGGGTCAAGCTTGGTGGAGCCCCGCGTATCCTTTGGCATGCCCTTTGAAGGCCCACCCCACATGCAGCACTATGCTTCATCCTTCTCCTAATTCCAGCCCTAACCTTAACCCTACACCCCACACTAATCCTAAACCTAACCATAACCCTAAGCCTACCCCTAACCCTAACCTTGAAGTCTAACTCCTGGTGAGACCTGACACTTAATCCACCAGCAACATGCAAGGCTTTGGGGGCAAAGTAGTGGTGGGGTCAAGCTTGGTGGAGCCCCGCTTTTCCTTTGGCATGCCCTTTGCAGCCCCACCCCACCTGTGGCCCTACGCTTTCTCCCTCTCCTAACCCTAACCCTAACCCTAACCGTAACCTCTAGTTAGGACTGACCCTCAACCTGACAGCACAGGCAAGGGCCCCGAGGGAAAAGTTGTGGTGGGAGGAAGCTTGGTGGAGCCCCGCATTTCCTTTGGCATGCCCTTTGCAGCCTCACCCCACCTGTGGCCCTACGCTTTCTCCCTCTCCTAACCCTAACCCTAACCCTAACCCTAACCCTAACCCTAACCCTAACCCTAACCCTAACCCTAACCCTGACCGTCAACCTGCCGGCACCAGGCAAGGGCCCCAAGGGAAAAGTAGTGGAGGGGTCAAGCTTGGTGGAGCCCCGCATTTCCTTTGGCATGCCCTTTGCAGCCTCACCCCACCTGTGGCCCTAGGCTTTCTCTATCTCCTAACCCTAACCCTAACCCTAACCCTAACCCTAACCTCTGGTTAGGACTGACCGTCAACCTGGCAGCACCAGGCAAGGGCCCCAAGGGAAAAGTAGTGGAGGGGTCAAGCATGGTGGAGCCCCGCATTTCCTTTGGCATGCCCTTTGCAGCCCCACCCCACCTGTGGCCCTACGCTTTCTCCCTCTCCTAACCCTAACCCTAACCCTAACCCTAACCCTAACCTCTGGTTAGGACTGACCGTCAACCTGGCAGCACCAGGCAAGGGCCCCAAGGGAAAAGTAGTGGAGGGGTCAAGCATGGTGGAGCCCCGCATTTCCTTTGGCATGCCCTTTGCAGCTCTACCCCACCTGTTGCCCTACGCTTTCTCCCTCTCCTAACCCTAACCCTAACCCTAACCCTAACCCGAACCTCTGGTTAGGACTGACCCTCAACCTGGCAGCACCAGGGAAGGGCCCCAAGGGAAAAGTAGTGGAGGGGTCAAGCTTGGTGGAGCCCCGCATTTCCTTTGGCATGCCCTTTGCAGCCTCAACCCACCTGTGGCCCTACGCTTTTTCTCTCTCCTAACCCTAACCCTAACCCTAACCCTAACCCTAACCCTAACCCTAACCTCTGGTTAGGACTGACTGTCAACCCGACAGCACCAGGCAAG